>NW_023416312.1:27856305-28358805 GCF_014176215.1 Rousettus aegyptiacus
TGTCTGATTGCTATGGTACTTAGGGAAAATTAACAAAAGAATTGGGGAGACTTCAACACTGAAAACTAGAAAATATCAGAGAAAAAAACTAAAGAAGACCTAAATAAATGGAAATATATTTATTCATGGATCAGAAAACAATATTGTTAAGATTGCAATACTCTTCAAATTGATTAAATAATTCAGTACAATCACTATCATAATTCTAAATGCTTTCCTCTTTTTTTGCAGAAATGGTCAAGTTGACTTGAAATTCATATAGAAATGTTTAGGGATCCAGAATTAAACCAAAACCATGTTAAAAAGGAAAAACAAAGTTGGAGGACTCACACTTCCTAATTTCAAACTTACTACAAAGATACAATAATCAAAACAGTGTGGTACTGATATTGTAATGACTGAAAAATGACTGCTAGAAATTTATATTTGCAGGAAAATTACTGCTTGGCTGTGTCCATGAGAGCACGGCTATGTCCATGGGAACATAGACTGTTACTCATAGGAACATAACATTCTAAACAAGCTTTCTTCTGCTTCTGTAACCCCGCTTATGCACCTGACCTGTGAGTTGACAGGTAGTGAAGAGAAGAAGATAGCCCGTTGTGTTTAGACAGAATGAATATGGGATTTTGGTTGTAAAAAAACCCTGGTACCCTCTACATTTCAGGGCTGCTTAATTTGGGGTCTACGTACCCCTGGCAGACCAGCTGGCTGAATAAAGAGTGTTTCCCATAACTCACTCACTGAGTTCTGGTGGTCTATGTGTTTTTCGGGGGCTTGCAGCCACAACAATATGAGGATACACATACAGGTCTATGGAATAAAATTGAAAGTCCAGAAATAAACTCTCAAATTTATGGTCAATTTATTTTTGATAAAAGTGCCAATATAATTAAATGGGGAAAAGAATAGTCTTTTCAACAAATGGTACTGGAAACAATTGGACATCTATATGGAAAAGATGAAATTGTATCCATGCTACACACTGATACACGGTCATCACACTACATACAAAAATTAAGTTGAAAATGGACCAAAGACCTAAAAATAAGAGCTGAAACTATAAAACTCTTGGAGTAAATATAGGAGTAAATCTTGAATTTGTTTTTAGGCACTGGGTTTTGTTTTGTTTTTGTTTTTTTTGGTATGACACCTAAATCACAAACTACAACAGCAACAAAAGAAGATAAATGGGACTTTATCAAAATTTCAAACTTTTTGTGTTTAGAAGACATCAAGAAAGTGAAAAGGCAACTCAGAAAAAAAGGAGAAAATGTTTGCAAATCCCATATCTGATAAGGGACTTTTATCTAGAATATAACAGAACTCTTACAATTCAACAAAAAGACAACCCAAATTAAAAATGGATAAAGAATTTGAATAAACATTTCTCCAAAGAAGATATAAAAATGGCCGGTAAACACATGAAGAGATGCTCAATATTATTCATTAGTCATTAGAGAAATGCAAATCAAAACCACAATTGGTACCGACTTCACATTCACCTAGATTGCTTATACTCAGAAAGATGGGCAATAACAAGTATTGGTGAGGATGTGGAGAATTTGCATTGCTGATGGGAATGTAAAATGTTACATCTGCTTTGGAAAACCATTTGATAGTTTCTCAAATGTTAAACAGAGAGTTACCATATGACTCGCAAATGTATTCTCTGTATATATACTCAAGAAAATTCAAAACATATTTCTAAACAAAAACTTGTACATGAATGTTCATAGTCACTTTCATAACAGTCAAAAAGTAGAAATAACCTAAACAACTGATGAACAGGTAAGCAAACTATGGTATAAGCATATAATGGAGCATTATTTAGCCATAAAATGGAATGAATTAACTGATACTAATGTATCAGTTGAACCTTGAAAACATTATGAGAGTCAAAAATGCCACACATAAAAGGCTACATATGATATGATTTCCTCATATGAAATATCCAAAATAAGCAAATCCATAAAGACAGTAGATTAGAGGTTGCTGGGGGTTGGGGGCAGGGTCCTTTTAAGGAGTGTTGTAAATGTTCTGGAATAAATGGTGACCGATGTATAACTTGTGACTATATTAACCCATTTCCAGTTTACCCCGAAAATACTCGCAGGTGATGCTTGGGCTGCAGCATTTACCTTGAGATAATTCACAGATTATAGTTCTAACCTTACCCTCAAAGTTTGCTATGAAATATCTCTCTTTTATTATTATTTTTGCATTGTTCTAGTATACTGATAGTCTTTGGAAACAAATGACATCATTCTATTTAGAATATTCTGTTTTTAGTAGTGGTATTTCCATTTACAAAATATAATAATTCTCTATTGTTGAAAATGTCAAATCCTAGATGTTTTTCTTTGAGTTTTTCCATACTTTGAAATTAACCACATGAAAAAAAATTATTAAATACTGATCATCACATGCATTTCTGTTACATTAGGATTAGAGACAAGTTCTGTTTAGAAATAATTCCAAGAACAATTTTTATATTTTATTTTCACATTGTAAACCAGTCATATTTGCTTCAGCCTCAAAGATCGTGTTTATGTAAAATTAAATTAATGCTGGCAGAGACTTGCACTTTTTTTCTAAATGAGAAATAGATTAAGAGCTACTGAGCTGTACATTTTAAAAGATAAACTTTGTGTTATGTGAATTTTATCCTATTAAAGCTATTAGCAAACATTTTTTAATTGATTAAAATTAATAAAATTTAAAAGTCATTTCTTCAGTTGTAGCGATCACATTTCAAGAGCTCAATAGCCATATATGGCTAGTAGCTACCACATTGGATAGCATAAATATAGAACATTTATTTATCACAATTTTATTGGATAGTGCTGGTCTAGATCTCACTACCAAATCCAAGGGATTTTAGAAGTTTTTCACGCACATGTAAGATAAGGGCCTTATTCAAATTCCTATTTGAACAAACTATGACATAGTTGAGAAAATGGAAACATTTTGAATATTGACTGGCTATTTGGTTATATTAATGAATTACTGTTAATTTTTTTAGGTATGACAATAATCTTGTGCTTATGTTTTCTAAAGAACTTATATTTTAGATATGGATATTAAAATATTTATGGATGAAATGACACAGTGTTTGAGAGTTGCTTCAAAGAAATCCAAGGGTCAGAGAAAATAGATGTAACACAATTGGCCATGAGTCTATATTACATTGGGCTGGAAGACCCAATATCATGAAAATATTAATTCTCTTGTCATTTCCAGTGGCCATGAGTCAATTTCAACAATAGGTACTGGGAGCTCATTATGCTATCCTCTCTACCTTTGAAAATGTTTGAAATTTTTCATCATCACCAGTCACAAACAGACAGTCAATACTTTTGTATCTAATTGATTATTACCACACGGAAATACAGTATTGTCCAATTTTCTAATTTTCAAAAGAATTCATAAATCTAGATTCTAATGTAAAATCTTTGATGTTTGCTGGTTCATTTGTTTAATCACAGGGCACAAAAAACAATCGCATCTGGAGCTTGGATTCAGCACATGGACACCACTTTCCAACATCCAATTTAGAATAACTGATGGAATGAATGGATTCTGAGGTTATCCACCATAAAAGTGATTTATCTTGAGCAGATAGTTAACACTGTATATTTTATTTTAAAATTATGACCTATTTTTAAAAGGTGCAAAGAATAGTAAAACAATCAATCATATATCTGCTATACATCCTTTGCAAATCTTAATATTTTTCCATATTTGCTTCAAAAAAAGAAACAAAATGTTATAGATACCATTAATGTCCTCCTCTTTAAGCCTCTCCTTGATTCCATTCCCTCCGTCTCTTCAAATAACAGTATCCTGAAGTTTGTGTTCATCTTTCCCAACCAAATTTATAGAATTTCACTACCACTGTATGTATCCATAAACAACAAATGTGTTGTTTTCATGTTTCCAGATTTTAAATAGTGGTTTTATTTTTTTAAATTCAATTGCATTTCTAGCTAACAGCAAACAGCTAGAAAACTAACTTTTTAAAAGACTATTTAGGATAACATCAAAAAATGATATGTATCTAGTAATAAATCTAACAAAAGATGAGCTAGACATTTATAGAGGAAATGATAAACTACATCAAAAGGCATTAAAGAAGACCTAAATAAATGGAGATATATATTACATTCATGGGCTGGAAGACCCAATATTATGAAGATATCAATTTTCTTTAATGTCATTCCATTCACAATCCCAAAAGAGTCATAAAGTGGAGGAAGGAAAAAAATGAAATTGCAGAGGACAAAGTACAAAATGATCTATTTATATAAATTTTACCACCCTGTTTAGTATACAAACATATATTCAAACTATAATGAAAAGCGAGAATACCATAAATGGAAATACATGATAAGTGTTACATTTGAGGGGGAAGAGAACAGGAATTCAAAGGTAGTGCTAATATTCTACTTCTTAAACAGAATGGTGTGAATATGAGTGTTCATTGTATGAAAATTCTTTATACCTTACACATGTTCATAAATATTTTTGTGCTCAATCAGTATTTAATACAATCAATTTTTTAAAAATAATGATATACATCTATATCACTACTATGGAAATATGTCAACAACATATATGGTTCAGTGGTAATTTTGAAAAGTTTTATAGATGATATCAAATAAAATATGTACCAAAATGTTAATAATGGTTATATAAATTACATAGAACATGCACGAATTGTTAATAGTAGAAACATGCACCAAAAAATGTTAACAGTGGTTATGTATAATATTAAATAAAATATGTGCTTAATTTTAATAATGGTCATGTATAATATTAAAATGTGTGCCAAATTATGAGCAGTGGTTATATCTTAGGAGAAGTTTGGCAGTCTTTAATTTTCTCTATTACATAGGAGCTCGATTTTTTGTAATTTGTCATCAGAAAGAAAAAGAAAATGAAAAATTTTAATAAAGAATCATAGATAGCCAGGAAGTATTCAAAGTATATTATATGGATGGATTAAAAGAGAAAAAGTCTGAAACGAGAGCAAAATTAAAAAAAAAAGTTCTTAAAGTAATCCAGACATGGGGTAGTGTGATGGCCAAGGAATAGAAAGAAAAAAATGGCAAGGCTCCAGGGTCTGGTGAGACAAGAAGGAGCCCAAATCTAATGAGGAAGGAGGTAAAAAGAGGAAAGATGTACTTTTAGGAGGAGGTTGAAGAGATCAGTTTTAGAAATGATGATTTTGAGACATAATAGCAAACTTATTTTATTCTTTTTTATATATATAAAAAAGAATATAGGCACAGAGAATTTAATCAACTTCCCCAAGTTACTCAGCTGGCAAGTGGCAGAAGTAGAACTCAAATCCTGGCAGTCCACAACCAAGGCTTTTGTGCTTAACTGCTGTACAGCTCTGTCTATTGATGCCTATTAGGCAATGTCCAATTTCACATCATTTTTCCCCCAATGTCCAATTCCACATCATTTTACTTTGTTTTCTAGCATTAAAATTTTTTTTAAATTATAGTCAACATACAGTATTACAGTATTACAGGTGTACAAAACCTGAAACATTTATAAACATTTATAAACCTTACAAATCTATTCACCACAATAAGTCTAGTACCCATCTGTCACCATACATAGTTATTATGATATTATTGACTCTGTTCTCTATGTTGTACTTTATATCTCCGTGGCTAATTTTATAACTGAAAATTTATTCTTCTTAATCCCCTTCCCTTTTTCTGTTTATTCTCCCATACCCCTCCTCTGTGGCAACAATCAGTTTGTTTTCTGTATATTTAATATTAGTGCTTCAAGGAATTTAAATATGTTAGAACTTAAACTATTTGGGAGTAAATTACATAGAGATGACTGTTAAAACTGAAAAAAAAAGTTATCTGATAGATTATAAAAGGTACAAAACAGAGAACTGAAGAAGAAACCTTGGGAAAGAGCTTCCTTTATTACTGTTAATATTTACTAAAGACAAATAACTCAATAGAAATGACAAGATTTAAAAAAAGATAATTCTCCTCTGCTACTTACTAGTTGGGTGATCTTATGATAAACCACTTAACTTCTCTGTGTTGTAGTTTTTAATCTGTAAAATAGATGGTCATGAAAATTATATGAAAAATATATGTAAAGCACTTAGTATTGTAGCAGGCACATAATTTGTGCTCACTAAATGCCAATTTATTTTTAAATTTTGTATTAGAAACAGAAGCTGAGAGATTAATATTTAGGCACATAAACATATTTATTAAAACTATAAGGAAATGTTATTTTTTCCTGATGTTTTTATAAAAGTTTTCCTTTCCTAGAGCAAGCAAATCTCTCCCTTGCCTCCCAATTACCAAATTGTGGATCATGTTACTCCTTACTTTGATCAATGTGTATCCCCCACTTTTCAAACATTTGCTTTATGTTATTTCTATTTTATGAGAGAGCTACATTAGTACCTGTTTTCCCTAACTGCAAGAAATTCGAAGAGAATTTTCACTTTTAACAAAAAAAGGCACAAACCAAAAATAGCGTTCAGGTTTGTTTTGCAGGGAGCTGTCATAGGGGCAGCGCGCATCGTGAGCAGTGAGAGTGGCACCGCCAAGCTCCTTCTCCAGGAACTGCACTCTACATCTCAGCATCAAGCCCCAAAGGTTTGAACTGTGTTTGTGAACATCTCTGCTTCATCTTTGTGCATCCATTAGGAAGATGTGTCCTAAAGTAAATGCTTTTTTTTTGTTTTATATCATTTCAGCTTGTGAAAGTTTTCATAGGAATGCTCTACTTTCAGATCGTGGAAGACACTTGTATTTTCCTTCTAAGTTAAGATGCCCTTTCTTTTTTTCTTTCTTTTATTCTCTAGGTGAGAGAATCAAAGAGTGAGACAGCAAGAAAATAGAGCAGATCTGAGAACTATATCACAAATAAATACTGTACAATAAATGTTTCAAATATATTTTAAAAATAAAAAATGAGAAAAGGACACTATAGTAGCAGAAAATATGAATAATAATTGAAATATGACTTCTTGAAGTGACAAATATTATCACTAAGATTAAAAGCTCAGCATGCAATTTAAGGAATTAGATATATTCGAAGAAAGAATTGGTAACTTAGAAGACATTTCTCAGGAAATTTCCTAAAATGCAACACAAAGAGATTAAAAGCAGGAAATTATGAATGAGATATAAATAAAGAGGCATGTATAAAAGCATGAAAAGGTCCAACATATACTAAATAGAGTTCCAGAAAAAAAAAATTAGAGAGAATGTGGAAAAAAACAAACTTCAAAGGATTTTCCATAATAGTTAAAAGACACGAATCTTTTGTAACAAGAAAAACAACAGATCACAGTCTAATGAATGAAAATGAATTTTGGCCACAAAAGTTCACCATGAAAACATATCAAACTTATGTAACAACAAGCCACCATCAATATTATAGGAGAACATAACTAACAACAAGTCAAGTGAAAAAAACTGAGTGATGTTAGAACTCCCATACATTGCTGATGTGAATGCAGTATGATATAGCTGCTCTAGAAAATGTTTGAATGGTTACTTATAAAGTTATACACTTATCATATGACCCAGAAATTCCACTCCTGGGTAATTGCCCTAAGGAAATGAAAATTTATATGCTCAAAAACCTACATGCACACAAAAATCTGTGCAAATGTTCATAATTGCTTTAGCCATAATAGCCCTAAACAGGAAGCAACGTAAATGTCCTTCATTGAGTGAATGGATAAGCAAACTGTGATACATTTATAAAATTGAATACTACTCAGCTATAAAAATGAACTATTTATACATGCAACACTATAAATAAATATGAAATGCTTTTGCTAAGTAAGTAAAGCCAACATAAAGTTCTATACTGTATGATTCCATTTGTATGACATTTTCAAAAAAGATAAAATCGTAGTGATGGAGAACAGATCTGTGATTATCAGGAGCTACAGGTAGGGGTAGTGTGTAACTATAAAGGTGTACATGAAAAAGTTTTAGGGGTGTCGTAACTGTTCTGTATGCTGATTACGATAAGGATAAGACAAACATACGTGTATTAAAAGTCATAAAACCATACATCAAAAGAAAAACAGTCAATGTTACTATATAATTTTTAGTTAAAAAGTAGAAAACTTGATATGAAGGAGATATAAAGACCTTTCCATACATACAAAAATTTAAGGTATTCTCAACTATAAGGCCTTCCCTACAGGAAATACTGAAAGGGGTCAGCTTGCCTAAAACAAAATGACAAAAAAAATACGTAATTAAGAGTAAGATGACTATCAGGCAAATGGAAGCAGAGGAGTGCAACCCTTACTAAGAACAAGGCATTATAAGCTTAAATGATAAGAAGAGAATTGCTATAGGAAAATAGCAATGAACTTGTAGCATACATAGGGACAAATTAAGATAACAATGACTGAAAAGGGGAGGATTCAAAGATCCAAATTTGCAAAGGAGATAAGGCACACACAGAAGAAAATGAGCGACTGTGTATATATATAACTATACTTTATATATTCGTAATGGTGACAAAACACCAAAGATTCAGAACTGAAGTATATAACATAAAACAAGAAGAATCAGAGGCAAATACCAAAAACCAACCAAAATAAAGAAAACAGAAACACAAGGACGAGGAAAAGATGAAAACATCGAGCTATCAGAAAGCAAAAGATAAAATGGCAATAAGAAGACCTCATATTTCAACAACCACCATAAATGTAAATGGACTGAACTCACCAATAAAAAGGAACAGAGTTGCAGAATGGATCAAAAAACAAAATCCAGCCATATACTGCCTCCAGGAGACGCATCTCAGCTCCAAAGACAAATATGGACTCAAAGTGAAAGGGTGGAAAATGATGTTTCAAGCAAATGGCATTCAGACAAATGCGGGAGTAGTGGTACTAATAGCAGATGAAATAGACTTCAAAATACAAAAGGTAAAGAAAGATACCAAGGGATACTTCACCATGGTAAAGGAAATCATGTACCAAGAAGACATAACACTTATTAACATCTAGGCTCACAATCAGGGAGCCCTGAAATAAGTAAAGCAATTACTAACAGAACTGAAGGAAGAAACAGACCAAAACACTATTGTAGTAGGGGACCTATAAACCCCACTGTTGGATATGTACGGATCATTCAAACAGAAAATCAATAAGGAAATGATGTCCTTAAATGACACATTAGACCAACTGGACATAAATGACATTTACAGAGCCTTCCATCCCAAAACAGCTGCTTATACATTCTTCTCTAGTGCACATGGAACATTCTCAAGAATCGACCACATACTGGGACACAGAGATAGCCTTGACAAATATAAAAGGTTTGAAATCATACCAACCATCTTCTCTGATCATGATGCTTTGAAATCAGAGATCAACTGCAAAAAGAAAGCAGGAAGAACCAAAAATGCGTGGATATTAAACAACATGCTACTGAAGAATAACTGGATCAAAGAAGAAATAAAAAGGGAGACCAAGAGATACATAGAAATGAATGTTAATGATAGTATAACATGTCAAAACTTATGGGACACGGCAAAAGCGGTCATAAAGAGAAAGTTCAACCTGTTAGAATAGTTATAATAGACAGGACAAGTAATAACAAATGTTAGAGAGGATGCGGATAAAAAGGAACCCTCATCCACTGCTGGTGGGATTGCAAATTGGTACAGCCACTATGGAAAACAGTGTAGAGGTTTCTCAAAAAACTAAGAATTTACTACCATATGATCCAGCAATCTCTCTACTGGATATTTACCCCAAAGACTTGAAAACTCATATCCATAAAGATATTTGCACACTGATGTTCATAACAGCAATATTCACAGTGGCCAGGACATGGAATCAACCAACGTGTCCTACGATAGATGATTGGCTAAAGAAGCTGTGGTACATATATACAATGGAATATTACTCAACCATAAGAAGAGATGAAATACTGCCATTAGCAACACCATGGATGGGCCTCGAGATAATCATGCTAAGTGAAATAAGCCAGACAGAAAAAGTTGAAAATCATATGATATCACTTATGTGTGGGATATAAACCTAAACACAAGAAAGGAATAGGAAAAATAAACAGAGACTCATGGACATGGACTATAGACTAGTGGTTACCAGAGGGTAGGGGGTGGGGGGTAGTTAGACAGGGTAAAGGGGGTCTAATATGTGGTGACAGAAAGAAATCTAACTATGGGAAGTGAACACACAGTGTAAATATATATATGCCTTATTGTTAAAGTGTACAGATGAAACTTATTGGATTTCGTTAATCGATGTCACCATAAAAAATAAATAAATATTTTTTTTGAAGTAGAAAACTTGAATAAACCAATAACTATCGAAGAAATACGAAAGATAATCCAAAATCTGCTGCTGAAGTCACCAAGCCCAGAGGGATTAATAGGAGATGTCTCTTAACCCTTCAGAGAACAGATGTTCTCCTTGTTATACTGTTTAAGGACTTAGAAAAATATTGTTTCCAACTCTCTGTGATGCTAACTAGCATAACCCTAATATTGATCAGACAAGAAGAGTCCTTAGAAAGAGAGAAAGGAAGGAAAGGAGGAAGAGAAGGAGGAGAGGAGGAAGAAAAGGGTGACTAGAATAAAGAAAAACTATGTGTCAATCTCAATTATTGACATACCTTTGACCCTTGAATAACACTGGTTTTAACTGCACAAGTCTACTTCTATGAGGATCTTTTTCAGTAAATACCTATATTGTTTTTGATCAGTGATTTGGAGTCCATAAATGCAAATGGCTGCTTTTATGCAATGTTCTGCAACAGTTTATAATGGAATTGAGCATCTGTGGGTTTTGGCATCCTTGAGTGGTCTAACCCTTCCTCTGTCCCCACTGCAGATACCTAGGGACAACCAAGTTTTGGGGGAGTCAGAAATTATACTCAGATTTTTTTACTACACGGAGTTAGTACCCCTAACCCCCACATTGTTCAAGGGTCAAGTATAGATACCAAATTGAATCTAGCAACATATTGAATGCATGCAACATCATGAAAAGGAATAAAAAAAAATTTCCGAGAGTATTTTAGGTTTTAGAAGAGCATAATGAAATGAAAGCCCAGGGTAAGATGCTTTGGTAAATGAGATAGCTGTGGGGCTAAGGAAGAATGCAATGTATATGCAGTATATTTAAATGTACAGAAAAATATCTATCTTTCCATTTCTGGCAATATAAGACATAGCTATCCTTGAAAACCCTTCACTGGGAGACATATATAAAGCCTAGATAAAAATATGACAAACTCATTTTATTAAGTTAGTTACAATTACCAGTACAAATTCCTTTTGTATAATTAGTGAGCTCAAAGAAAGTAAGAAAACTACCAAAGTCAAAAAATGTAGAGGATGCTGCGAACCAGCATGGTGAGCCAACTGTGTTGTCTGCCCTATCCCAAGCTGGATTGTTTCTCAGCCTTGGTAACTAGAAGACTGCTAAAGTCTATAGCCTGCAGGACCAGGAGAGGGGCCCGTAGCCCAAACAAGGCTGGAATGAATCCTCCAGGGGACTACCCCTTTATGAAATAGACTCAAAAACAATCTTCCTACCAGCAATGGAAATACAAAACAGTATGATTGACTTGGACTGGCTTAGGGTGGAAAAAAAATCTCTTCTTAACCTTAGGAGTGCCCTCACGCAGACCAGGGTTAGAAAATCTATTTTGTCCCCTGCACTGAAACTTTTCTAACAAAAGTTAAAAATGACCCTCTAATTGCCAAACCCAATGGACATCCCCCACCCCCAGCCTTTATCGTCTGGATTGTCCTGAGGCATTTGACACTGTGGTCCACTAGTTTCTTCTAGAAAGTCTCTAGGATCCCAACTTCAATAGCATTGCCTCTCCTTATCCTCTTTTCACACACACACACCGTCGATGTTCTTTCTCTGTCTCCTTTATGCTCCTATCTCCATCTGCCTGGTTTTTTCTAAGGTGTTATCTTAAGTTCATAACTCTCTGATTGATTTTACTTGACCTCATAAATTTAATCATAAGTGGTTCTTAATGCGTGTCCTAGCCCAGAACTGTCCCCTGAATTTTAGAGTACTATATCCAATTTCCTGCTGTGTGAGTCCTCTTGGGTGTTCCACGGACACCTGTAACACAAAAAGTCCCAAACAGAGCTCCTCATTCTTTCCCCTAAAAATGTTCTCCTGTCTTTCATCTCACCAAAGGGCATATAGCTGGAAAGCTGAGAATTATCCTGGGGTTCTCCTCTCACCCTCCACAGCCAATCAAACACCACACCCTGGTAATTTCACCTACTAAATAAACTTCAAGCCTACCAGCCATTTCTCTACCCCCGATTCCACTGCTTTAGTGCAAGCTATCTTTTCTATGGATCATTGTAAAAACTTCCTAACTGGTCTCAGTTTCTAGTCTTGCCAGTCTCATATCTGTACCCAGTACCACCTGAGTGATTTACCTAAATTGCAAAGCTGGCCAATTTTGTTTTGAAATTTTATTTTTATTTCGTAAAGTAAAATTTTCAAATTGTTTATTTATTTTTTATTGAGATATAATTGTCATAAGCATTGGGTAAGTTTAAGGTGTACAATGTATTTATTTGATACATTTATATATTACAATATGATTACCACCATCGATTTAGCGAGCACCTCTATCATGTCATATAATTATTATTTCTTTTTTGTGTGGTAAAAACACTTAATATCTAGTCTCTTAGCAAATCTGAAGTTTATAACTATATTGTTTACTGTAATCGCTATGCTGTGTATTAGATCTCCAGAGCTTATTCATCTTCTAGTAGCAAGTTTGTACCTTTTAACAACATCTCTCCCAAATACCCTACCCCCTCATCCCCTGGTAACCATCATTCAACTCTGATTTTATGAATTTAGCATTCTTAGATTCCACGTATAAGCGATATAATACAATATTTGTCTTTCTCGGTCTAGCTTATATCGCTAAGCATTATGCCCTCAAGGTCTATCCATGTTATCATAAATGGTAGGATTTCCTTCTTTCTCATTCCTAAGTAATATTCCATTGTATATATACACCACATCTTCTTTATACATTTATTGAAGGACACCTAGGTTGTTTCCATATCTTGGCCATTGTGAATAATGTTGCAATGAACATGAGAGTGCAGATATCTTTTCAATATCCTGTTTTCCCTTCTTTCATATATATACTCTGAAGTGGGATTGTTGGACCATATGTTAGTTGTATTTTTAATTTTTTTTGAGGAACTTCCATATCATTTTCCATAATGGCTGAACCAATATGCATTCCCACTATCACTTAAAAAAACTTTTCCATGGTGTCTCATTTCCTGCCAAGCTTCATAGAATGGCATAAGTGGCTTCAAATAGTAAGGAAGCCCTTCTTAAACTGGTCTTTGGACACCTCTCTAGTATCTCTCCATAACTGACTGTGTTCAGCATGTTATTCATCAGTGGTCCCACTGAGGCTTGCAGAAAGCCATACAAACCCCTGTGTTTATTATCTCTAGGTCTTTGCTCATGCTGTTCCCTCTGCATTGTTTGCCCCTGGCCTTCTGGTCAGTTAATTTGTCCTCCTTGTCTTACCCAGACTCTCTCTTCCGAGAATACTCTGCACAGACCACCAGCATACACATTTTTGTCCATGTAATGTGTTTTTCTCTCTAAATAAGCTGAAAACTCTTTAAGGAAAAAGACCCTATCTTATTCAGTGGTATATCTTAACATATAGTAGGAGCTCAAAATGTACTTACTACATGAACTTAATCTGAAACACAGAAAGTAAAAATTTTAAAACCAAGTAATGATCAATATATTGATTTCATAAAAAATGAGAAACAATCTTTATTTTTTAAAATATCGAGGATTACATCAAAATACAAAGAAGAAAGCTGTAAATCCCCCTGAGTCCCAGGACATAAAAAGTGCCAGCATCTTCAGATGCAATGATGGCGACAGAGAATATAACACCTGATAGCCTGAAATAAATTTCATAAAAATATAGTTGGACTAGACATGCTATATCTAATAAAACACGAAATTTAATAATAATTTCACTTGAGAGAAAACTGAAGGGAATTTGCAGGAATATTCTAAATTATCCATGAACATTTCTATTTCTGCACCAAGAGCAATATTAGTGAGCTTTTAAAAGTGATTCAGACTCTCAGGAAGATGATCTGCATTTGGCAGAGTAGTTAAAAACTTCAATTACTGTGTAACTTTGAGATTGGTTAAGGTGTTCTCACGAGAAAAGAAAAGTTTCACTCAAAAACAAAATGTATTGAGTTAAGCAATGGGGAGTTCAAAAACAATTATTATTAAGAGCTTCACTGTTTTTTCAACTTTGCAAAATTGGTTTTCATTACTTTCACTCTTGGTCTGCTTTTAAATTGGCTCTTTTCAGAATTTAATAAGCTCCTTAAAAGTGATGCGAATATTTCTTAAATCCTGAAATAAGCTTTTCACTACATTTAAATGTGCCCATCCAAAAAGTTTAATTCCAATCAATGGAATTTAAGAGATGCACCTAATTGAAGGAATACTTATAGTGGGTACCTTACAGAATACAATGTAGGAGAGCCACAACCCCTGCTTTTCTGACACAATCTAGTAAAAAAAAGTGTTCATTCATTCCATAATATTTTTCACAAAAGATGCGCAATACAAAATGGTTGCGATGTTTCCGTCACACCAAGAGTAAGTGGGGAACTAAGAAGTCACTTTGGACCGATATAGTCACAGAGCTCAAATAGCTCATCAGAGGAGCCTCCACCATTATGTTAGCATCAATACCAGAGATAGGATAGTTATAAAGGGCACTAGTTTGGGGTCAGTATTACCAAAATGATTTCAGTTGCCTGGTCTCACAACTTAAGAGCAAAGGGTGGTTTCTATTTTAAGTAAACTGATTTTGTGATCTCTTTGAGGAATTCACAAGAAAACAGCCAATCCTTATTTCTTCCAGACTCATCAGTTTACTGCCATTGATTTCCAGACCTTGAACCAAAAAGTCCTATTTTGTAGATACTTTCTAGAATGAGTCTGGATTCTGGAGCCAAGCTGAGTTTTAATCCCAGCCTCTCCCCTTACAAGCTATGTGATTTTGGACTACTTACTTAACCTCTTTGTGCCTCAGTTTTCTCATCTTTAGAATGGGGATAATAATATTACCTATATAATAATTTGAGGGTTAAATTAAATAGCAAATGCTCAGTAATTGTTAGCTATCCTGTTTTCCAAGGGAGGAAATAGAAAGGAAAAAAAAGAGGGCCATGGATAGAATACGGGTAAATGAGGAAGCACACTTAAGGGGCGGGTAGGGAAAGGAAAGCCGGACAGGAAAGTAAAGAAAGGGGGAAAAACTGGAGGGTAGGTAAAAAAAAGTATGGTATCCTAGAAAGGAAGGAAAAGAAGTCTCAAGAACCAGGAAAGGAACAACTTCAGATATTGCATAGTTTTAGGGGAAAAGGTCACTGTATTTGGTAAGTAAGAACTCCTTGCTGATTTTTAAGAGACCAGCGCCACTGGCCAATATTGCGTTCTTATTACCTGGTTTATTTTGAGGTAGTATAACTGTTAGCCCTTTGCTGCTTCTGTAGACATATTTCGTCAGTTTCTAAAAAAGATGAGATACTGTCTGGCTCCATACTGGCTATAGCATGAGTTGAAACAGTGATTCTTAACTTCACATTTTTAAAATGACAGAACTTGTATTTTTTATAATAATAATAATAATAATAATAATAAAACTCTCAATGATGATTAATAGTAATAATCAAGAGTAATATAGTGCTTTATACTTTTCAGAAATTTTTCAAAACTATGATCTAACTCAATTATATTTCAAAGCACCACAATTAACAAAAGGTCCCGCAAACATAATATATTTAAATTTATCTATGAATAAAATAGATGCTTAGTGATTCATTTAATATTATGCAATAAATTGTTTATGGGTACCTGTTTTTTGTCACATGCTAAGGTACACTCTGGGAATTGGCAGATGGTTAGACCTAGTACTGAACTTCCAAGCTCAGGAGAGAAAGAAGTAAATGATATAATTGTAATGTGATTAGTCTATAGAAGTGATGGACACAAAATACCATGTTCCAACTCATAAACGAAGGACCTGCTTAGCCTGAGAGAGTTTAAAAGCTGCACTGAGGAGTTGACATTTGAACTGAATTTTGAAAGCTGAGTAAGGATTTGCCAGGTAGAAAAGAGAGAAATGGAAATCTCGCTCTTCGAGAAAGTGAGTCAGATATCTTGACGTCAAAACAGAATATCCTCGAAGGACTACATATACTTACAAACTTTCTCATTGTCAGTTACAATATTCATATACTTTACGTTTAGACAGAACATACTGACTTGTTTGGCAAAATTTTAATTTCTAACTATACAGTTGACCCTTGAAAAATACGGGGATTAGGGGTGCATGACCCCTCCCCATTCAGTAAAAAATCTGATTATAATTTTTGACTCCTCCAAAACTTAATTAGTAATTGCATGCTGTTGACCTGAAACCCTACTGATGACATAGTCAATTAACACATATTTTTGTGTTAAATGTATTATATACCGTATCTTTACAATAAAATAAGCTGGAGAAAATGGTATTAAGAAAATCATAAGGAAGAGAAAGCACATTTACAGTATTTATTAAAAAAATAATCCACACATAAGTGAGCCGTGTACTTCAAATTCACCACTGTTCAAGGGTCAATTGTATTTTGTTTTGTAGAACTATGTAACAATGACATTGTTTTTTAAAAGCAGGTTCTGCTTCGACTCCATATTTACAGCACATCAAAGAGGAAGGTATGCTGGGAGAGGATCTGAGAGTATTAAGTAAAATAATTTTAAAGTCAGGTCATCAAGCCATCCATATTTGGTGTTTCAGGGTGTGGCAAGGATCCCCAAGACCATCCCCGGGTTCAGTGATTCACTGGGAAGGCTCAGAATATAATTAATTATACTGATGGTTAAGGCTTATTACAGTGAAAGGATACAAAGCAATAATCAGTTAAGGGAAAAGGCACACAAGGCAAAGTCCAGAGGAGACCAGGGGCAATTTTCCAACAGTTTTCTCCCAGTGGAGTCATAAATGAGTGTGACGACACATGTGAAATGTTTCCAACTATGGAAGCTTGTTAGAGAGTCAGTGCCCAGGGGTTTTATTGGGGCTGGTCACATAGGATACATGGGGCTGGCATGTATCCAAATTCCAGACTCCTAGAAGGAAAGCAGGTGTTCAACAAAAACTTAAAGTTTGCACAAGCAGTTTAGGAACAGTGAGCCACTCTTATCAGTTCTGGAAGTTGTGAGAATGCTCCTGAAATCCAAGTTCCAAGACTCAAGCCAAGGACCAGACTTATAAGCAGGCCTTTCAATGGATAAGCAGTTAAGCATTCTATGTTGACTCTTTTCTGCACTAAGGGTAATATTTTTCCCTTGAGTACTTTTTCATTTTTCATGGGTTGCGTCATTATTCCAATCTCTTAAGGTCGAATGCAAAGACCTATTAATAAAATTGAACCAACATATATTTGGGCTTCGAGGGTATATGTGTGTCTGGTATGTTTTTGTGTGTTTAAAGTAGTCATTGTACTTGAGACAGCTTAAACATTTTGAGTCGCAAATATTTGTCTGGAGTCTTTCCTTTATGGCTAATACATTTTGAAGTCCTTACCCAGATGAGTAACTACAAGAAAGTGTTGTGGCCTACTATCAATGTTCTATTTTAAAATCATTGCTCAGCCATTAGAATTTGTTTCATCTGCTCTTAACATCAACTTTATACATGCAGATACTCTGGGAGAGAACGGGAAAAAAGTACAGCTCTGAGCAACATTTCTTCTTCACTCCAGTTACAGTTTTTTCTCTAAGTTCCATACCTCCATGTGGTCCATGTGGAACAGAAACTACATTCTTAGTATTCAGTTTGTTTATGGGTCTGATTTTTACTTCTCGTTCTTTGTTTACTGTATGCTTGACCTGTAGATAACACACAATTCTATATAAAGAAAGTCAAAGCTTCCTAAGCAGGGAGATATTTGAAATCAGTTATAATCATGTTTTATTCAAATAAGAGTCTCACTTCTTACTCCCTGAGGATTCTTCTATATCATCTGATGCCCAAATTTTATAGATCATTCAACTTCAATTTTTACTCCTAGGAGATTATTTCAAATAATGAACCTCTTGCATATGTTCGTCTTCAAACCCTTATTCCCCAAAAACTGATTTCAATGGATTCTGTATTTATTTTTTATTTATTCATGAAATACATATTTATTTCATGTATATCACATGTCTCTTAGGTGTCAGGATACAAATAATAAAGAAAACAAGCTCACTATCCTCAAGGAATTAAAAATCTAATAAGAAAGTCAAATAGGTTTAAAATATACAAATACCAATATAACATGAGGTATATAGGACATGGGGTAAATAGAGGTGATACAGTTCAAGGGGGTCAGAAAAGATTTCAAGTATATGAATTTACTTTCGAAAGAAAAGTAGAAATTATCAGAGAACCCCCAATATTCTACATATATAATGACACAAAAAATGAAAACATGGCATGTTCAAGGAACTGCCAGTAGCTTGGTAAAACTAAATTGCTCAAGAGTGGGGCACATGTAAGGAGATAGAACTGAAAAGATGGTCAGAGACCAGATCATAAAGAGACTTGAAAATTGTGCTTGTAAGTGTTGATGTCATCCTGTAGGCAATGTTTAATCCCTGAAGAATTTTAAGCAAGAAAGAGATATGATGAGGTTTATATTAGAAAAAGTATCTCTTGGGGTAGACTGAAGGGATTGAAAGAGAAGACATTAAGTCCAATTAGGAAGATGTTGGCTAATCCCAATGGGAGGTTATTAGGGCCTGACATAGGACAGAATTGCGTATTCCTAATTCAAATCCATATTTTAAGCTGTATTCCAAGTAGAGATTATGATTGGTTTGGACAACATCTATAAAATGCTATCTCTAAAATCATCTTGAGTAACACATATACATTGGTCTAGCAGAGATTGGCTGGTCACAGGATAGGTATTTTGTGAGGTACATTTCCTTTTCTCCTTTCCCTATAGAACATCTTGAACTTTTGTTTACTTCCTTTTATTCATGTGTCACATGATGCTCATGGTGGCAGTGTATGTGTGAGTGTGAATGAGATGAGCAAGTGATGGTGAAGATAACTGAAGAGGTTGCGGTGGAAAGGAGACTGAGCACCATAGGAGGCAAAGGAAACTAGTTTGGGCATTAATTTTTTAAATTAATTTTTTCATTGGACAAAAATATATATTAATAAATGTGAGTTGTAAAAAAGGATTAAGAGCCAAAGTCCATTTAATAAATTGAAAATTCCACCCTATTCTACTCCCATCTTCATAAGTAACCAGTGTTTAGAATTTGTGTATTTCTTTCCAGAATTTTTTATACACTTAAACATGTATACACATGATTTCATTGTTTTTTGTTTGTTTTTATTCTACAAAAATATCACATTATCCATTTTGGTGTGCAATTTGCTTTTTCCACTCAAATGTATTCCTTGAAGATCACTCCAGTTTACTGCATGAAGAGCTAACTCCCTTTTTCTTTCTAACCAAGGCATGAAATTCCATAGTATGGCTAAACCATACATTTAACCAGTCCCCTACTAATGGACTTTAAGGTTATTGTTGTTGTTGTCACTATAATTGCTGTTACAAAGTACTGTAATTCTTATCCTTGTGCATCTATCTTTGAAATATGTACAAGTATTTCTGCATGATAGATTCCTAGAAGTAGAACCAATAGTATGTATTTCAAACTTTCTTAAATAATACTGGCTCTTTCTTTTCCCAGTGATTCCAAGTTGGGTGAGAGAAAACTGCCTTTCTGTGTTACCTGGGAAATTGATCAAAACCACCTGCATCCAGTCCCTATGGGCCATCCTGACATGCTCACCCCCATCAGAATGGGTCAGGGAAATGGGAAGAAGTGATGTTCCCTGAGTGATTTTGTTCCATGCCTTCCTCTCTTGAGGATCACTGCTTTAGCTCTTCTAATTAGGAGACTGATGCGCTGAATGAATTCACTTCCCACTGGAGAGAGTTGTGTTGGCCACAATGTCTACAAGAGAAGATGTTCCTTTAATATTTTCAGGCCCTGTATTCTTCAAGAAGCAACTCTTGTTTTCCCCCATAGTCAACATCAGTTATTGTGAACACCTCCTGGTTCAAAAGAAGAGGTCGGTGACCATACACAGAGCAGAAAGAACACAGGAAATTTTCTATTTCATCTCCGGACCTCCAGCCAAAACCGTAGTTAACCACCTAGGGCCTACGTGCCTCACTTACTTCACCCCCATCTCGGCCCCATACTTTAGGAAACTTTCCTAAAAACTCATCAATAAGAATGTTAATATTTTTTTGGAAAAAAATAAATAGACAAAACAATATGTTTGCTCTCAACCAGATAGGAACCTGGAATTAGACATCAAAAGCAAAAAGACCCTGTAACCCTTTTAACAACTTTTAGACAGTTAAATCTTTCTTAACTTCCCTGATAAAGAAACTTTAACCTAAAAGACCAATGCACTTTATTAGAATTCAAAGACTTAAAGGAAAAACTAAATTTTAAAAACTGAGGTTAATTTTCTAAGAATAGAGAAAAATGGAAGGTGGGGATATTTTTTTAAATAGCTTTGAAGCACAGGAAACACATAGTATGGAGGACGGTCAATAGCTATTCTCTGTTTTCATCATGCATGAGTGCCTCAGACATAGATTTGAATTGCACATGAAGGCAGATTTACTGCATTTCTTTCTTTAATTTTTAAAAATTTTCAATTACAGTCGACATTCAATATTATATTAGCTTCAGATGTACAAAACAGTGATTAGACATTATATAATTTATGAAGTGATCATCCTGATAAGTCTAGCGCCCACCTGGCACCATACATAGTTATTATAATATTATTGACTATATTCACTATGTTCTACTTTATATGTCTATGGCTATTTTGTAATTGCCAGTTTGTTTCCCAATTATGTTTCTCCAATCTAATTATACTCTTCTTTCTAAATATAATCCAGTTTGTAAAAATATTTTTGTCCAGATATTTTGTGAAAAATTTCTAGTATATAGCAAAGTGGAATTTTATAGTGAACATTCACATATCCACCATCCAGATTCTACCATCAACATGTAGCTATACTTAGTTCGTCCATTTATTTACCTCTCTATCAAATTATTGCTCCATCTTATTTATTATTCAAAAATTTTTTCAATTCTATTTATTCACTTTATTGCGCAACCAATGTCCAGAACTTTTTTCATCTTGCAGAACAGAAACTCCATATCCATTAAAGAACTCCCAATTTCCCCCTACTTCCGGATTCTGGAAACTGTCATTCTACTTTCTGTTTCTATTAATTTGACTACTCTAGGTACATCATTCAGTATTTATCTTTACTTCACTTAACATAGTGTCCTCAAGGTTCATTTATATTGTAACACATGATGGAATTTACTTCCTTTATAACACTAAATAATATCCTATATTGTATGTATATGACACGTTTTGTGTATCCATTTATCTGTGGGCATCTAAGTTGCTTCCACTTCTTAACTATTACAAATAATGCGCTGTGAACATGCATACACAAATATCTCTTTAAAACCCTGCTTTTAGTTATTTTGGGTATATACTCAGAAGTGGGATCAATTTTTAAATTTTTGAGGAAGAAGTCATACAGTTTTCCACAGAGACTGAACTATTTTACACTCCTAACAACAGTGCACAAGAGTTCCAATTTCTCCACATTCTTGTCAACATTTGTGATTTTCCTTTTTTATGCTAGCCATCTAATGAGTATAAAGTTCAGTCTTATTTTTTAATATAATTTGGCATTTGTATGTTCTATTGTGTTTACCATCCAAAGACCAGATTCCTTCAGCTACTGTATATTTGATTCCGTTTACCTACGTCACCATTCCACTACCCGCCCCCTATATTTGACATCTTTACCACACCTACCTCTCCCTTCCTATCCCATCCCCTACTATCTGATAACCTCTAATCTAGTCTATAGTCCATGTAAATGAGTCTCTGTTTGTCCTGTTCATTTGTTGATTTTAGGTTTATATCCCACATATAAATATCACGCGATTTTCAACTTTTTCTGTCAGACTTATTTAGTTTAGCATGATTATCTTGAGGTCCATCCATGTTGTCACAAATGGCAGTATTTCATCTCTTCTTATGGCTGAGTAATATTCCATTGTATATATGTACCACTGCTTCTTCAGACAATCATCTATTGTGGGACACTTCAGTTGCTTCCATGTCCTGGCCACTCTGAATAATACTGCTATGAACATCAGTATGCGAATATCTTTTCAGATATGGGCTTTCAAGTCCTTGGGGGTAAATACCAACAGAGGTATTGGCTGGATCATATGGTAGATCAATTCTTAGTTTTTTGAGGAACCTCCATACTGTTTTCCATAGTGGCTGTACCAGTTTTCAGTCCCACCAGGAATGGATGAGGATTCCTTTTTATCTGCATCCTCAACAACATTTGTTATCACTTGTCCTGTTGATTATAGCTATTCTAACAGGTATGAGATGGTATTTCATTGTGGTTTTGATTTGCATTTCCCTAATAGCAAGCAATGATGAGTATCTTTTCAAATAATTTTTGGCCATTTGTATCTTCTCTAGGGAGAAGTGTCTGTTCACGTCCTCTGCCCATTTTTTGACTGGATCATTTGCTTTCTTTGTTGTTATTGAGTTGTATGAGTTCTTTGTATATTATGGGTATTAGGCCCTTATCGGAGGCATTGCTTGCAAATAGATTTTCCCATTCGGATGTCTGTCTCTTTACCTTGTTGATAATTTCTTTTGCTGAGCAAAAGCTTTTTTAGTTTGATGTAGTCCTATTCATTTATTTTTGCTTTTACTCCCCTTGCTTCTAAGGTCGAATTCATAAAATCCTCTTTAAGTCCAAGGTCCTTGAGTTTAATTCCTATGTTTTCCTCTATGCAGTGTATTGTTTCAGGTCTTATATTCAGGTCCTTAATCCATTTTGAGTTGATTTTGGTGCGTGGTGATATACAACAGTCTAGTTTCATTCTTTTGCAGGTAGCTTTCCAGCTTTTCCAGCACCATTTATTGAAGAGGCTTTCCTTTCTCCACTGTATGTTTTTGGCTTTTTTTGGTTGAAAATTATTTGCCCACATAAATATGGGTTGACTTCTGGACTCTCGATTCTGTTCCACTAGTCCATTTGTCTGTTTTGCTGCCAATATCATGCTGTTTTGATTACTTATGTTTTATAGTATAATTTGAAGTTTGGCAGAGTGATGCCTCCAGCCTCCTTCTTTGTTCTCAGGATGGCTTTGGCAGTTCAGGGTATTTTGTGCTTCCATACAAATCTGATAATTTTTTTCTTTTATTTCTTTAAAAAAAAGCTGATGGGATTTTGATTGGGATATCATTAATCTGTATAATGCTTTAGGTAATGTGATCATTTTAACTATGTTGATTCTTCCAACCCAAGAACATGAATATCTTTCCACATCTTTGTATCTTCTTCAATTTCTCTTAATAGGGCCTTGCAGTTTTCATTATATATGTCCTTCATATGTTTCTTTATATTTATTCCTAGGTATTTTTTTGTTGTTGTTGGGATTGCAAAAGGAATTATTTTTTCCACTCTTTTTCTGACACTTCATTATTAGAGTGTAGAAACACTGGATTTTTGAACGTTGATTTTGTATTGAGAAACTTTACTGTATTTGCTTATTGTTTCTAGTAGTGTTCTTGTGGAGTCTTTAGGGTTTTCTATATAGAGAATCAAGTCATATGCAAAGAGTGACAGTTTGAATTCTTCGTTTCCTATTTGGATGCCTTTTATATCTTTCTCTTGTTTGACTGCACCCACTAGGAACTCCAATGTTATATTGAATAACAGTGGTGATAGTGGACAGTCTTGCCTTGTTCCTGATCTTAGAGGGAAGGTTTTTAGTTTTTCACCATTAAGTATAATGCTAGCTTTGGGCTTGTCATATATGGACTTTATTATGTTAAGGTACATTCTGTCTCTACTGATTTTGTTAAGTGTTTTGATCATAAATGGATGCTGTATCTTGGAAAAGACTTTTTCTGCATCTATTGATATGATCATATGGTTCTTACTTTTTAATTTGTTTATATGGTGTACCACATTAATTGATTTGCATATGTCGACCTATCCCTGTGCCCCTGGAATGAAACCCACTTAATTGTGGTGTATAATCTTTTTTATGTGTTTCTATATTTGGTTTGCTAGTATCTTATTTAAGATTTTTGTATCTGTGTTCATGAGAGATATTGGTCTGTAGTTTTCCTTTTTTGTGTTATCTTTACCAAGTTTTGGTATCAGGGTAATATTGGCCTCATAAAATACATGGGGAAGTATTGCCTCCTCTTTGATGTTTTGGAAGAGTTTGAGGAGAATAGGTATTAAATCTTCTTTGAATGTTTGGTAGAATTCACTGGTGAAATCATCTGGCCTTGGACTTTTACTTTTTGGTAAGTATTTGATGATTGTTACGATTTTCATACTGCTAATCAGTCTATTTCGATTTTCCACTTCTTGATTCAGTTCAGGAAGGTTATATCTATGTACTCTATTCCTTCTAGGTTGTTAAATTTGGTGTTATATACTTTTTCATAGTATTCTTGTATGATCCTTTGTATTTCTGTGATGTCAGTCATAATTTCCCCTGTTTCATCCCTGATTTTGTTTATTTGTGTCCTTTCTTTTTTTTCTTTAGTGAGTCTAGCCAGGGGTTTGTCAATATTATTAGCCTTCTCAAAGTTCTTTGTTGCATTTATTTTTTCTATTCTTTTGTTTGTTTGTTTTCAATGTCATTTATTTCTGCTCTAATTTTGATGCTTTCTTTCCTTCTACTGACTTTCAGCTTCATTTGTTCTTCCATTTCCAGTTTTTTAAGATGAATCATTAGATTGGTTATTCAGGCTTGTTCTTGTTTTTGAAGATAGAACTGTAATGATATGAACTTTCCTCCTATGATCTCTTTTGCTGTGTCTCAAATGTTTTGGTATGTTGTATTATCATTGTCATTTGATTCTATGTTTTCTTGGTCTCTCTTTTTATTTCTTCTGTGACCCAGTTATTCTTCAGTAACATGTTGTTTAATCTCCATGTATTTGTGGTTCTTCCTGCTTCTTTCTGCAGTTGATCTTGAGTTTCAAAGCATTGCAATCAGAGCATATGGTTGGTATAATTTCAACCCTCTTATATTTGTTGAGGTTATCTCTGTGTCCCAGTATGTAGTCAATTCTTGAGAATGTTCCATGCACACTAGAGAAGAATGTATTAGCAGCTGTTTAGGGATGGAAGGATCTGTAGATGTCAATTATGTTCAGTTGGTCTAATGTACCATTTAAGGACATTATTTCCCTATTGATTTTCTGTTTGGATGATCTGTACATATCCGACAGTGGGGTTTATAGGTCCCGTACTACGATAGTGTTTTGGTCTGATTCTCCCTTTAGTTTTGTTAGTAATTGCTTTACATATGTCAGGGCTCCCTGATTGGGAGTATAGATATTATTAAGTGTTATGTATTCTTGGTGCATGATTTCCTTTATCATGATGAAGTATCCCTCAGTATCTTTCTTTACCTTTTGTATTTTGAAGTCTATTTCATCTGCTATCAGTACCACTACTCCAGCATTTGTCTGAATGCCATTTGCTTGAAACATCATTTTCCACCCTTTCACTTTGAGTCTATATTTGTCTTTGGAGCTGAGATGTGTCTCCTGGAGGCAGAATATGGCTGGGTTTTGTTTTTTGATCCATTCTTCAAGTCTGTGTTTTTTATTGGTGAGTTCAGTTCATTTACATTTAGGGTGATTATTGAAATATGAGATTTTCTTATGGCTGTTTTATCTTTTGCTTTCCGGTAGCTCGGTGTTTTCATTGCTTCCTTGTCCTTGTGTTTCTGTTTTCTTTATTTCGTTTGGCTTTTGTGGATTTTCCCTCTGTTTCTTCTTGTTATATATTATATACTTCAGTTCTGAATCTTTAGCATGTGATTACCATTACGAATATGTAACGGGCAGTTATATATATATATATACAGCTGCTCATTTTCTTCTGTGTGTGCCTTATCTCCATTCTCCATTGCAAATTTAGATCTTTGAATCGTCTCCTTTTTCAGTCATTGTTATCTCAGTTTGTCCCTATGTATGCTGAACGTTCATTACTATCTTTCTATAGCAATTCTCTTATTATTTAAGCTTGTAATGCCTTTTTCTTGGTAAGGGTTGTACTCCTCTGCTTCTATTTGCCTGATAGTCACTTTATTCCTAATTATGTATTTTGTGTGTGTGTCATTTTGTTTTAGGTGAGCTGACCCCTTCCAGTATTTCTTGTAGTTAGGGCCTCGTAGTGGATAATTCCCTAAATTTTGGTTTGTCTAGAAAGGTCTTAATTTCTCCTTCATATCTAAAGGAGAGTTTAGCATTATTCAAGGCTTGCAGTTCCTTTCAGTTAATTGTTTAAATATTTGATTCCATTTGTTTTTGGCTTGTAAGGTTTGCACTGAGAAGTCCAAGGATCAACTAATGAGCTTTCCTTTATATATTACTGTCTTTTTTCCCTGGCTGCCCTGATAATTCTCTTTGTCATTGATTTTTGATCATTTTAATACAATGTGTCTTGATGAGGGCCTTTTGGGGTTGAGATAATTGGGTGTTCTGTTGGCTTCTTGTTTTTCAAGCTCTAGCTCATTCCTTAGATTTGGGAAACTCTCGACCACTATTTGTCTGAAAATGCTTTCTTATCTCTGCTCCTTTTCCTTGCCTTTCATAATGCCCATTATTCTTACGTTTCCTTTCCTGATGGTATCAGCTAGTTCTTGTATTTCTTTCATTATTTTTTGTTCTTCATTTTCTCTCTTCTTCCTTCTTAATTATTTCTAGATTTCTGTCTTTGATATCACTGATCCTTTCTTCCATTTGTTCAACTCTATTTCCCAAGCTTGCTCTTTCATTTTTCAGTTCTTGCAGTGTGTGTGTGTATGTTTGTGTGTGTGTGTGTTGTTTGTTTGTTTGTTTGTTTGTTTATCTCCAGAAGATCTATTCTGTTCTTTTCAGGGGGTCCAATCTCCTTGCTCTGCTCATCTAGGTGCTTTTTCAATTCCTGAAATTATTGGTATGACTCGTTTCAGAACTCACTGAGTTTTTTTCAGAAGTATCATCCTGAATTCTGTTATTTAAGTCACATATTTCTATGTCTTTAAGCTTATTTTCTGGGAATTTTTCTCTTTCTTTCTGAGAAGCCTTATAACCTTGGTTGTTCATGGTGTTTAACGGACTATTTCTCTGCCTGGGCATTAATGAAAATGTATTGGGTTTTTTTTTTCCAGAAAGAAGATGTATTATATAAAGGTCTCTCTTTAGCTTGCTGCAAAGAAGCCCTTTTATTTTGGATTCCAGTAGGTGGTATCTAAGTTTCTTGGATTCGTGATTTATATAAAGTGTTAGTAATACCTTTTTATTTTCTTGTAGATATTTAATCATGCTCACTACCTTCAGTTTCAGTCCCTGTCAGTGTTAGCAATACTTTTGGTAGCGTTTGCTTAGATTCCCCTGGGGCCGTGCGGTGATTGATCTTGGAGGTTATGGAATGAGGGGCACTCTAGGTTGGGCATTGAGGGCTGTGGCTCAGCCTCAGTTTCACCTCTTTGGCCAGTAAAAATCAACTGTTGTTTCTCTGTCTTCCAGCTTCTTTGCTTTCTGTCCTGATAACTGGGCACTTCCGCTGGTTGCGTGGAAATCACAACTCTCCCAGGCAAGGCTGTTTAGGGAACTTGCTGTACTTTCTCCCTCCCCCCTTCTCTCCCCCCATGGGAGCTCCGATAGCTGAGAGAGGCAACTTCTTTATTTCTCCCAGTCCACTGCCCGATACTTGGGCTTCTGATCTGTGGTAGATCTTATGTGCAAATCCTATGCTCAGATATGCTATTGTGCAGTTTGGGTGTTTTTTGTTGAGTTTTAGATGTTCAGCTTATTGCTGTTTCAAGGAGAGAGATCTGGGGATGTCTCTCACTCCTCTATGTTTCTCCAAACCTACCCCATCTTATTTTTCGATGCATTTCAAAGTAAATTGCAAAGTTCCCCTGTCAAAAAAAATACTTCACCATGTTTATCACTAGCTAGAGTTTAATATTTCTTTACAGGTTTTTTCTTTTGATGTAAAATTTACATACAATAAAATGAACAAAACTTTAACATACACTTACTGAGTTCTGACAAATGCATATACCTGTGTACCCTCAATCCCTATTAAGGTATAGAACAGCAAATTTCTTTATACCCTTCCCTAGTTAGTTTCCACCCCTAGAAGAATCTACTGCTCTGACTTTCTTTTACCATAGATTAATTATGCTTGTTTTAGAACTTTGTATAAAGGTGACCATACATTTTGTATTTATGGCAGCCAGGAGAAAGAATTCGCCTCACAGACTTTCAGCCCCAAGGAGCATCACTGACCAAGGGACAGAGCTCCTAGACCCTGATATATGTTGTAACATTTGCACCAATGTCCTTTCCTAAGAGAAACAGGGCTCCTCTAACAGCTGACTTTGGTTTGAGGACAGCTTGTCAGCTTTAAAGAAGCTTCCAGAGAATACACAACAGTATAGGATGCTCGCACTCACATCCCTGCCCTTTTGCCTTTGAGTCACACCCACATCACAGCCTCTTGCTCTCCCGGCCTTGCCCAGTGCCTTTTCTATGTCTCTTACAGGCATTTCTTCTAATAAAATTTTCGTATATTTAATTTTGTGTTGGTGTTTGCTTTGAAAATGAACTGTACTAAGACAATATTCTTTTGTTTAAGGTTTCTTTCATGCAGCGTATTGTCATCATGATATTTCTTAATTTGTGTTGTGAGAACAAAACACCACACTTCTACGGAGACCTCACAATTATCTAAATACACCTCAGGTCAGGTCAACATTTTCAGCATCCCACAGCTGATCTTAGGGAATGTACTTTATACTAGATTACTTCAATTATTCTCATGTATGCTATTGCTGAGCCTCATCTCCCCCTTCCTTTATTTAGACTGTTGGATTTTGGACATAAGGAGAAAATTTGACAGATAAGTCTGTCAACTTTTCTTTCTTAATAAAACTGCAAAAGTGGTATGTATGTGCAAAGATCTTTGTTCCAGATAATTTAGATACACAAATATGCACAATAGTGCAGAGATTAAGAACATGGGCTCTGAACCCAGACTGCTTGGCTCAAATCCCTACTCTATTATTCTGTCAGGTAAGAATGCTTTAGGCTTCAAGTTACAGAAAAGTATACCAGTAGTGGTTTAAAGAAATAGGTGTTAATTTTTCTCACATTATATGAAGTCTAGAAACGGACAAATCCTAGCCTTGGTTTGCAGGCTTCACAATGTCAGATTTGCTGTCTCTGCAATTCTCTTTACCTTTCTCTTATGTTTTTAAGATGACAAGATAGCTACAAAATTTTAAATTGTCTCTTTTGTATTAATATGATAAGAAATGTTGTCTTTGCTAGAAGCAACCAGTAAACTTCTGCTTATGTCTCACCGGCCTCTCCTAACTGCAAGAAAGTCTGGGAAAGACAGAATTTGGCTTTTCTAGTCTAATGTCGGAGGTGCACAAGGGAGAAAGTGTTGGGAATGGTACCGAGTTTGATAACCAACACAGATGTTACAGCTGCTTACTATCTGCACATCTTAGACAAGTTACTTACCTCTCACACTTCTGTTTTCTTATCAATAATATGGATAATAAAAAATTTACTTCTTAAATTTTGCTGTGAATATTAAATCAGTTAGTATGTATAAAGTATTTAGAACAGTGCTTGTAACATAGTAAGTCTTTAATGATGGTACCTATTATTTACCATAGAGAAAAGTCAAATGTAACCAAACTGTGTATCAAAATTAGATCAATTGTGTAAATAAACCTGTATTAGTCAGTTTCAGCTGTTATAACAAAATAGACTGTGTGGCTTATAAACAACTATGGGCAGTGAACACACAATGCAATGTGTGTGTGTGTATGTGTGTGTGTGCCTTACTGTTGAATTGTACACCTGAAACTTACTGGGTTTCATTAACCAATATCACCATAATAAAAATTAAATCAACAACAACAACAATTTATTTCTCACAGTTCTGGAAGCTAAGAAGTCCAAGATCAAGCTGTCTTCTCCCTTTGCTTCACATAGCATAAGGGACCAGGGAGCTCCCTTAGGTCTCTTTATAAGGTACTAAACTCATTCATGATGACCTCACCTCCAAATACTGTCATATCGAAGATTAAGTTTCAACAAACACAGACATTCAGTCTATAGCATGCCACCCATCTAACTGGAAGGCAATGCAACCATCAGGATGTCAACCAATCATGACTGGAATTGAAAGATCATGTATTGTTCAGTAAATATAACAAATTACAGAATAATACATAAGATATGATCCCTATTATATAAAACTGTACACATAAGGGTGAATATAGTACTAAAAGCAAGAACATTTTCATGGCTCAGAAATTTCCTAGGGCCTCAACTATTGCCTGCTTATGTGAATCTTGTCTCATTTTCAAACCAAAAATTTACTTTGCTCCCTGAGGAAATGACTTAATACTTTTTCTAAATGTCTTGGAAGAATTTAAGAAATCATCAAGATGCCTCATTTACAATTGTGTAACAGCCCTAGAGAGTGTTTGACTTGATGAGCAAGCCCTATATGATTAAGAAAATCAGTTCTCTAAGTGGCACACTTAAACCACTCATTTTTGACAAGTAATACAGAGTTATCCAAAGAGAATGCTATATTGGATCTTCATATTCAAATACTAGAATCCTCAGATTTTTTTTAGACAATTCAAGAAATGTAGGGACAGTTTATTTTCTCTGAATGTCATTATGTCTATGACTCAAAAGTGGCTCTAATGGCTTCAGACAGACCCTCTCATCCTATCATCAAGCCCCGTTACTTCTCTGGCTCCTTCCAGGGAAAATTTTTTGTTGCTAAAATAGAAGCATTGACCAAACTATTTAACAGTAACAGCTTATCAATCTCTAAGCTTGAGCTTCAAAGTAAAGGAGCACTGCCTTTCAGGAATTGATTTTAAAGTTTCACCTTCTCGGTAAAATATTCAGTGGGATTTAGGATATCACATCCCCTATGGGGTTTGTTTATTTCACAGGCCTCTGAACTACTCATGTGCTCAAGGAAAAAAAATCAGGCAAAACTCAAAGCTGGAATTTAGATTGGGAAGTATAATTGTAGATAAGATTTTAATGACACATACTAATTGCTAAGAAACCTGAGAGAACTTTGTAGAACGTTATACAACATCCAGAACACAGCATCTAGAAGAATGAACATATCCTCTGTCATATCCCCATTCTCTCCAGTAAATTTCACATATTTTGCTTTTGTATCTTTCTATAAATGGCAAGCACATCACTGAGTTTCTGGGCAATCATGAATCTAAGAGAAACTCCTCTACTAAGAAAAACAATGCCAATGTTCCCTCTCTGCACAACATAGTGTCCTTTGCTCTTGGCCAGGTGGTGTCTGGATTCTGCACCACTCTCATGTGGGGATGTAGAGGTGGGTACTTGAGCCCTTGCAGAGCCAGTATATGAGCATCATTTAAAGCTAAGTGCTGAACACAAAGTTAGCTAGTACCATGGGCATGGGAGTGGTCCATGGTCACCAAGCGTCTACACCTCACTTACCTTCAGTGCATGCAGCCTGACCTCTTCTTCCAGGACCTTCATTTCTTAGGCTGAGAGCATTCTTGGTCACTAAAGCCCACCATCTTTGCCCATAAAAATTAATGTCCCATCCCCACCCAGCAACATTCAACCAATGATAGACAGGAATCGATGATACATGAATGTACCAGTATAACACAGGAGCACTCTTCCTGGAACTTGCACCTAGATTTGGATATTCTGAAAAAACCACCAAGAGGACCAGAAGGATGAGAAATGCCATTTATTATTCATGAGGCAGGAGAGCTTCAACAGCAACAGGTTTGGAGCTGCAGGCAGAAAAATTGCTGCTGACCAAGTGAAGCAGAGTTTTTTATGCCCACAAACAAAGGGAGGGGTTATCTCATAGGAGAGCAGCTACCTTCTCAGATGGATGGGAGCAATATGTGCTACTTGGTTACAGGAGCAGATAACGTCCATGGGAGCAGCAGAAAACATCCTTGGGAGTAGGCATTGATGAACCTAAACCAAAACACAAACATTGAAGCTGAGTGCAGGGAGGAAAGCAACCAATCTCCCCTGAAGATTTTGAGTCAAATAGGGCTGGATTTTAATCCTGAACTGTCTATATCCTAATTCTCTGACCCTGGCCAAGTTATATACTATCTTGGAGTCTCAGTTTACTCATTTATAATGTCCTTTCTCATACGGTTGTATGTAATGAAACAGAAAGCTGTACTTTGTATCTTAAAGTGGCTTCCCAAAGATAACTCTTTTTCACATTCACATGCACAGTTCTAATTTCTCCACAACACCGCACATGGAAATGTCCCCTATTCCAGCCTGATTCCAGCAAGGAATATGCTTTCACATGTATGAGATGAAAGTTCACCAAGTTCTTGAAAGGTTAATGTCTGCCCTAACTCATCACCTGAAACTAAGTAGATGGTCCTCAGCCACCTATGTCTCCTGAGATTGTTCAACAAAAAGCAGCCATTTACATCAGGGTAGTAGGAAAGCCTATCAAATAAAAGTGGCAACCTTCTGAGAATTTGGGGCAGCAGGCAAATTATTTCACTTCCCCCAAGGGACCTAAACACACACTGTGATCTCATCTGGTTCCCCGGGGCCTATATTTTGGGGTCTGTAGCCACTGTGGGATCAGTTATCTATATTATTTCTCTGGTGTGTTTTAATAGTAGAGTTACCACCATCTCCCTTAAAGGCTAAATAATAATGATACCTTGAATTTGCAGAGCACTTGTATTCCTCCAAGTATGTCAATATATAGTATCTTATTTTATTTTCTATTCCAATAGTTCTCACATCAAGAAATTGTTCTTCTTATTCAATCAGAATGTTTGTAAACTGCACTGTATTTCTTATGGTTATAACCCCCAGGGATTTATAGACCAAATAAATCTTTTTCTGTTTTAACAACTTTCAATAGCTGTAGACGAGACCATGACCATGGCCCATTCCTCTCCCTCATTTCATGCTTTGCTTTTATACACCAAATTCACTTCAAACTAATATGAAAGTCTGGGAGAGGGATAAGAGTGTCACAAAGCACGATCAAACTCCATCAACAATATACCTTATATAGTTCCTCTTCCTTCTTTCTTCCCTTTTCTTGTAATTATTTTTGTACCTCTTTTCTGGTTTCAAGAGAAAACAAATATTCTGGGTCAAATCTCAGCAATATCACAGTAAAAAATTTTTTCAACTCTCAGGCCTGCAGAGTCTCTTCAAGGCAAAAACAATTCCAGCCATCTTGGACCCTATTTCCTTTATTTACTTTCTTCCATCTCTGCATTTAAATCCTTCTGCAACATGTCCACAAAATCAAATAACACAGCTAATGTGGGTGCAGTTATTTCTCTCCCTTATAACCCATTCTGACATCTTAATCTGACAGGCCTGACAGTTGAGGATACTTCCCTGTAACTGTACACACACACACACACACACACACACACACACACACACACATTCTCACTCAGACACATTTGTGCCATGCTGCCTTTCTGGTGCTCATCATCCCCCTCTTGCTTAGAATCCAGTCTCCATGTGACCATGCCATAGCCAATCCCCCACCAGGCTGTGTCCTAGATTCAGCTTCTGCCTCAATTAAGGAAACATGGGAAACAAAACAGCACTTATTTTTAAATTACAAAGCCTTCTGGTTTCCTCCTTTACAAACTGCCCTGAGAATGCTGCCCTGATCAAAGCCGCTCTTCTGCTCTGGCAGACAAGGAAAATAGTGTTGCCTGTAGAAAAGGTTCATGTAAAACATCATCAGAAACATGTGAGGGGCTGAAATTCATGTATAAGAGACTCAAAAGTTTGTCTTCATTTTAGAGTCCTTGAAGAACATGATTAGAAACAAAAGTTTCATGGTTCTAGGTTTTTTTTGTACTTTTTCTAATTTTTATGGGCTTTTTCATTTCTCTATTTATTTGTTTATTGTTTCTTCTCATTCTTGCCCATTTTGTTCTTTGCTTTTTCCTTTTAAAATTAATTTCCCTTTGGATTACCTTTCTCAAAAGCCCATTTCATTTTTCATCACCCTTCCATCCCCAGTCTTTCAACAGCATCCCCTGCTTCTCTGTATCTTCTCTTAGATAATAATCATTGACTCATCTGTCATTTCTTACCATTTCTCATCTCCTCTAAAATTACTTTAGAGTAGTATTTAAAGTAGTATATTTCCTAATAGACCCAAATTGGAAAAAACCCAAATGTTCATTAACTGGTGAATAGATACACTGTGATATATCCATACGATGGAAAATTACTAGCAAAGATAAAGAATGAACTACCAATGAACACAGAATCATGGGTGAATCTCAAAATAGTTGTTGAGCAAAAAAGAAGCTAGACATAAAAGTGTATACTGTATAATTCCATTTATATGAAGTTCAAGAATAGGCAAACTGAATCTGAGGTAATAGAAAGCAGACAGCAGTTGTGAGGAATAAGGTATTGAATGGAAAGTGGCACAAGGGTACTTTTAAGGGTGAAGGAAATATCTTCACCTTGATTAAGCTTTGTTTGTATTTGTTAAAATTCATCAAACTGTATGCTTTAGTTATGTGCATTTCACAGTCTATAAATTATATCTCCTTGTGATACTTATATAGCATGGCTCATGTCGCAACCATTTAAGATCATTTTTCTAAAGATTAATAACATGAGGAAATGCTTAAATGTAAAAATGACAGGACACGAAATCATATATAAAAATGGCCTTGTTTTTTATAAGAAAATTTTTACACAGCATATGTATGGGAAAAAATGGAGAAGTTTAAAGACTTAAAAAGGCAATAATACTCTTTTTTACATATAAGAGATTTTGCCTTCCCTAATGTTTGGTTCTGATAATTGAATAAAGCAGGATCTTAAAAAATAGATAATCATTCTTTCAGAAAACAACAAGCTGTACCTATTTGTCTAGTATAATCACCAAGAAGTTTGTACTGGATTGCACAGGAAGTGAATGAATTTTGGAAACCTATTTTGTTTTCCTCCCAAAGTCCCTTTCTTTGATTATGTAGACCTCTCATTTGGTTTCTGCCCCTTTGTCCAAGTGGCCAGAGCCCCATAAACCCACTCTTCAGTGGGCCAATGGCTCACCATTTCTTTGCCTCAAACCAGATGTGGTCAATCAGGATATCCAGGCTGCAGGCACAGGATTTTCTATCTGAGTAATTAATCTAAGTAATTTCAGAAAAAGTTAAAGAACTATAGGAGTGCTGAGACCCTACAGATGCAACTGATAAACCCACATTAATTTTTATTAAGCACTGATGGGGATAGTATAGCTCCCCGTCCCCCATCCCCAGATCAAGTTATGCTGAAGAAGGCACAAAACCTACAGGAAATGCTAAAGGGTTTGTTTTGGTGATTCATAAACTTCTTTTTCTCTAGAAGTGACACAAAGAAGATGCTCACTCTTGAAAAGAGAGTAAGAGGATAGGTAGCAGGTTAAAAGCACCAAAGCATGATGGGATCTTGATAGATACCAATCAAGAGGAAAGTGAATTTAAAAATAAAAATAAAAACTTGGGAAAGACAGACTACATTCTTTCATCCTATCCTCATTTCTTTAATTCATCGATGAATGCATCTTTAGCAGAGAATCGATGTGTTGCTGCAGATTTGAGGAACTGAGGTAAGGGATATGAGGCTTGGGCAGTTGGAAGAAAATGCAGAGAGCCATAGGCAACTGCAACATAGCTCTTCATTTCAGCAAAGACACAGCCAGCCTCACAGGACGGTGGCATCTTTATATACACAGGTTAAACAATAGTGGCACACTGCCAGATTACAGAAGCCTGCGCATGTGTACTGGGCATATGGCTACATAAGGGGAGAAGTGCTGAGTCACTAGCGCCTGGAAGCTGCTAAGGGTGTTGGGAGGGAGCCTGACTACAGCCATCTCCTCACACTATCCCTTCAGGGTTCCTCCTTTACACTTATGTAAGCTTGGCAGGTGATTGCCGTTGGAGGGCAGAGCCCTGTACCCACATGCCACAACAATAATACAGGGAACAACAACATGCCACTAGGAGGTAGTCTCCACCTCCTAGGAGAGCTAAGACCCAGCGCGAAGTGGACCTTAGGCCTGCCCACCACTCCTGCAAAGAATCCCCAGTGATCCGCTGGACTCCTATATTTCTTGGGAGAGATTTGCTAAGACTAGTGAGATGTCCAAAGCCATACAATTTTGCAATACTTTTCTAATTTGACCTACTTCATCAACTACCAGACTGAGGGCTTTATCAGTATAATTCAAGGTTCATGCAATATGTTCTGCCAAAGCCGTCACTTGAGTTTCAACTACTACATCACCTGCCACAGGCACAAAGATGGCTAAGGGGGTAATACCACCATGGGGTCTGTTTAGTACAGACATGTTGTGAATAATATGCATCCCAATTTTTGAGGTGCTGTAGGAGCGCCTGCTACATAGCTGCTGGCAAATATGGGCATCCCCAAGTACAGTGGCCTATCCAGTTCGAGGGAATGTAGGGCCATCTATGGGCCCCACATAACCATAAGCTTCCTTGAGGGGAAAATCATAGTTGGGTTGGTTCCAGCATACTCTTGTCCTATCCACCAATGCGTGGTAGAGGAGACAGTAATTATGTTATGGCATAAGGGACTCCATGGTTCCTTAAATACAATGAGGCTCATTCCTTTTCACCTCTATCCCTTCACCAGTCAGCCATGACCATCTATCATGTATTGAATAACCCAGTAAGGGTTTGTCCAGTTCATGCTGAGTTCTTTGTGAATCTACTTGAGTATGGATGATAGCCCAGTCGGGTGAATGGGATGCCGAGCAGGTCAGCTGCTCCCATGCTGTGACATCAGCTGCATGCATACACCAGGGCAGTCCTGCAGACGTGCTGACAGGAAATTCTGTGCAGACCCAATAGTGTGAGACATTCGCGATCATGGCATAGGTCTATGCCCACTCAACTACGGTATTCTCCTATGGGAGATAGGACAAAAAAGGGATGTAACTGTCTATCATGTTACAGATCATGTCCCCTTGGTAACTCCAGGAAATGATGAAGCAGATGCACTCTCGCATGTGTGATGGCTAGAAAAGGCTCCTGCCACTGACGTGGTGTACTGGCTCCACAGGCGATTGCAGCGTGCAGGTGCCAAAACTATGTGGACAATAAAAGAACAATGGAACCTTCCCCTGAAGTGGGAAGGTGTCGCAGATGCCTGTGCCAAGTGTCTGGTGTGCAGACAGGATATACCGCACCCTTGCTGCATGAAGTAATAAGGGGAAGGTTCCCATTGACTATGTGGCAGATAGATTTTATAGAAACTCTTTCAAAAGCTCAAGGGGCATCTTATGCCCTTACAACAGTGGATATGACTACCAGGTTATTGTTTGCATGGCCCTGTGTGACTGCAGACCAAAAACATACTGTCCAAGCTCTCAAACGCTTATGTGCCTTTTACAGTAGACCATTAGTGGTGGAACGTGACCAAGGGACTAATTTTACTGGGCATGAAGTTCAAACATAGGCTAAGCAAATGGACATTCAGTAGAAATTGCATACTCCCTATAATCCCCAGGCAGCGGACACAATTGAGTGGTACAACAGGCTGTTGAAACAGCGCCTACGAGTAACCGTCAATCCTCCAGGACTGCGAGCTTGGGTATCCATACTGTGGGGCATGTTGAGGGGCCTGAATGAGCGACCTTGAGGGAGGTACCTCTCTGGTAGAGCTGCTATTACATGGGGCCTTGGCCCCAATTCAATTACAGGTAGTGACCACTGAAACTTTGTCGAAACCTGGTCATGGACTCAAAGGTAACATACTCCTACCCACTCTTACTTGGGGAGAAACAGTGCAATGGAGTTGGCCATGGAAAGCAAAGGCCCTGCGTTGCTGGTAGGTAGGCCTAATAGCCCCATGGGGCAAGGGGCTAGAGGTGAACTTATGGGTTATTCCTTGGGTAACAGCCGACTGGCCACCACAAATAACTGTGAGATATTCCACAGGAGAGACAGAAGAAGAAGAAAATACCATCCTAAGGGGAACCTTTGTGTTGTCACTGTGGCCTATCATAAGCAAGGGGGACAAGTGTGGTACTGATAGCCAGGCAGGCCTCACTCGGTGGCAACAGTCTCATCACAAGATAAGACACTGGCGTGCATCTTGCCTGATAGAGAGCTTGGACAGTATATTTTTGGTCTGCAGTCACACAGGGCCATGCAAACAATAACCTGGTAGTCATATCCACTGTTGTAAGGGCATAAGATGCCCCTTGAGCTTTTGAAAGAGTTTCTATAAAATCTATCTGCCACATGGTCAATGGGAACCTTCCCCTTATTACTTCATGCAGCAAGGGTGCGGTATATCCTGTCTGCACACCAGACACTTGGCACAGGCATCTGTGACACCTTCCCACTTCAGGGGAAGGTTCCATTGTTCTTTTATTGTCCACATAGTTTTGGCACCTGCACACTGCAATCTCCTGTGGAGCCAGTACACCACGTCAGTGGCAGGAGCCTTTTCTAGCCATCGCACATGCGAGAGTGCATCTGCTTCATCATTTCCTGGAGTTACCAAGGGGACATGACCTGTAACATGATAGACAGTTACATCCTTTTTTTGTCCTATCTCCCATAGGTCTTTCACATGGCTTGTCCCCAAAACGGGCTATGGCCCACTATCCAGTTTTGCCATTTATACATAGGCAACCATAATGTCAAGCCTTTGAACACTGCCAAACTGTCAGTAAAAATAGCAAGGGGCCATCTTCATGGGCTACAACCATCCATACAGTCTGCAGTTCAGCCCATTGGCTGCTTTGGCCCATACATGTATCATATCAAATGTGGTCAGTAGCCGGTTGCACCCCTATAGCTACCCATTTGGCTCCCTGCACCCTACTTGACCCATCTGTGTACTACACATCAGCGGTATGGGCAGCTTCCCTTCTTTGTAGGGGAACACTTCTAAATCTGTAGGAACTGTGGCATACATTATATTGTCAGTGGCAAATTTAACTGGGACTAAAACTGTCTGTAATTCCATGGACAGAGGGCTAGCAGCTATGGTACTCCATTGTTCCAGATGGGCCACCTCTGTTTGGGGACCTGCATCCATGTATATAACTAACTTTGTATAGGCTAAGTAGTGTGCACCTGCACATTGGCCATGCCTCAGTGGCCTGCAAGGCTGTAGATACAACCACTAATTGCTTTTCTATTAGGGAGTACCTGCTCTTTGCACCTTTCTATAGTTGGGACTGAAACCCCCCCACGGTCCTACTTCGTTCCAAATGTTGCTATAGGCCCTAGCTATATCCTTCCGCTATCAACTCAAAGGGTTTACTGGATCCATTACCTGTAGGGCTTGGTCTTGCTGCACCACCTGCTTGTTGGTGACACCTTCTCTACTGTTTCATCTCAGTCCCAACTAGCTCCCTTCTTGATCAGGCCATACAACGGCCCACTGTGCTAACTGTGCTAGGTAGGAAACAAACACTCTCCAGTACCCCCAAAAGGCCCATATAACTCTGCAATTCTTTAACTGTAGTGGGTTGTGGATATGCTTGTATCTTATCAATTATACCATCAGGGATAACTTTCATCTCGCCCAACCAGGCAACACACAAGAATCTGACAAATAAGCTAGGTCCCTCAATCTTGGTTGCATTTACCGCCCAGCCACATGTTTTTAGATGCTGCAACAGCGCTGCAACAGTTGTTGGGATATGTAAGTAGCCTTGGGGTAATACCACAAAAATCCATTGTCTTCCTTCTTACGTGAAGGCAAATTGGCCTTGACATTCAAGAGCTAAATCTATGGAGAAAAAAGTGTCAGTCAAATCCAAGATGTGTGTTCCCAGCCTTGTAGTTAGTTGATCCATTAGGTCATGGATGGATGGTACTGCTGTATGCAGTTGGGGAGTCACTTTATTCAATTCCCAATCACAATCATTTTCCACGAGCCATCAGACTTCTTCAGGGGCCACACAGGGGCATTATAAGGACTATGAGTGGGGCATACAATACCTGAACTTTCTCCAGTTCCTGAATTGTAGCCCTGATTTCATCATGTCCACCAAGCAAGTAATATTGCTTAACACTGATGATGTGCCTTGGTTGCTGCACTTTCTGTGACGGATGATAAGTATATCCCGACACTACAATCTTCACCACCCGGACTTGCAGACGGAATTCACCAGCAGAGGTCTGCAATTGAGCCATTGCAGCACATCCACCCCTAGAATATACTCCAGCACTGGAAAAACATACACTTTATACAGACATGAAGATAAACGTCCCATTCCAAGAGGCAAAGTCACAGCTTCGGTCTTAATAGCCTTACCCCCATAGCCGTCTATACAAGTGGCTGGTCCAGGGAATCTGTCTGGATTTCTATAGATAAGACTGCAGTCTGCCCCGGTATACACCAGTGCTAGGACTCTGCACATTCTGTGGGGACCAGTGGATTGCCAATGTCACGTACAGCCTCCAGTCCCTGCTTATCCCCTCCAAAAGGGCACCTCAGCCTTCTCCCTAGTCATATCGGATTAATAGAGCATCCTGGGGTTTCAAAAAGTCTGTCAAGGCCACTGGCCTAGCCCTTTCAGAGGGAGGTTTCTGTGCATGCCTAAATTATTGTTCAGGTTTTAATTGCCACCACAGTTCCAATAATACAGCATTAGGTTGGCAGTCTATTTTCTCTTGATTTACTCCTGAGGCTAGTAAATTAGTCCACATTTGAGTTCTGGTAACCCAAACAGGGCCTTTCATAGGGACTTTCTTTTTCTTCTCAGCCCTCAGGGGTCTGGGCATTACTGCATGGACACTTCTGCCACTGCCCTCACAGTGTCTCCCCTCTACATCCCCCAGAACAGCCATTGCTGTAGTCACTTCATGTACACATTTCCCCACATAGGCAAGCAGGATAATAACCAAAGAGCCAAAAGTGGTAGAGTGGGCGATCCCTAAGACCAGGTCCCACATGCCAGTGGTAAACTGTTCATCATCCGGTCCCCATGTATTCAAATTAAACATAGCTTGTCACATGCCCAGTTCACGAATAATCTGCACTAGTTCAGCATACATTTGCCATTTACTCACATGGTCTGGGAATTGTCTGGTGTCATTCCAATCTATCCACACAGCAGCAGTAATCCATTCCGTCAGGGTATGGTTCCTCTGCCCTTGAGCCAAGCGGTGACTGTTCTGCAGACGCTACTGTAATGAGGGCCATACAGTTATGGATGCCAATTTCTCCATCTTGTCAGCGGAGCATGAGATACTGTCAGATCCTCTCCCAAAGGCACAGCAAACAGGCCTGCAAGGGTTCGCCAGGGTGCTGCCGAACATTGCTTCTCCAAATCCCACAATTCCGCGGGTGTATATGGGATATATGTGGTAAACTCAGTCACCATGGGGCTTTTAGCTTGCACCCCTCATGGACCTAGGGGCTGTTCTTGCTTTATTTATCTTTTTTGTGTATTATGGGCTGTACTTGTCAGTAGACTTCCTCAGGACATCTTCCCCCACCTCTGAGGGTGACTCCAAGGGTGCACGTTTTTGGAGCTCAGCTTCCAGTTGTTGCACTCTTGTGACCAAAACGTTTGCCTTCTTCCAAAGCTTCTTTGCGTGACTTCTGCTAGAGCTTCGTCCATGTTCCACTTCAAAACCATTAAGAGCACCCAGCCCACTCTGCCAGCCACAGCTCATGCTTTTTCTGGCAGCTGCTCCTCCAGGGAGCACCTTCTCAATGCTTATCAGGGACCCATCCAACTGCCTCCCAAGGTTCAAGTGGAGTCCAAGTCATCAATACCACTGTCACAAGATACCACATGCTCTGTGGGGGCCACATGTCCCCCATGTCCTCTGGTGGGGCAGACTGCTCCCTTATCTGAGAATCTTTTTTATGACACCAAGGGTATTGCTGCAGATTTAAGGAACCAAGGTAAGGGGTACAACACTTGGACAGTTGGAAGAAAATGCGGGGAACCGTAGGTAACTGCAACATAGCTCTTTATTTCAGCAAGGGAACAGCCAGCCTTGCAGAATGGCGGTGTCTTTATATACACAGGTTAAACAATAGTAGCACACTGCCAGATTATAGAAGCCCATGCATGCGTACTGGGCATATGGTTACACAAGGAGAAAAGTGTGGTTTCGTTACCACCCGGAAGCTGCTAAGGGTGTCAGGAAGGAGCCTGACTACCGCCATCTTTCTTTCTCCTCACAATCAATCCTAATTTTTGTGGAGATATAGAAAACTTCTGCTTGATTGACTCTTTCAGTTCTCTTTTCTGGAAGGGAGGTGTTCCAAGAGTTAGAGTTAAGGAAGAGATAAACAGGCAGAACACAGAGAATTTTTAGGGCAGTGATACTATCCTATATGATACAGTAATGGTGAATACATATCATTATCCAAATCCATAGGTTGTACAACACAAAGAATAAACTCTAATGTAAACTATGGACTTTGGGTGATAATGATGCAATGTCATTTCATCAATTGTAACAAATGTACCACTCTGGTGGGGGACGTTGATAATGGGGAGGCTATGTACATGTGGGAGAAGGGGATATGGGAAATTTCTATATCTTCCTCTCAGTTTTGCTGTGAACCTAAAACTGCTATAGAAAAATCAAGTCTTTAATAAAAAGATTTTAGAAGAAAAAAATTAAAATTTTAAAAAGAAGTGCGGTGTTGAAGTGGACACTGTTATTTGCCCACAGAATATCCATTTTCCTCTTCTCTCCTTCCTAATAGAACCCAATTTTGTTGAAGCATAGTCTTCACTTCCACACAGCCCAATTGACTTAGAATCTAACCCCTTCCTCAGCTCCAGGAACAGGTCTCGATTAGTCTCAACTAATAAGGTAATCCTACCATTCTTGCCAGTGACTAGTTCAGAAACCCAGACTTAAAGGCAAGCATTACATGGCATTTTTTAGCAAATATGGTTACATGACCTTAACCTAGCCAATGACACTGTAGTAAATGACTTTTAGGCCATGATTGGGGGAGATGATTTCTTGCTCCCCCCTGAACATAAGCAAGGAATATATGTCCCAGCTGCTGCTGGCATTGGCAGCCACCTTACAACCATGAAGTAAGTCAGACTGAGGACAAAATAAAGACATGAAGGAAGGCAGAAACAAGAGAATTGAGAGAAAGAAAGCAGAGCCCTGTTCAAATGGTGTCTGGAGTTTATATTACCCATGGCATGGTATTACTTTTAAGCCAGTGTGAACCTATTTCTGTTACTTGCCACTGGAAATAATCTGACTGGTACAGAGGTCCCCTATTTAATGCATATAAATTGGTTTTTATGTTATATTTTGCTCACCATATATCCATAATTATTTTTGCTATGCTCTTTGGCAACCAAATACTTTCAAAACATATCCCACATAATTAATTGTGTTAGAAATATAAGAAGATTCCATTAAAAATAACCAAAGCCCTAAACTCATAGGATTTGATAAAATCTTCCAAACTGGTCAGTCATTTATTTATTCACCCAATGAGGAGTTATTGAGAGCCTAATAATCATCAAGCATTAAATAAAGTGAAGTCCACTGCACTCTGATTCTGTCCCTTTAAATCACGTTTGACTGCAAAGAAAATAGGGCAATCTGTGATTATGCATATATTCATTACAAACTATTGCACAAATATTTGGCTCATAACTATGAGTTAAATGGTATGACATTTCCATGAGAAAATTAATTACTTGAACATGTGTTATATAAAATATGTCAAATCATTTATTTGGATGTTGTAGATCACATATCAGTTTTAACCAAAGGAAATACAGGAGAAATAAATGTGAAATGCACACTTTATACATCTTAAATGACATATTATGCCTAAGGGCCTCTTGCAAATAAACAATTTTTTTTCTGGATAAGGAGAGTCATTGGAAAGATCATAAAACCACAGATCCAAAGAAGGGAGTCATTTGCAATACATTCTTCATGCCTTTAGAGGTTGTACCTATTGATAACTTGTCTATCTAAAGACTATGTTTCACACAAATAGCTATATGTAAAGAATGGGCAGATTAATCATTTCAGATACCAAATTGTCATCTAAAATAGTTTGGAATACTATCTGCCACGGAATAAAAAATAAAGATTTATGGTGATGTATAAGTACCTACATTCTGATGTTTTTTATGGTTTCAACAATTTTGAGAGAGAAGGATCTATATAAAGATCTATAAGTTAGAGACAGTAACAAATGCCACTTGAGATAGACATATAATACTATAATAAATTATGGTGCAAGATAACTAAAGAAAAAAAGAAACTAGTAAGGTCAAATACATACACACAGAACATGAGGCCTGTATTCTTTATTGAGAGCCAAGAAACTTCATAAATGGAAAGAAAATTTCCCAGGGAAGCATATGGGTTTCATTCTGTAAGCTCCAGAGGGAGTATGTTTATTCAGTCAGGCATACAGCAGGACCATCTCGATATTAATATACACACAGGATAAGTGTGACACCCAGCCCATAAACTAACCATGTTACAGCAAGTTTTTATTTTATACTCTGTGATTTTAGGCCAAAAGATATGTCTTATAAAATATCCAAGCTCACATAATTAAAATGTCTCATGTTAAACTTCCAATTCACAAAGTGATATTTGTCCTTCAAGCTATGGAATTTATAAATAGCTTGATTTATTTCTCATTCTCTTAACATTAGTACAAGCATTCACTATGTTAGAATTAGTTACTTAAATACATTTGAGTTGAGACTGTACATTTTCTGTAGGGCACTGAAGTGCATTCTTTTGCTCTGAATAAGTATTCTCTTTATGTATGAATGAGTGTTGTCACAATTGCAGGGGACAGGGTGTATTCACCAAGAATAATGTTCTCAGAGGTTGTGGGCATTTTGCTTTAGGGGGCAATGATAAGAACTTTTGCTAACTTGGACCAAGCCTATGATTCAAACTACTTTAAGGCATGTGGATGGAGGTCACAGTAGTGTAATTTGTGTGAGGTGGAATGAGGAATGTGTAAAGAATGTTCTCTCATCAAGCCAGTAACCTACACTTGTTTGTGATGGTTACTTTATGTCAATTTTACTGAACCACTGGGTGCCCAGATATTTGTTTAAATATTATTCTGGATGTGTTTGTAAGGTTGTTTTTGTATGACATTAATATTTGAATTGGTAGACTGAGTAAAGCAGATTGCCCTCCCCAATGTGGGTGAGCCTCATCCAGTCAGTTGAAGAACTGAATAGAACAAAAGGCTGAATAAGAAAGAATTCTATCTCTCTGCTTCACTGTCTTCAGGGTGGGGCATCAATCTTCTGCCTTCAAACTCAGGCTCAAACTGGAACTATATCATTGGCTCTTCTGATCTCCATCTTGCCAACTGAAGATTTTGGATCTTTTCAGCCTTCATAATCATGTGATGTTGTATTCCAATTCCATATAGTAAGTTAAAATTCTGTTGGTTCTGTTTCTCAGGAAAACCCAGACTATTAACTAATACACCTACCTACTAAATTTGACACCCAGAGTGAATCACCTTTTAGCACATTCATTTCTACATAATAAAATATAATATCATTATTTTGTTGATCTTTTTCTTTAGTATCAAAATGAACAATTAATGATTAAAAATAATATATTTCAACTTTAACAATATTATTCAAGTAAATAATTTCATGTATAAACTAATATTTTCACTTAAAATATTAAATATCACAGTTTATACTTTGCTTCACTTTTAAATCTTAAAAACAAATACAAATCCTGAGTGGTAACACAGAATAATAGAATTGAACCATCTCATATTCTGTTTCTTTTGGTTTATAAACACTGTGATATTATTGCTTATTTCTAATTTACTATTTAATCTCAGGAGTATATAGTACCACAGGAAATAAAGGCAAAAACTGTGCCTAAAACAACTCTAATGATTATGAACCATTAAAAAGTACTTTCCAGTCACACACACAAAAAAGAGAAATACTGTACGATCTCACTTACATGTAGAATCTAAAAATAATACCAAACTCATAAAACCAGAGAGTAAAATGGTATTTTCTAGGGGCTGAGATGTGGGAGAAATGGGGTGATATTGGTCAAAGAAGGCAAACTTCCAATTAAAAGATTAACAAGTTCTGGGGATCTACTATGCAGCATGGTGATTATAGCTACTAAGACTATATCATACACTTGAATGTGGCAAGGACTATAAATCTTAAATGTACTTACCACAAAAAAAGAAATTGTAATTATATGATGGGATGAAGAGAGTAGCTAATGCTACAGGTGGTAAACATATAAATACAACAAATCAACATATCGTATACCTTAAACTTACACCATGTTATATGTCAATTATATCTCAATCAAGTTGAGGGAAGGGGGAAGGTAAAAAATTAAAAAGAAACTCATTGTTGAAACATGGAGAAGGGAGAGACATCCCCAGATCTTTCCCCTTGAAACAACAATAAGCTGAACATCTAAAACTCGACAATAAACACCCAAATTTCACACTAGCACATCTGAGCATGGGATCTATGCATAAGAGCTACCAAAGCTCAGAACCCAAGTGTCAGACAGTAGACTGGGAGAAATAGAGAAGCTGGCCCTCGTAGCCACCAAGCACCCTGTAGGGGGGGAGGGAAGAAGGTGTGGTGAGTTCCTTGAACAGCCATGCCTGGGAGTACTGTGGGCTCCACATGACTGGTGGCAGGGGCAAGTCATCAGAGCAGAAAAAAGAGAAGCAGGATGACACAGAAATAACAGTTGATTTTTACTGCCTGAGGTTGCAAAACCAAGGCTGAGCTGCAGCCTCCACTCCTGAACACAGAGACCCCCTCCCTCCATATCTGAGCAAGTGCTACCAAAACTATCACTAACACTGACAGGGACTGAGACTAAGAGTAGTGAGCATAATTAGACATCTACAAGAAAATGAAAAGGCATTATTAAGGCTTTATATAAAGCAGGGATCCAAGAGGCTTAGATGCGGCCTACTAAAAAAAAAATAAAAGAAAAGCACCTTCTTTGCAGCAGGATAAAAAGAGATATTTATATAATAAATCTTTTTTCTGGAAAAACAGCAGAATTAATTTCCGCTAATGCCCAGGAGGAGAAATAGCCCATTAAACACCATGGACAACCAAGGTGACAAGGCAGCTCAAAAAGAAACAGAAAAATCTACAGAAAATATGGTTACAAACATAGAAATATGCAACTTAAATGACAGAGAATTCAGAATGGTACTTCTGAAAGAAACTCAGTGAGTTCTGAGTTCTGAAAGGAGTCATATCAACAATTTCAGGAATTGAAAAAATACCTAAATGAGCAGAGCAAATAGATTGATACCTTCAAAAAGAACAGAATAGATCTTCTGGAGATAAAACACACACACACACACACACACACACACACACACACATTCATTAAGTTGAAAAATGAAATAGCAAGCTTAGGAAATAGAGTCGACCAAATGGAGGAAAGGAACAGTGATATCAAAGATAGAATCTAGAAATAAATCAGAAAGAAAAGAGAAATTGAAGAATGAAAAATAATGAAAGAGACATTCAAGAACTAGCTGATACCATCAGGAGAGGAAACAACAATAATGAGCATTACCAAAGCTGAGGAAAAAGGGGCAGTGTCTAAAAAAACATTTTCAGACAAATAGTTGATGAGAATTTCCCAAATCTAAGGAATGAGCTGGAGCTTGGAATGCAAGAAGTCAACAGAACACCCAATTATCTCTACCCAATAAGGCCTTCACCAAGACACATTGTATTAAAATTATCAAAAATCAATGACAAAGACAGAATTCTCAGGGCAGCCAGGGAGAAGAAAATGGTAACTTATAAAGGAAAACCCATTAGATTATCCTTAGACTTCTCAGCGCAAAGCTTACAAGCCAGAAATGAATATAATCAAATATTTAAACAATTAAGTGAAAGGAACTACCAGCCTTGAATAATGGATCTAGCTAAACTCTCCTTTAGATATGAAGGTGAAATTAAGACCTTTCCAGACAAACCAAAATTGAGGGAATTCTTCACTACGAGGCTTGCACTACAGTAAATACTGAAAGGGGTCAGCTCACCTAAAACAAAATGACAAAAAAAACCCCACATAATTAGGAGTAAAGTGACTATGAAGCAAATCAGAGCAGAGGAGAGCAATGCTTACTAAGAACAGGACATTATAAGCTTAAATAATAAGAGAATTGCTATAGAAAGATAGTAATGAGCATTCAGCACACATAGAGACAAATTGTGATAACAAATGGGAAGATTCAAAGATCCATATTTGCAAAGAGAATGGAGATAAGGTACGTGCAGAAGAAAATGGACAACTGTACATATATAACTTTTTTTATATATTTGTAATGGTAACCACACACAGAAGATTCAGAACTGAAGTATATAATATATAACAAAAAGAATCAGAGGGAATACCTACAAAAGCCAACCAAAATAAAGAAAACAGAAACACAAGGACAAGGAAGCAATGAAAACTCTGAGCTACTAGAAAGCCAAAGTTAAAATGGCTATAAGAAGACCTCATATTTCAATAATCACCCTAAATGTAAATGGACTGAACTCACCAATAAAAAAAAAACAGACTTGAAGAATGGATCAAAAAACAAAACCCAGCCATATTCTCCCTCCAGGAGACACATCTCAGCTCCAAAGACAAATATTGACTCAAAGTGAAAGGGTGGAAAATGATGTTTCAAGCAAATGGCATTCAGACAAAAGCAGGAGTAGCGGTACTAATAGCAGATGAAATAGACTTCAAAATACAAAAGGTAAAGAAAGATACCGAGGGACACTTCATCATGATAAAGGAAATCATGCACCAAGAAGACATAACACTTAATAATATCTATACTCCCAATCAAGGAGCCCTGAAATATGCAAAGCAATTACTAACAGAACTCGAGGGAGAATCAGACGAAAACACTATCATAGTAGGGAACCTATAAACCCCACTGTCGGATATGGCAGATCATCAAAACAGAAAATCAATAAGGAAATAATGTACTTAAATGGCACATTAGACCAAGTGAACATAATTGACATCTACAGAGCCTTCCATCCCCAAACAGCTGCTTATACATTCTTCTCTAGTGCACATGGAACATTCTCAAGGATTGACCACATACTCAGGCACAGAGATAGCCTCAACAAATATAAGAGGTTTGAAATTATACCAACCATATGCTCTGATCATAATGCTTTGAAACTAGAGATCAACTGCAAAAAAAAAAATACATGGAAATTAAACAACATGCTACTGAAGAATAAGTGGGACAGAGAAGGAATAAACAGAGAGATCAAGAGATACATAGAAATGAATGATAATGATAGTACAACATATCAAAACTTTTGGGACATGGCAAAAGCGGTCATAAGAGGAACATTCATATCATTACAGGCCTATCTCCAAAAACAAGAACAAGCCCAAATAAACAACCTAACACTTCATCTTAAAAAACTGGAAAAGGAAGAATATTTGAAGCTGAAAGTCAGTAGAAGGAAAGAAATAATCAAAATGAGAGCAGAAATAAATAAAATTCAAACAACAACAACAACAAAACAATAGAAAAAATAAATGCAACAAAGAGGTGGTTCTTTGAGAAGGTTAATAAAATTGGCAAATCCCTGGTTAGACTCACTAAAGAAAAAAGAAAAAGGACATAAATAAACAAAATCAGGGGTGAAAGAGGAGAAATTATGACTAACATCACAGAAATACAAAGGATCATACAAGAATACCATGAAAAAGTATATAACACCCAATTTAATAATCTAGAAGGAATGGACCAGTATTTAGAGAGATACAACCTTCCTGAACTGAATCAAGACGAACTAACAAATCTAAATAGATCGAACAGCGGTATAGAAACTGATACAATTATCAAAAACCTACCAAAAAGTACAAGTCCAAGACCAAATGGCTTCATCAGTGAATTCTACCAAACATTCAAAGAAAATTTAATATCTATTCTCTTCAAACTCTTCCAAAAATTGAAGAGGAAGCAATACTTCCCACCTCATTTTATGAAGCCAGTATTACCCTGATCCCAAAACTTGGTAAAGATAACACACACAAAGAAAACTACAGACCAATATCTCTCATGAACATAGATGCAAAAATCCTAAATAAGGTGTGGCTCCATAGTGTAGTGGTTAGCACATCTGCTTTACACACAGAAGGCCTGGGTTCATGCCCCAGGTAGAGCCAAGGACAATGCCCCAGGTATGCCAGGCCCTGTGAGCATGTGGGAGGAGACACCCTGCCTTCAGAGATCCAGTTCTTGGGAGGGCTCCCAATCAACGGCAACATCCCTAGAGGACATACAAATGGCCAACAAATATTTGAAAAGATGATCAACATCGCTAGCTATTAGGGAAATGCAAATCAAAACCACAATTAGCTACCATCTCATACCTGTTAGAATAGCTATAATCAACAGAACAAGTAATAACAAATGTTGGAGAGGATACACTGCTGGTGGGACTGAAAACTGGTACAGCCACTATGGAAAACAGTATGGAGGTTCCTCACAAAACTAAGAATCGATCTACCATATGATCCAGCAATACCTCTACTGGGTATTTACCCCAAAGACTTGAAAACCCATATCCGAAAAGATATTTGCACACCGATGTTCATAGCAGCATTATTCACAGTGGCCAGGACATGGAAGCAACCGAAGTGTCCTATGATAGACGATTAGCTAAAGAAGCAGTGGTACATATATACAATGGAATATTACTCAGCCATAAGAAAAGATGAAATATTGCCATTTGCGACAACATGGATGGCCCTCGAGATAATCATGCTAAGCAAAATAAGCCGGACAGAAAAAGCTGAAAATCACATGATATTACTTATCCATGGGATGTAAACCTAAAAGCAACAAATGAACAGAACAAATAAACAGAGGCTCATGGACATGGACTATAGACTAGTGGTTACCAGAGGGTAGGGGGAAGAGGGAGTGGGGAGGTAGATGGGGTAAAGGGAGTCAAATATGTGGTGACAGAAAGAAAACTATGGGAGGTGAACACACAGTGTAAATATATATATTCATTACTGTTAAAGTATACTGATGAAACGTATTGGATTTCGTTAACTAATATCACCATAAGAAAATAATTAATTTTTTAAAAATAGGGGAAAAAGAAAATGATTAGGGAGAGAGAACTCATCTCACCTCCTGGCTCTGAGGGACACAGAATTGAAAGAGTGAGCAGCTTCATCTCCTACTGCTGCAGGGAAAGCAAAGGAGGTAGAAATTGCTTTCTAAGCTGACCTTAAGAATAGATGGATGGACCAATGAATGGATCCATGAACTGCCCTTTGATTCTTTTTGCTTTTTGAAATCCGTAATCATAGAGGCTCATAGAAAACGATTTGGAAGGGAGGGGTGAGAAGAGAGAGGATGATCAGGTGCCAGGAAGAACAGAGCATTGTGGTATGGTGGCAGGACTGCAGATCTATTAGGGGATGAAAGTGGAAATAAAAATGAGTGACATCATTAAAAAAATGTAACTCATGAGTTAGAAATAAAACAAGGAGGAAGAGAGACTTTTTAAAAGTGAAGAACAGAAAGTAATGAAATGGAATGCCAAACCAAATCAAAAGGAATGACAAAATAAAACACTAGTTTTTCATATGACTAGGAAGATGACAGATATACATGCTATATGTGCCAGCATAGGCTTACCCACATATACTTAATCTGTTATGTTAACAGATAATTACTGTTAAAGTTTAAGTTTCTTCTCATGTAACTTTATTTTTTCTAATAAACATTATTAAGTAGATAAAGAAAGACGAAAAAACACAAAAACTTACTCTTCAAACAAATGCACATACCTGAGTCCACATATTTTGGGGGCTGACTATATAACTGGGAGCTCTCCAAACTGACTTCCATATAAAATGCAATGTTTATTAAATGATAAGTATTAAAATTGGGCTAATTTGAAGCTTTTAACTTATTATTATAATGCAATCAGAACCACAGCTTTTGTTTAGACCTTAAACATGTGCTGTCCACAGCTACATGTGGCTGCTGAGCACTTGCAATGTGCCTAGTCCATATTGAGATGTGCTGTAAGTGGGAAATGTACACCAGATTACAAACACTTAACATGACAAAAATTATATAAAATATTTAATAATTTTTATATAGATTACATGTTGAAATGATAATATTTTAAATATATTGACTTAAATAAAATTAAAATTATTAATATTAACTTCCCCTACTGAGATGTCACTTCACACCTGCTAGAATGGCTATCATCAATAAATCAACAAACAACTAGTATTGGTGAGGATGTGGAGAAAAGGGAACCCTTGTGCCCTGCTGATGGGATTGCAAATTGGTACAGCCACTATGGAAAACAGTACGGAGGTTCCTTAAAAAATTAAAACTAGAACTACCTTATGACCTAGCAATTCTACTTCTGGGTAATTTTCCAAAGAAATATAAAACACTGATTCAAAAAGATATGCATACCCTCTATGCTCATTGCAGTATTATTTACAATAGCCAACGTATGGAAGTAACCTAAGTGCCTATCAATAGACAATTAGTTAAAGAAGATGTGGTACATATATATAATGGAATTTTACTCAGCCATAAAAGAGAGTGAAATCTTACCATTTGCAACGACATGGATGGACCTGGAGGGTATTATGCTAAGTGAAATAAGTCAGACAAAGAAAGACAAACACCATATGATCTCACTTATATGTGGAATCTAAAGAACAAGATAAAAGAACAAACAAAACAGAAACGAACTCATAGATACAGACAACAAACTGATGGTTGCCAGATAGGCAGGTTTTGGGGGTCTGGGTGAAATAGGTGAAGGGATTAAATGTGATTTAATGTGATAAAGTGGCATATTAAATGTGATAAAATGGTATAAAATTATACATATACACTGTACCAATGATTAAGAAGTACAAATAGTCACAAGAGTGTGAAGTACAGCATAGGGAATATAGTCAATAATATTGTAATAATTATGTATAGTGCCAGATGGGTTCTAGACTAATTGGGGGGATCAATTCATATATTATATAAATGTCTAACCATTATGCTATACACCTGAAACTACTATAAAATAATATTGAATGTCAACTGTAATGGAAAAAAATGAAAAATTAAATTAAAAATTATTGTTTTAAAATACTATGTACTGATCCATTGCATTTACCTAAAACAAAAATCTATTAAGTGTTTTTGTATAAAAAAAAATCCTCAAACTTCAACAGTAAAATAGCAGAAAATCGAATTAGAAAATGGGAAAAGGACATGATGTGCCATTTCACTGAAGAGGATATACAGATGACAATAAGCACATGAAAAAATGTTCAACATTACTAGTCATTAGAGAAGCACTGTTATTATAAAAGCTAAACTAAAACAAAATAATGACAATATCAAATACTGGCAAGGACGTAGAAAAACTAGATCTCTCAAACATTGCTGAGAATGTAAAATGTTATAGCAATTCTGGACAATAATTCAGTAATTTCTTTTTTAAAAAACTAAATATACCCTACTACATTATCCAGCAAAAGCACACTAGGATATTTATCAGAGAGAAATGACATTTCATGTCTACGTAAAAATGTATACACAAATGTTCATAGCAGCTTTATTTGTGATAGTCAAAAACTGGAAGCAACTAAAATGTCCTTCAATAGATGAATGGTTAAACAAACTGGAATACCTCTTCAGCAATAAAAAAGAACAAATTACTGATACAGCAACAATTTGAATGAATCTCAAGGGCATTATGCTAAATAAAAAAGGTCAATCTCAAAGGTCATATGTTGTACGGGTCCATTTATATAATATTCTCAAAATGATAAAATTAGAGATGAACAGATTTGTAATTATCAGGAGTTAAGGATGGTGGGTTTGAGGGGAATAGGTGTGACTATAAAAGACTAGCAAGCAGGTCTTGGTAGTGACAGAATCATTTCGTATCTTGATTTTGATGGTGGTCACACAAATCAATACATGTGATAAAATGGCATAAAACGATACACATACATTGTACCAATGAAAATTTCCTGATTTTGATACTATACTATGGTTACCCAAGATGTAACCATTGGGAGAAACTGGGTAAAAGGAACAGAAGACCTCGCTGTACTAATTTTGTAAACTCTCATGAATCTATAATTATTTAAAAATAAAAATTTTTATAAATTGTGAAATAAGATATAATGAAAAGTAATAAGCTAAGCATTGAACTTAAGTTAATAATAGAAAAACGAGATAAACCCAAAGAAAATAGAAAAAAGGAAATAATAAAGCTAAATAATAAAACAGAAGACAAACAACAGAGAGGATCGACAAAATCACAAGTTGGTTTATTGAAAAAATAATACCTTGGAAAATTTAATGTCAATAAATTTATTACTTATCCCAAACTGGCAAAACTCCTAGAAAATATAACCAACCCAAATTGACTTGGAGAAAATTAGAATTTTGGGGTAGTACTATAAGCACTGAAGAAATACAATCGATATGTATAAATATCAGGACCAGATGGTTTTGTAGTCAAGTTTTACCAAGTATTCAAGGAATATATCTTTCCAATATTATGAAAAATATTGCAGGAAATAGAAATAGAAAGGAAACTCTTCAGCTCTCCAACTATTATGCAACCTTGATAGCAAATACGGACAAGAAAATTGTAAGAGCTACAACACAAACTCATTCACCAGCACAGACATAAAAACCCTAAACAAAATATATGCAAACCAATTCCATCAATAAGTAGAACACATAACATCACAACTAAGCTTTGCTTATCCCAGGAAGGCAAAGTTGGTTTAATACTAGAAAATACATTATTTTTATTCACTGAATGAGAAAAATAAATAAATTATCTTAATAAATGCAGTAAACATATTCAATGTAATTCCAAACCTATTTGGAATAAAATTGCCTAACAACCTAGGAGTAGAAGATAATAAGTCATTTATGAAACACTTAAAAACAATCTAATACCTAAATCTGAAGCATGAGAACTTCACCTTTGAAATAAGATCAGGGAGCAAGACAGGGACTATTACCACCTCAACATTAAACTAGAGATCTTATCTGGTTAAATAAATGAGAGAGAGATTTTATAACCTTTAAAGGTTAAAAGGATTGAAAAGAGAGAAAAACATTATTTGAAAAGTATTTGATTGCTAACACAGAAAACCCAAGGCAAACAGCTGACAAGTGATTGGAGTTAATTGAATAAGAATGGTTGATTAAAATGTTAAGATTTAAAATTCATTTCAGTTATATACAACAACAATAGATGGGAAACATAATGTTTCAAAATATACCACTTATAATAGCAAAAAAAAGTTACCCAGAAATAAATCGAATAAAGATATGCATGACATTTATAAAGTTATAAAGCTTTACTTAAAGTTAAAACAACTATCCCTCCTCAAACTGACAGAAATTCAGAGGTTTATTCTCCATATATGGTCAACAGGAGGCCTCTGGTCCACAGATGATCAGCACATTTGAAGGCAGAAACCTTACTGCAAATCAAGCAAGAATGTGATCAAATCCTTAAATGCTAAATACTGAGATACCACCCCATTGTAACCCCAAGTATTTCCCCCGTTGGATTGCAGAACTCTAGAAGCCAAACCTTTACCCTACTGGCAGAAAATTAGATGATCCTCCTTTAGGAAGTTCAGCAATCCATAAAGACCTAAAGACACTGGCTTAGGGACTCCCCCCCACCCCCAGCCAAATGACTCATGTGGATCATTCAATAGTAAAGCTGTAAGTCAACAAGTTCCCTTCATGTGGTCAGAGCTTTCAATCAACTTTTTAATCCTAAACTTAAGCATGAGCAAACAAAGTCTAACAAATATCATAAGAAAACCTCTAAAATGTAAGATAGAGTCCAAAGTAAACAAACCAATGAACAAACAAATGGATGAAGGCAATCTGAAGGAAATATAATTTATGCAAGGAAAAGAAAAACTTCAAAACAATTAGCATTAATATATTAAAAGAAATCACAAAAGAGAAACAAGAACAGAATCCTACTATTAAAACAGAGAACAAAAAAGATTTCTTGGAAATTAAGAACATGGCAAGAAGGTAGCAGAAATGAAAACCTCAACAGTGAAGTTGAAATACAAAAGAAAGAGAAATAGGAGATTCCACTCAAGATGGCGAAGTAGGTAGATGCTGTGCATGCCTCCTCTCACAGCCATATCAAAATTACAACAAAACTGCAGAACAACCGTCATTGGGACTTGCCTGAAGTCTAGCTGAACAGAAGCCCTATAACTGGGAACATAGAGAAGAGGCCACCTCAAGACTAATTGGAGGGGCAGAGACACAAAACAAGCTGGTCCCACACTTTTGTGTGGTGGTTGAGAATCGAAAGGGATATCTTGGTTGTGGAGGTCTCTCTGGAGAAGGGGCGGGGGGAGTCCCAGCCCAACACCAGGCTCCCAGCCCAGGGTCCCAGTACCTGGAAGAGAAATCCCCACAACTTCTGGCTGTGAAAACCAGTAGAGAGTGCAACTGAGTAAGAGGACTGCTGGAGTCCCAGGCATTCTTCTTAAGGGGCCAGTGCATGAACTTACTCACTGATGAACTAGCTCTGAGATTCAGCACTGGGGAAGCATCTCAAAAGGCCACCAGGGATATTGGGAGGAACTAAATTGTCTGGCTTCAGGGCAAGGGCTGGAGGGGTAACTTTCTCCCAGACCAAAGCGCTGGTAGAATCCATTGTTCTTTTGTTGAGTCCTCCCCTCTTTAGGCATGCAAACTCACCATATCTGAGTTTCCATCAACCTGGCTAACACTGGTGATCCCCTGAGACCTGACCCTACCCAACTTGCAAGCCCACCCAAGCTGTTTCCAAAGGATTTTCCATACAAACAGCATAGGGAATATAGTCAATAATATTGTAATAAATATGTATAGTGCCAGAAGAGTACTAGGCTGATCAGAGGAGTGACTTTGTAAACTATATAAATGTCTAACCACCATGCTTTACACCTGTAACTAATATAAAACAATATTGAATGTCAACATAATATCTGGCTTCAATACAATGAAGACATTTATATTTATTTATAGGTATATTGGTAATAATATGCCCCTGGCATGTTGCTTGCTAGCAATCTAACAATACAGGAGAAAAATTTAGAGAAAATAAATAGTAAGTGTTGTATTAGTTTCCTGTGGCTACTGCAACAAATCACACAAATTGAGTGACTTAAAACAACAAAAGTCTGTTCTCTTACAATTCCAGAGACTAGTAGTCTGAAATCAAGGTGTCAGCAGGGCCGCATTTACTCTGGAGGCTCTAGGGGATGATCCATTCTTTGCCTCTTCCAGCTTCTGGTGGTTGTAGATGTTCCTTGGTTTGTAGCCACATCACTCCAATCTCTGCCTTTGTGGACACTTTGCTTCCTCTTCTCTTTTGTCTCTCTTTTTGTGTGTCTGTTAGGGCCCACCTGGATAATCCAGGATAGTGCCTCATTTTAAAATCCTTAACTGAATTACATCTGCAAAAACCCTTTTACCAAATAAGGTCACATTCACAAGTTCCAAGGATTAGGAAGTGAACATATCTTTGTGGGATCACTATTCAACCCACTACAAGTGGTTAGCCAATTCCTCAATTCAGTGTTTCTCAAATTTCAGCAAAATACAAACCACTTCTAAAATAAAGACATTTTCATAGAAAATAGAACAAAACAAATGATTCATAATAAATTTTTTGTATGTGGAATTTGACAAACTGATTTAAAATGTATACGGTCAGCAGAGTCAAAAATAGCCTTAAAGAAAAAAGACAATGTTGAGGGAATCCTGCTCTAAGCCTTATTAATTTATGGTAATTAAGGCATTATGATATTGGCTCAGAGATCAGCAAATGAGCCAACGGAACACAATAACACAATTGATGACAGCCCTGCAAGACACCCAAACATACAGAGAAACTTGATGACAGAGGCATCATTGCAAATTATTTGTACAAAAAAAAGTGAATCTTTACCTCATACCATGAAAAAAAAGCATTTCCAGACTCATTCAGGATTTAAATATGAACAGCAAAACTTTTAACGTGCTTAGAAAATTCAAGAGAATATCTCATCTTAAAAATACAAATATCCATCGTCAGCAAAAGGTTTAATTAGATACAAAAAAAAAAAACATATTTGTGGACACTGTGAGGCATTTCCAAGATTCCCCTTCAAGAAATGACTTGTAGCCCCATGTGCTGGGAGTACTGTTGGTCATCAACCTTTGGCTGTCAAACCCTTCAGGGACTATCTTAGTTTCAGAAAACTACCTTGCCCAAGGTCACCTTTCTTACTGAGATGGCTATATCCAATGATCAGCCGGACTCAGGACAACCATGAATGTTCTGAAGAGCTGTTCTATTTTTATTGTATTTGTTCATGACACTGCAAGTCAGGAATTTGGTTTGGGCTTACCTGGCCAGTTCTGCTCCACATAGCATCAGCTGGGGTCATTTACTCAGCTGCATTCAGTTGGCGACTAAGCTAGAGTAGAAGGTACTATAAGGCTTCATTCACATATATGGCACCTAAATGCTCTTAAAAGTGGCCTCTACCTCACCATATGGTTAAATTGGACTGCCTCACAACATGGTGTCTTCATAGTAATCAGATTTCTTACATGATAACTGGATTCTAAGAAGGAGCATTTCAAGTGGTGAAGGCAGAATTCCTAAACTTGGAAGTCATCCAGCATCACTTTTCCTGTATTCTGTTAGTCAAAATAAGTCAGACAGCCAACCCACATCCAAGAGGAGGGGAAATAGATACATCTTCTTGATGGATACAGGATGAGGTCACATTATAAAAAAGCCTGTGGGATGGGAGAGATTCTTGTGGCAATCTTTGGAACCATAATCTATCACAGCCATCATGTACGGCCAAGAAAATTGTATGCTGTACAACTCCAGGAGTTACCATTTGCCTAGACCTTAAAGCAATAGCTCCCCCTAGAATTGTGTAGTACACAACTACCAAAATTGGTCCCCATGGCCCTAGACTCTCATACACATAATAATAATCACAAAAAGCAAAAGCAAGTCACAGATGAATAGATACAATATTATGCTATTTACATTAAGTTTAAAATGTCAAACTGAATGATATATTATTAGGGATACATAAAAAAATGTAATAAGGCTACAAAGACAAGCAAGGAAATGATATACACAAAATTTAGAAAAGGGCTAGAGGATGCAGTTGTTATGGTCAAAGGAAAATACAGAAATTCGAGTAGTCTTGGTAATAGTCTATTGCTTTAGCTAGATGGTAGATACATGGGTGTTTGTTATCTATACAACATTCTTTTGTATGTACAAAATAATCCACACTCAATTAAGAAAGAAAACAAATAGCAAAATAGAAAAAGTAAGGAAAGATTAATTCAGGATAAGTGTAGCCTCTGGAATAATGAAAAGGAATATGGCAGGAGAAGGATATACAGGGTATCTGGTAGTATTTAATAAGTTAGCTTGGTGAGTACTTGTCACATTTTTCTTTATATATTATAAATTGATTACATACCTTCTTTTATTTGTGGCTGCCAGAAGATGTAGACCATAGAGTCAGAGGTGAACAGAATAGTGCCTTAACAAGAATTATTTCCATCCAGGTGTATCCTGTGGTATGCAGAGAGTATAAAATAGAGACAAAGTTTGAACTCCTCATTTTAGAAAGGCCATAGGTAAGAAGAAAGAAATATTTGGCTTCTTCTTCTGGGATATAAGATGATAGAGTTAAACTCAATCTAAACCAAGATACTAAATATAATAAAAGTTGAGGTAAGAAGGCATTAAAATTGTGAGATATATACTTTAGTACTGAATATCATGTAAAGTGGTTGCAGATGTCATCATGTTATACCTCTGCGGGAATAAAAAAAACTTGAGAGGGAAGAATGCACTATTCAAGGACCACTCACTGAGTTTGTATAGTGGTTAAATATATAAGACCACCCAGACAGGTGAAAGGTAGACTATTTCTTTATTTAGAATCTTTCATTGCAGTTGTAACAGCAATATTAAAGAAGCTTATTTTACTCTTTCGATTTCCAAATTTCCATCCTGCATTTTCAATAATCATTCAGAAATGAAGATGACATAAATAATGCAATGTTCGTCACACATTCTGTTTTTAGAAAACTGAGGTGACTTTCTAAAGAGGCAATTTTTGAGAAAACTGGGTGCACATACACGGAACCATTTAAGTCATTTATTGTGACAGTACATAAGAAATTGAGTAAGCTATATTTCAACAAAGAAAACTTCTCTAAGGAGGAAGACAAAGACTTTAAAAGACATTGTGTCAGGATGAAATCTCATGGCTCAGTTCTCCACAAAATCCTTAGCTGTTTTCTGCAGATTAGTCCATGGATGTAGTGAAATATGTGAGTTACAGGCAGAGATTTTTTTCTCAGATTGATTCAAATATATAGGCAAAGGCAGGAAATGTTTCCAAAATTTTAAAGCAATCTTGAGTAAACAATGCCTGAAGTAGAGAGCAACTGTGGTCTGTCTTTCACTTTTCCCTTCTTCTGAAAACAGTTCTCCACATTTAAGGTAAACTGCTCTTCTCCCACTCTACCCAAGTGCTCCCAGTAGGGAAATTAGCCATATTGTGGCCATGTGACCCCTATGACTTCATAGTCCTCATCCTCTTTTTTATCAGAGCTTGGGAAACAGAAGCAGTTCTTCTCAGATAGCAAACCTGTGGCTCAACCTGGTCCAAGCCTCCATCATATCTCATCATATCTGCCTCTCTACAGTTTGTCCTCAACACACAAGCCAGAGCCTAATGCAAATCATATAACATCTCTCCTCTTCACAAAATCATCTAGTGGTTGCCCATCTCATACTCTAAGTCAAAGTTGAAGTCTTACTTATGATACACAAAGCCCTGTGTAATCAGCCCCACAATCCCTTACCTCCCTGGCTTCGTCTCTTCTTCTCTTGCTATATTTCCCATTGCACACTCCAACTCAGTCTCAGTGGCCTTGCTGATGTTCTACACACTTGCCAAGCTTCTACCTACCTCATATCCTTTGCTCTTGTTCTCTTCAAAACTGCAGTTAACTTCATGGCTCAGCTTCTCTCTTCTTTCTGGTCTTTGCTCAAATTTCATCTCGCTAGGAAGGCCTTTACTGACTACTCTATTTAAAATGTAACACACACACACACACACAACACTCCCTATCTTCCTTCTATGCTTCTATGCTTGATGTTTGTCTTCTATAGCACTTATCACTTTCTAACATACTATAAAATATTCCTCTTTACTTTGGTTTACTGTCTAAATTTCCTCCCCTAGAATATAAACAGATGGGTTTTTTTCTTGTTTTTCTTCCCCTGTTATTCCCAGTATCTAAAACAGTGTCTGGCATGTAATAGGGGGTTCCATAGGTATATGTTCAACGAATTGGATGAGTGAAATCTGGGAAGATGAAAGCTGGCAGCTGCTGTTATCCGTGGTCCAGTCTTGTGGAAAAGCCAGCCTGCAAAATAAAAGCTGACACAGAGAAACCAGCACTCTCCAACCTAGTGAGGGACTAGCCTCTGTCTCTATCATCCCAGAAGTCAGTTTTTTCTCTGCTTTTACCAGGGTTTTCTACATGAGCCATGTACTTTTTGCCTAAGGTATTTCCAGATGAGCTTCTATCATTTGCAACCGTAAGAGTTCTAATAAATGAGTGTTCTTTGCACAGACATACAGAGCTAATTTTCCCTTTAACCAAGTGAAAGCTGTTCTGGGTGGTCTACATCCTCAGCTCATGCTCTGTTTCATTTTCCATCCTCAGCTTGTCCTGACTTGGCAATAGTACTGGATTCCACACTAGGAAGCTTTAGTTGCAACATTGTTTGCAGTCATTTGAAATCTCTGTTATCAACCTTGTGCAAAGCAGGATATAGAGATAAGGCAGGGTATGCTGCCTCCCACCTCCTGCTCCCTCCTAAACAGCCCTTCAAAGACCCAGCTCAATAGCCACCCAAACCCAAACACCTGACCTCTGGATGCTCACATATTTGCCTGTGTTGTCCTACCTCCACTGTCTACCACATCACCACTAAATTCTACTCTGTCAGGCAAAAATCGATAACAGAATGAGGAAACCAAGTATACTGTGACACATCAAAAACAACTTTGTGACCCACCAAAGTGTTCTAACCTGCTGGTTGGAAAATAGCAGCTCAGAAGCGCATCATATATGCCATACATTTTGCAAAACAGCCACCTAGCCAAATTAAAAATGATTCAGAGGATTTAACAGACCTGTTTATTACAAGTTTAAAAGTATGAATAAATACATATGATGTTATAATAGACTTATTTTGTAACTTCTTAGCCAATAGAACTATACACTCACATACTAGTGCTGTTAATGAGACCCAACACTCTTCCATCCAATTATTTATTTAAAAAACATGAAGTGAATCCCTGTATCTGAGTCAGACATTGCCTAGTGCTGGGCCATGAAGAGGTTTCCAGTCTGGAATGAAATACACAAGCAGATATCCAATAGAGTGGTATTTCGTAAGCACCATGGAGAAGAATCTTACCTTATTTTGAGGAATCTAGAAAAAAAAAGCTTAGAGGAGATAATGTTCTGAGATTAATATTAAAAGATGAATGGAAGTTAGCCCAACAAAGGAGGGAATGACATTCTAAGAGAAGAGGAATTATGAGCTGTGAATATAAAGATTCATATCCCAGGCCCCCTACATGGAAGGACATGGTACCTCAGCTGTGGGAGTACAGGAAGCAGACAGCTCTCGGCCCTTTCAGGGTCTGCCTCAGATGCAGAGAACCATCTCACCCCAAATCACACCTTTCTGAGAACAACCTATATACAATAACTGATTGAGCCTAGAGTATAAAGACCTGACCATTTTTGCCCAACTTGGGACAACTCCAAAGGGCCATCTAGCTCTAGGGCCCTCTGTAGGGTAGGCCAAAGCTGTCTTTGAGCCTGCATTCCAGCTCAGCTCCTTTCTCTGGCCACTCCTGTTTCCCTCTCCTCCTTCCCACAGGTGTTGATCTCAAGGGCTCTCCTTAATAAATATCTTGCACAATAAACCTAGTCTCAGCTTCTAAGGGGAACCCAATCTGTGACACAAGCCATTAATGTCTATTTAGAAAATTGGACTTAAAATTATATTGGGGGTTTAAATAAATTTAATTTCCAACACCACAGCATTATTACCATCTGTGTTTCCTTTCAGGAACAACACTGTCAGACATAGAGGAGGTTTCACTTATCCCAGCAATCATACCTAAGAGTGGCTACTTAGGAGAATTGTCTGACTCTGCCTTTCAGTTTTCTCTGAAGATGATCTGAGTGTGTCTGAGAAGATAGAAGTAGTCCTTCCACAGAATTTCACCCATGGCTCAGCCACACCCATCCAATCATTCATTTATTCACTCAAGAAACATGTCCTGAACATACGCTAAGCACTGTGCTTAGTTGCTTCGTGCTCCAGATCTAACCTTTAAGAGTATTTTAGAATTCTCAACTATGCTCATTAAAAAATCTATTAAAAGAAACTTTAGTCATAGAAATACCAGTGTATATGATTTGCCTTTAAATTTCTTAGCTGTTATCTGAGTCCAGACTCTCTAAGGGCACTTTTGTTTGCTGTTTGACTTTTTATATGGTGCTTGTAGTGAGAGAAAAGGCCAGCAAGAAGGCTGCCAGGACTCTCTGCAGCTATAGTTCCTATTAAAAACCCATAGACATTCTGAACTCCCTTATTCTTGTGATAAATTTATGAATTATGGGATACAACATGAAATTCTTAGTTCCAAAAACAAACTAGAAGATTTTTCCCAAAAGCAGCATTTAGTTCTTTAGTTCAACATTTGTTAAGCTGTTTGTGCTAAGCACTGTGTGAATACAAAGATAAATAAGGCATATTCCAGCCCTTACCAAGCCCACAGGCAGATGAAACAAGTCCATGAAAGACTGGTATAACGAATAAAGATACAAGATGTAATAAAGGCAAAAACAAAGTGTGGGAGGATCTTGAACTTGAGCATCTCCTATGAGCCAAGCGCTTTATCTGTGTTACATCATTTAATGTTCACAATAAGGTTATAAAATAGCTTTTTCCCCCTTATTTTATTAATGAGAAAAACTGAGAAGTCTGTGGTCACACAGCTAATAAGTGGAAGAAGCCAAGCATGCTTGACTCCAAAGCCCAAGCTCTTCCCTTACAAACTGTCACCATAACAGAAATATGAAAACAGTATCACTAATGGGGAGTTCAAAGGGAGAGCGAAGGCTCCTGAGTTGAGGAGTCAGGGAGAACTTTATGAAATAGGTGATGTTTCAGGGAGGCCATGAAGTAGGGATAGGGTTTTAACTAGCAGAGAATTATAAGGAAGGTGTTCTGGGTGGAGAAAACAGTATGATCAAAGGTCCAAAAGTATTGGAAAGGCCCAAAAACCTACGGGGTGTGTTTTACGTCAGGTTCCCCAGGAAGAAGACTCCAAAGCGGAGTTTAACATTCAGAAATGTATTAGGAAGTGTCCTTGGGATCAGCCCCTGTGGGGGAGTAAAGAAAGTAGGATTAGGCGGAGGAAGTTATTGGGCTACAATACAGTCACAAAAAAAGGTCTTAGAAATCTCATGAGTTGTTCCAAAGGTGGGAGGACTTTTTCAGAGGTGTCTTGCCTTGAGACAAGAGAAATAGGTCTTTAGAGCCCCCTCTTTTAACAAGTCATTGGATGTAGGCTGTCCCTAGGAAGAGAGTACAAATCCTGGGTCAGGCGGGTCTCTTCAACTAAGAAAAATTTCCAGAGAGAGACTTGTATGAAAGTTATCGTCTACCAATACTCCCAGCAACATGGGGGGGGGCGGGGGGGGGGAGTGAGTATCTCAGTCCTGAAGGAGAAATTATGCGTGGCTCATCATGAAGTTCATTATAGAATGTGTGTTCTGGGCAGTAAGAAGGGTTTATCTGGCAAAACACAAGAGTACAGGACTAATGAAGACATGAAGTTGGAAAGTTGAGGGTGGGGGGAGACATTGAAAGCTAGACTTTGTGTTTGATAAAGAAGGAAAAAAGGTCACCGAATTTTGTGTGAGGCAAGAAATGGCTAGAAGTTGCACATATCATAAGTGCATGGGACAACTTAAAGTGAGAAAAACCTAGAGGAAGAACAAGTGGACACTTCCACAGTCACTCAAGATAGAAGGTGAAACGGGGAGACCTGAATGAGTGGCAGTGGTGGTGGGAAGGAGGGGATGGAAGTGACAGAAGAATTAAGGGCACAGACATTGCATTCTAAACACTTTCTACAAAAGGCCCATAAGACTGAAAAAGAAACAATGCCTTACCATCATTCAACCATTCCATGGACTATTATCTAGCTTTCCCATAACAACTTCATGTGGCCAGGGATTTTCGTTGTTTTCCCAGCATCTAGAAGAAAGCCTGGCAAATAGCAAATGTTTGTATCAGTCAGCTTTTTCAGTGATCATGCTGAGTCACAAAAAATCCTAAAATATCAATGGCTTATAGCAACATGTATTTATTCCTCACTGTTCTATAGTTAACTGTAGCAACTCTGTTTGAGGCCGTGGGTTGGGTTTAGGTCTGTTCCATGTGTCTTCCCATGCCAGGGACCAGGCTGAAGAACATGGGGACATACTATTCTTTTAGTGGAGGGCAAGAGCCCAAGAAGGCTAATGGAACTTGAAATACCTCTCAAGGCTTCTGCTAGGATTTGACACACTTCCATTTCTACCACCCATCTTCCATTCATCTAAACAAGTCATATGAGCAACTTCTGTATCAGTGGGGCAGGGGAATACTACTTCCCTGAACAGCTGGGGAAATGAGAGTGAATATTTGCTGAACAATAATAAAATCCACAGTAATGCTCATAGATATTTGTTAATATTGTATAAATTAATCTACATGTACTGATATGGAAAGATCCCTAATACATACCATTAAGTGAAAAAGGCAAGTTGCAAAGCAATACATACACTATGATCCAATTGTAAACACACATACCAAAAATAAAACCATACACTAATATATGCACAAACACTTTCAAAAATCCATGTAGAAGGAGATGTAAAGTAGAAACACTACACAGTTAACAGTTTAAATTCTGGAAAGGAGAGTAATATTGGGTAGGAATAAAAGAGTACATTTGCTTTTATATCATTTTCAAAAATTTTATGACAAGAAGGTATCTGCACTTAATTTGTATAGTTTTTAGTTTTTAATTTTTGTATGATTTTTAAAAAGCATTGTTTGAAAAGTGAAAAAAAGGAAAAGGAAGGAAATGTCCATGTGAAGCTCATCATACAGTCTGGATTAGAAAAATGTCAAATGAGCAATTTGGAGGAAGTTAATGTCAAAGTAAGAGTGATAAATTAATAACAAAATGTGCCCTAACTCTTATAATTGTTCAGTTACTGCTCTGACATTTAAAAAACATTACAACCTTTGTGGTAAGCGCCTTTATCTGGCTTATGAAATGATTATGAAATTACTTTGACAGTATCTTGCACTTAGATTGTATAAAAGGGAACATTTACTTAACCCATGGCATGTATATAGCAAGTCTATTAATAGTTTAATATTCCCAATTCATATAGGAATAGCAAGTTTTCTTAATGAAGAGAAATATCCTCTAAACAGCATTCTTTATATTGAAGATGCTCCCATAAGTCATACTGTAAAGCAAACTAGATGTTCAACCTTCTACCTCTTTCTCCAGAACCGCATGCCTTACTAGGGTAGTCATGAATATAAACTTTCTGAAAGACTGAATCACTTTATCAGGTAAAGTGATTTACCTGATAAAATTATCCTAGAACATCTTACCAGGGCTATGATGGCCACTTTGCATAGCTAACATCTCAGCAACCACACAAAGTATCACAAAGTTTGGTGGCTGAGGTCTTGGAAAAAAGTAGGCAAGTCAATCAGTCCCCAAATGCTGACTAATTGTTCACACAGTACACCTAGGATCTTAGATGAGTAAATACATTTCAAAGAACAAACGCCAACTCCATTCCTCCCTCAAGAGAAAATAATAAATAGGTCATTTTAAATTTGGTTTGTTTAGGTCATCTTTAAGGTGGTTTTTTACTTGCCACTAATAATTTTTGTTTTGGATGTGATTTTCAAATTTGTAGGTTTAGGAATTAGAATGTATAAAATTATCTGAGATTGAGCTCACCAATTGGACTAGCTCATGATAATCAAGTTCAGAGGAGGTTCACTTACAAACCAGACCATGAGTTTATTCATTTACACTACTCTACCAAATATCTCCCAGAACATGGATTTCATCTGTTATACGTACTCCCTTCCCAGAAAAGAAGGCTAAATTAAGTCCAAATGATTGGCTGACAAACATTGGATTCAAAAAGAGGAAATAATATGATTTAAATAATGCTTATTGATCTGTGGTACAAGAATAACTGTGCTGCTAATGAAAATATTTGCCTGGCTGATTTTACACCTGGGTCAGTCCATCAGAGCAAGCCTCTTCCTTGATGGTGCCAGGGAGGGAACCCTGAAAAACTATACTCATTAACGCCTCATTAAGAGTTTAGTTCCAGAGGGGAAAAAATGGCATAGATGATAGAGACTTTGTTCATCCCTCTTGCAACCAAACCAAAGCTGTGACAAAAACACGGAGCAAATGGCAAGCAAAATCACCTGGAATCTAGATAAACAGAAGCACTGCAACTAGGGAGAAAAATAACAAATCACCCTGCAACAGTAGAAGGTAGGAGGGGGTGAAGATGCGAGGCTGCTCTGTCCCGAGCAGCTCAGTGGGACAGAGATGGCAGCAGAGGCTGCTGGCAGCTGCAGACACCTCTTCAAGGAGCTGTGTCTGCAAGCAGAGTTTCGTGGTGATGGACCTGCTTGCTCTGAGTACCAGTGCCATGTTGTCTACACAGTGGGTACCAGGGACTTACAGGGGAACACTGAGTTGTTGGAGTGAAGAACGGAGGTGAGGCTCTCTCCCAGGCAGAAGTGCCGGTGATAGCCATTGTTCCTCTGTTGAGCCCTCCCTACTCCTAGTGTACAGACTCAGGGCTGCCATAGCTGAGATGTGACCAAAGTGGATAACAGAGGTTACTTGGCCCCAGAGGATTCCCTGAAACTTTGCCTCCCCCAACTCATGGTCCCACCCAAACCACATCCAGGTGTGTCCTTGGCAGGTCCTGTGTGACTTGCTGAATGGTGCCAAGACCCACACTGGTGGCAGCTAGCCACAATTTCTGATGGGGCCTCTTGAGGCAACTATAAGCACAGCATCTGTGGATTGCTTGCTGAATCTTAACAGGTGCCCCCAGAGGGGCACAGGCTGGGGCTAAACTTAGGCTGCAGCTGACACCCTCTCAGGACTGCACCACTGGACACCTAATACACAAAGCCATGCTAATAAGACCAGGAGACTTAGGAGTTTTGCATAGTACATAGAAAAAGACACAGAGAAGCAGCCAAAATGGGAAGACAAAGAAGCAGAAACCATATGAGAGAACGGAACAGAGATCCAGGAATAATGGAGTCAAACAATCTAATAGATGCAAAGTTCAATACACTGGTTATAAAGGTGATCATTGAACTTAGGAGAAGTGTAGATGAACTCAGTGAGAACTTTAACAAAGAGGTAAAAAAACTTAAAAATGGAAATAGAAATTATAAAAGGGAACCAGTCAGTAATGAAGAACACATTATCTGAGATAAAGAGTATAGTAGAGAGAATCAACAGAGTGGATAAAAAAGATCAAACAACTGATATAGAGGATGAGGAAGCCAAGGACACTCAATCAGAATGGCAAGAAAAAAAGAAGCCAAGACTATAATAATAATTTACGGAACCTATGGGACACAATTAAATGTAAAAATATCTGGGTCATAGGTGTACTTGATGGAAGACAAGATGTTGAAGAGCTAATTGAAGAAATAATGATGGAAAAGTTTCCTAACCTGGGGAAGGAAATAGACATACAACTCCAAGAAGCTCAGAGAGTCCCAAAAAAGATGAACCCAAAGCGACCCACACCAAGACACATTATAATTAACATGCTAAAGGTTAAATACAAAGAGAGACTCTTAAAAGTAGCAAGAGAAAAGCAGTTAGTTATCTACGAGGGAGCACCCATAAGACTGGCAGTTGCTTTCTCAAAAGAAACTGCAGGACAGAAGGAATTGTTACAAAATATTCAAAGTGATGAAAACCCAGGATCCACAACCAAGAATACTTTATCCAGCAAAGCTATCATTTAGAGTCAAAAGACAGAGAAAGAGCTTCCCAGACAAAAATAAGCTAAAGAAATTCATCAACACCAAGTCAGAATTATAGGAAATGATGGAGGAACTTCTTTAAGAAGAAAAAGACATGTATCAAAAACATGAATAAAGAATGGTAATAACTACTTATCTGTTGACAAATACTTCAAATGAAAAAGAATTAAATTCTCCAACCAAAAGATAGAGTGGCTGAATGGATAAGAAAACAAAACCCCTACATATGCTGCCTACAAGAGACTTACTTCAAATTAAAAGATACACGGATACTAAAAGGAAGGGGATGGAGAAAGACATCACCTTGATGGACCTAGAAGGTATTGTGCTGAATGAAGTAAGTCAGATAGAGAAGAACAAATACCACAAGATTTCACATATATGTGGAATCTAAACAACAAAATAAACAATAACAAAAACAGAAATAAACTCATAGATATAGAGAATGTTTTGAGAGATACTAGAAGGGAGGAAATTTGGGGAGATGGAAAAAAAGGGCAAAGGGATTAAGAAGTACAAATGGATAGTTACAAAATAGACATGAAGACATAAAGCGTAGCATAAGGAAAATAGTTAATAATTTCATAAATATGTAAGAGGGAAGAGGGGTACTAGATTTAGTGGGGTGATTGTGAGTTAATAACTATTCTGTACAACTGAAACTAATATATTATTGTATGCCAACTATAATTGAAAAAATATCTCATTGAATTGTGCAATGTAAATACAAGCAACTTATTGTCTAATATACTTCAATAAAGCCAGGGGAAAAAAAGAAAAAAAAGTTTAGTTCCAATGTCAACTTGTGGCTATTGGGGGTGTCCCCAGTTGCCACTTGGTCTTGATTTCCAATTATATTAGTGAAGATGGACTCTTCCAATGAAAAGTATTAGAAAGTTAAAACTCAAACAAGTTTAAGCAAAAACTCTAAGTCATTTGTTCATCTCTGAACCAATTGTGGCCAAAGGGATAAAATGTGCTGATTATCCAAGCCTGGGTTTCTCAACCACCCCTAGGATGAATTTTACTCCTAAAACATCACAAGGACTGAAGGAGGACAGAGTTTTCTACTGGAAAAGAAGAAAGATTGGATGCTGGGCAGGCAAATAATAAATAATAATAATAATAATAATAATAATAATAATATCAACTACATTACCCTTGTGTTTGACATTCTTCACCATACTTCCCTTCCCAGCTCAGAGTCACTTTTAGTGAGTAAGGGAGAATTGATACCAATCACTAATACAATGATAAACTGCTGATTTCCTCTGTCAGGAAAAGAAAAAAACAAAACAGAGGACACTAGAATAAGCTAAAGGCTTAACTTCACTTCAGTAATTTTAAGATTTACCTTTCTATTTGCCTTTTAGCCTATTTTATCTTTCACTTAGTTACTGTTGTTCCACAAGCTCAAATAATAATAACGGAAGTCCCGTGTGCATTGATTTAAGGATTACATTTCAAATTTTAAAATGTTGATGGGTTCAATATAATTTATGCATGGTGAAGATAATAAAAATTAGGAATAGAAGGCAGAGTTATGAGAATCAAGAAGTCTGGCCATGATATGGGGTACTGACTCACAACTAACATGAGTTAGTTCCCTTACTATTCAGAGCTAGAATTTTTCGCTAGAAAAGAAGGAACTCTGTAACTACAGTTACAAACTTAGTTCCAATCTAGGCTTTGCTACTTACTAGTAATATATAGCCTATAATGAAATTACTGAGAAGTAATAAAAATTAACATCTCTTGAGCTCTAACTCTGTACCAAGCGCTTACATACATAACCCTTAAGCTTTATAAGAACCTGGGAGGGTATGCTTTACTAAATCTCTCAGTTATCAAGCGTTCTCGGTAGTAAGACATCATCAACTTGATAGCAGCTTTACAGTGTAAACAAATACTTTAAAATACATAGCGATTGTAAGGTACATCTCAATTTCAAACATTAAAGTAAGAAATGAAGATAAAGGGTTCCTTAGAACACAAGAAAGAGGAGTATTATCCCATTTTACATATGAGAACACTGAGGCTTAAGGAGGTTATGTCACTTACCTGTCCAAAGTCACACAGCTTATTTCTGGACATGGAGCCAGAATCTAATCCAAGTCTGTTTAACTGCCACTCACTACACTGCATCTCTAATGTTACCATTTCTTGGTTTCCTCGTGTATAAAATAGGGATGGTAATGTCACAGTTCCTTGGTTTCCTCATGTACAAAATGGGTACCTCCCAAGATTATCATGAGAATCAAAAGGTATTTATGAAGACATAAGTGCCTAGAGATAACTGGTGCTAATTATTTTTTTCAATAACAAAGCAATCAGAAATATATCAGATAAGTAGAAAAAAAAGAAACTAAGGGGTTGAGGATTGACAACATAGTAACCAGGTAGACTTTAAATTAAAGTGACTTCTGCCTTGGTCAGGACTTCTCTTAAATATCCTCTGGGGTAAAGGTCAATTCCATGGCATAAAAAATTCATATTATAAATTTTGGCTTCAACTGGTTGCGCTGTAGATGCCAGGTATACCTTAAGTTTGTTCAAATAGCACAGGATTTCCTTTGCCCAGACTCATCCAAATTAAACAATAAGTTGTTTTCCATTACTTAATAAGAATTGATATCTTTATTAAAATGTTTAAACATAACTAAATGTAAAGTTAAAAAAAGATAAAATCTGAGTCAAAGGTGGTATATATTCTGAATCACTTAGGTGTCATTTCTCTATCCCTTAACTCTTTCCATTCCTAATCCAGTTCTTCTGTTCTCATGTTCCATTTTAAAGAGGAAATGCTCATCTACTTAATTCTATGCCAAAAATCTTTCCTTAATATAAGACAAAGCCACTCAACTGACTCAGTCTTATTATTTGCTGTGATTACTTTCCTTCCCAACCTTCTCCTAACTTGCCTTTACTGTAGTTTTTAATGCTGTTTTTTTATCCATTTAAAGTGACTGCTCTTTAAAAGGGGCAGAAAGTAAACTTTTTCATTAGAAAAGCCATGCATTGCAGATTGCAACCTCACATGTCCCTTATCTTTCAATACTCTGCTCACTCCGGCATGATGAAATTCATAGGGCTTTCTTCATGGTGAGCATCTGTATTAGTTTCTTAAGGCTGCCATAAAAATTCACCACAAAGTAAGTGGCTTACAACAATAGAAATGTACTCTCTCACGGTTCTGGAGGCCGGAAATCTGAAATGAAGGTGTTAGGAGGGCCACGCTCTGTCTGAAGGTTCTCAGGAAGACTCCTTCATTACCTCTTCAGCTTCTGGTGGCTGCCAGCAATCCTCAGCAATCCTTAGCATTCCTTGGCTTGTAGATACATTACTCCAATCTCTGTCTCCATCTTCACATGGCCTTTCTGTGCATTTTCCCTCTGTTTCTCCTCTTCTCATAATGGTGCTTATCTTTGGATTTAGGGCTCACCCAGTTAATCCAGAATGATCTCATCTCAAGATCCTTAATTATATCTGCAAAGACCCTTTTCCCAAATAAGATCATATTTACAGGTACAGAGGACTCAGATATATCTTTTGGGGAGCCACCATTCAACCCATTATATTATCCAATTCAAAGTGATATCACTTTTAAACTGATAACATCTTAAATCTTAATTATTTCTCCCTTTTTTTCTCACTTTTCTATATTTTTGTTATGAGTGTATTTTCCTATGTAATGGAATAAAAGAGGACATTTTAAATATATAATTCTTTAATGTCCCCTAGTTTCCAATATTTGAACATTGCTCAGGAGTTACAACGTTCCTTTTCATTTATATACCACCCTAGATGCTTAGACAGGTCAGACAAACATTAGAGATAGAGAACCTAAGTTTCAAAGACTTGCTCACAATCTCCTGTCACTATAAGGCAGGGCTCCTGAATTTTTATCTCTTCATTACACACCAAATAACAAAAGGTGATCTTTTTTTTTCATTTTAAATACGTATAAAACATGGTCATCTTGAATATTAACCTCACTAGCATTTAACCTTTCGGACTTAATTAGCTCACTCAATAAGATGGCATCTAAAACATATTTTGGAAACCATTTATTTGTAGTCATCTGGTCAAAACATAACCTTTGACCTCCAGCAACTCATTCTTATATTATCTGCCTAGTATAGGAATGGCAAGAGTCTGTGAGTGATTTTCATGACAATTTTCATGACAATCTCTTTCCAAAATTAAGGATGTCTTAGTTCATTCAGGTTGCTATGACAAACTATGGTAGGTCCATGGTGGTAAATAGAATGGCTCAGTCCAGTAGAACATCCCAAAGAGTGCCCACAAAGGCCCACTTTGCAAAATATACAAAAGGCGTGTCTATCCCTTTTAGAAGGACTATGAATGCTGGAAAGCTGGTATAAAGGCAGAAAGTAAAGGCTATTATCTTCCCATGAACTTTAGAGAAAACAATATATAATCATTATGAGTAGTGTAACCTTTGGACTGCTCTGGAATGCAATATCCTTTCCAAGTGGGAAAACCCTTGATGATGTTGATTCAGTTTTGTGTCTGCATCTAATAATAAAAGAGAAGTGGGAGATTTCTGGTGGCAGGCAGCCAAGCCATTCACCTAAAGATTTGGTACGTGTGTATGTGTTTACTTTGAATTACATAAGTTACTCCCATTTAATCATTTATATTGACTTTAAAGAAGTAAACAGTACCTATATGAAAAGTTTAATTTATCACACACTACATTCAGAGATTGCTTCAGAAGTCTCTCATTTCAAAGAAAACAGTGATGTGTCTAATCTCAATCAAATCCAGTGTGCATGGAACAGAAGATCACAGATCCAGAGATGAAATAAATAACACCTGCTGGGTCCTTTGAGTAGTACATAAATTAAGAGGGGAAAATGTCTTCAGCAAGTACAATGTAATGCACATCTCTGCATACTGTCTGTTCTATGGGCCTCTTTCCCTCTCCCTCTCCCTTTCTCTCTGCACATCTGCAGGCCAAGAGGCTCTATAGACAAGCTACTGGCCTCCATTTCAGGAGTCTACCCATGCATGATGCCATACTCCAGGGTTCTTTAAGGAGAAAAGATGGCCTCCTAAACACGAGGTGTTAGTTATTATTACAGCGTGCAACCTAAAGGGATTTTCTATAATGAATATAATCATGCTGAGCAGAAGTTGAGCTGCACTGGTTCCCCAGCTCAGGAAAGGTGTCAAGTAGATTGACTGAAACACAGACCCTTATAAGAGAACTGATGATGCCTCATCCAACCCTCTTTTCCAGGCCAGTATGCCCATTCCCCAGCTGCCAGAATGGTGGTTGCTGAGAGCTCACAGCTGCCTCCCTTCTCCAGAGAATTGTTCTTGGGCAAATGGAGCCATCTGGCAAGGCAGATTATACTTTACCTCCCAACGCCACCTGCAGGGAGTCCAAAGCCAATGACTGACTGGGAAGTTCAAAAGCCAGGCCCCTTTGCCTCAAGATGCAACTAATTATATGGTGCAATCAAGCTGTAGAGCTCCCTGTGGAATCAGCTGAATCTAGTCTCCAGGTGACACTACCTCCTTTCTTAACAGTTTTCCCCTACTCCATCCTTCTTCCCTCACTCCCATTCTCCTGAGAACACTCCCCCAATAAAACACTCACTCAAGAATCCCTGTCTCAGGTTCTGTTTCTAGAATCTTGCTGAAGACACTTCCTTTATGCATAGAGCAAGAGCAATCCTAGATAGCAGAAATGCTGCCTCTTCGCAGCACCCCACCAGGAGGACCTGCACTCTGACTTCTGACTGCTGACCCAAGTCAGGTTCTCCCTCTTGCTCACCCTTTTGGCAATGAGCCACCAAATAAAACCTCTGTCTATTTAACATCATCCCCAGTCACCACTCCAGTTCAGACTCTCATGACTTCTCAGCTAGGTTAGCATTTCTTCCAAACTGGTCTTCCTGACTTTAGGCCTATTCAATGTCTTCTGGTATCTTTCTGAATTAAAAATGAATATGATCATGTTATTTTACCCTCAAACATTCTCATTGGCTACCTTAGAACCCTCAGAGTAATAATAATTGCCACCCTTTATTATATACTAAATGATTTACATTCATTATCTTATCCTGTGAAGTAAAACTACAACAAAGTTATAATTATCCCCTTTTACAGGTAAGAACATTGAGTCTCTGGAAGGCTAAAGAATTCATCCAAGGTCACATAGCTTACAGTAAAAGGCTGATCTAGAAAGAGTTCTAGCTGACTCCAAAGTCATGCTCTTAATCTCATCACTATGTTGTCTCTCAATAAATTCAGACTAAATATTCTGGCTTTCAAAGCCCTCTGTAGACAGGACACAAAATTGTTTTTTAAATTTATCTCTCTCAGTTCATCATACTCCTTACTCCAGCCAAATTAGACAACTTGCCATTCCTTCAATACATTTTGAATATCCCTTTCCTGCTCCTTCTGTTTTATCTGGCTAGAAGGCCCTCTGCCCACAGCTCTACCTGTCACACCCTTGTGGCAGACTGCACATTCTCTTCTACAGTGGGAACTTGATCCTCGCCCCATTGAGATGGCTCATGCCACCTGCCTCCGAATCTGGGCTAATCATAGTGACTCATTACCAGTAAAATGTGGCATAAGTGTTGCTGCTTGACATTTAAGGCTAGTTCAGAAAAGTCCACACAACTTTTGCCTGAGACTACTACGCTATAAAGGACACATGTAGGCACTCCAGTTGGCATCCCAGCCAAGCTCCCAGCTGAGTTCCACTGACAGTCAACATCAATGCTAGCCCTGTGGGTGTGCCATCTTGGACATTCAAGCACTTGAGTTTTCAGATGACTGCAGCCCGTTACATCTGATCCAAACCACTTAAAGGACTCCAAGCAACAACTGCTCAGTTGAAACCTTCCTAAATTCCTAAACGTAAGATTTTTAGCAAACTAAAATGATTGTTTAAGGCCACTAATTTGGAGGGTATTGTTGTATAAATTATTATACAACCATAGTAACTATGATAGCCCTACAATCTGCCAGTGGCTTCGTTAAATGCCAATTCTGTAGGAAGCCTCCCTAACAAGATTTAATTTCTACTTTTCCAAAATTCTCATAACAATTAGCTTCTCAAATATGTCACTTATTACAGTTGGCCTTATATGACAGTTATTTGTATGCTTGCCTTTTCTCTCTAATCTGCACATCTGAGAGTAAGAAGAATGCAGTATTAATAATCATTAATCTTTATATTCTGTAACTACTAACCCACTGCCTAGTACCAAGTAGATCCTTAATAAAGTTATTATTGTGAACTAAATTAAAGAGATAAGAAATGTCTTATTCTCCACTAATAGGAGAGAATTGCACACCTCTAGGCCTAATAGGATTGCAGCATTTTGCTGTACTTCAGACCCAAACAAAAGAGTAAAACTTGCCAATAAAAAGAGTAAAAAGCCCCATTAAATAGGAGAGATAGTATAGTGTTGTATCACTGAAAACAGTGGGTTCTGCCAGCCTGGCAAGGAATGTCAGCTCTATCACTTACCTGACCTTGGTAAGCTACTTCTAATTTCAGACTTTCAGTTATCCCCTTTATAAAGTGGATTAATAGTGCTCACCATTTAGAGTTGTCCTGAGAAGAAAATTAGATAATTTCTGTAAAGCATTTTCTCTGGTGCTTCAATAATAAGTCTTTAATAAATGGGAGCTATTTGTAGGATAAATAGTGAGTGTAAATTAAAGTTCCAGGGACAACATCAATTTCACAGTTTCATTCTTTTCTGCGCAATGATTTGTCACATAAATCACCAAGACTCCTTTTAAATATATTCAAAGACTATAAATAATCTTTTGCCAGACCATTTGTCCTGAGTTTTGTTTGAAAAATATGGTCACCAAACTCATAGAACAAAGGACCAAAATCTCCTGTCAACCCCTGTCTTGTGCTTATCATGAGTACAGGGACCAAGCCTTAGTTGTTCTTCCATACTGCAGCAGGTACTCTGAGGAAGGAAGGTATCTTAAACTGGAATTGATTGCCAGCTTCTGTTCGGATAATACTGATCTCAAGTTGTTGCCGTGGTGGCTTAGACTGTAGATATGCATCCTAGGGACACTAGATAAGGTAAGACCCCAAATGTGGCATTTAGAAGCAAAATGTAGACATTATTAAATGAGGCACAATTCCAGGGCTTACCACTTATACTGCTGTATTCCAGAGGGTGTCATTCATATAGGATACAATACAATGGTGTCCCCTGGAGTTTTGCAACATGACAGCCTGGATCTCAGTGAATGTTATATGAATGTTACCCAATCTGCCTTCTATATTTCAGAAGAAAAAGAAGCTAGGCACACACTCCACCCCAATCTGTATCTCTAAGTTCTCTCAAGTTTAAGTACCAAGAAGTACTTTATTCTGGAAAAGAGGATAAATAATGTGTGCAGTGATAATTTTACAAGATGTAAAGACATACTTTCAAACTATTATCTAACTTGAAAGTCTCAAAACAGATCTAGCTTTCATATTTTTCTTAAACAGAGAATACTCTTTTGGCATAAACTTTTCTTTAAAAATGTTCTATTTTTTTTTTCTCAAAAAAGTCCCCCTTCCTCCACCAAAATGAACAAGCAAATGAACTTGTTCAAAACTCTACTCATTATGCAACATCGACATTTATGAGCAGGACAACAGTAGGGAATGTAATGAAAAAAGATCATTTGAAACTCCCCCCCACCTCCCCCAAACGACTTTAAACATAATGGCTAAAAAAAAATTCTTGGCTTTATTCTTAATGTGTGCATTTTTATTATGTGTGGGGATTCCTTTGGGTGGCTTAGACAATACAAAACCAATGCTGAATCATAAACCTGGGCTATACCCAAAAAACCCAGAGGCAAGGCAATGTGTTCACAGTATGGAATCTGCTAGCACTAGGAGTCTTGGAAGATCTTGCTTAATCCATCCTAATCTCTTCTGTTTCAGCTTTTCTGTTTCCTTTTTTGTTGTCCTCAATGGAAACAGGAAAACCTCTCACCATTAAAACCCCTTGCTACATAGCTACATAGAAAGTCAATCTTTCCTCTTGAGTACAGGTCATTGGTTTCCCAAACATTTACCAGAAGAGAAAACCCTGCCACCCACATGCTCTGGCTTCTTTTTTTTGTTTGTTTTTTGTTTTTTCTTTTTGGCTGTCTGTGCCAGGCCCTGAATGAACTGGGAGACTGAAGCAGTGGGAGGGAAGTATGGGTATTGTTAGTGTAAAAGAATTGAAATAGGACAACATGAAGTGAAAAGTGGGGCTGTTGACACTTGAAGACCAGGAGCCTTTCTCCTGAACCACCTTCTTCTGTACCAAACATACTTCCCTAGTGTTAAGACCTTTCATCATAATCGATGAAAGCTCTCTAATAATAATAACCACAATTCCTGCTACTATTTCAATACCCTTTATAGAATTCCTACCAAAAACCAAACGCATTGAACCTTCATAATAATTTTGCATGATAGATGTTATATTACTGTTTTATTGAAAATAAAGCTGAGACTCAGAGAGATAAGAGCACAGAGTTAGAAGGCAGTAGAGCTGTGATTGTAATCTCAAATCTGCTGATCTGAAAGCTCCAAGCAGGCTGCCTCTGGTTTATGCAAATCACACTGTAGCTTAAACCATATACTACCTAAAAGCGTTGGTCAGTTTTGGACTCAGCAGCAGAATTTCCCTGTGGGTCCCAAATATTTTCCTCCCATCTGAGTATTACATGCTCTGTCAAGATTTTCAAACAATAAGATACCAGTCCTGACATCTTGTTATATCCTAAAATACACTAACCCTTCCCTTTGCTCAGGGCATTTCCTACCATATACTTTTCAGCCTTCTTTGGCACCCATAGCAAAGTGGAAGGGCCATTGAGTCAGTGGTCACATGGCTATTGAGATAGAAACATAACTTTTAAAGCAGAAATGTGTCCCTGTTCCTCTGGAAACAAAGTATGGACACACACTGCACCAAATATACCACCACCAAGATAAGATACAGCATATATTCATTCTTTTAGTAATATTTGGTTAGCAATTAAGATGATAAGATTTTTCCTAATACTTTCTTATATCATTAGGATGAGTCTAAATTGATATAAACTCTATGAAGGACAATAGAGCAATATCTATGAAATCCATAAAAATTATATGTGCACATACCATTTGTCTTGGATGAGCTTCCCTAGAAACAGAGGCTGAAACAGGGATTCTTGTGCAGATGACTTATTGAGGGAATGTTCTCAGGAGAAACCTGCAGGGGAGTAAGAGAAGCAGGGTGGCAGGAAAAGGAGCTAGAACAAGATGTGGCTTCAGATTAGTCCAGCCTCAGCCTGATCCCACAAGGAGCTCTCGAGTAAAAATTATATGGCAGAAGTTGTCCTGCCCAGAGACAAGGAGGCTTGGCTGTTATATGCACACATCTGTCAGTCATTGACCAAAGGCTGTTTCCAGAAGGGTGTGTAACTTCCATGACATCTGTGGGCCAGGCAGCAATTGTCAGTCAACAGCAGTTTGCCAGAAAAGAAAGCAGGTGTGAGTTTTTAGCAGCCAATATCTGCAGCGGCTAAAGAATGTCTATACCAGTCCCATAAAAGGGATCTGGGCCAGGCACCAGTGATGCCTGCCATCGGTTGACCCAATAATTCCATATCTAGTAATGTATCCTCACATACATTTGAAAACATACAAAGTGATTCATGTACAAGTTTGTTCATTGCAACACTGTTTATAATTGGAAAAGTCTCATCCATAAGTGACTGTTTAATTACAAGATGATACATTCATACAATGGAATATTGCACGGATATGGGAAAAATAAGAGTAAAGAAACTTTCCATGTATAGATATGGAATGACTTCAAATACATATTTTTACCTGAACGAAGCAAGGTGCAGAATACAATATATATATATAGTATGCTGCTATATGTTTTCTTTAAGAACATATATACGTATTTGTTTATATGTACTTAAGTTAACCCTGAGAGAATAGACTGGGAACACTTTGGTTGAAAGAGTGGGAGGGAAAGTTTTCAGTGTGTATCACTTTGTATTTTGTGAATTTTATACTACATAAATATATTACCTATTCAAATGAAATAAATGAGGATGGACGGATAAATGGATGGATGAATGGATGGACAGATAGATAGATGATTGATAGATACATAGATAGATAGATAGATAATAGGTAGATAGATAGATAGATAGATAGATAGATAGATAGATAGATAGATAGATGATAGATGTCAGAGAGACAGACAGACCAAAAGAGAGAGATGATAGATAGATGATAGATTTATTGATTGATTGATTGATTTGCTCTGAGACCCGGCCAGGAGTTTCTGCCACTCCTTTGACGACCAAAAGGGGCAGAACCAAAAGAACATTTAAAACCCAATTATTTTCCTATTCAAAAGTAACTTTATTCCTGATGATTGCTAATATAGTTTCTGTACTTGTAATTTCTAGTTTAACCAATAGCCTCTTACTTTCTGACATATTTCAGGTCTTCTACCCATCCTTATTAGTCATACCTCCCCATAAACTTTGATTTCTTTATCAAGATGAAGTCAACGAACTATTACAACTACAACAGGCTCTCTTTGAAATCTGAACCAAGATGTAGTACCAAGCTATAAATGATAATTTTTATCATTGAAAAATGTATTTGAGTGCTAATTTTATCAATCAGAAGCTAACTGATGTATTAAGACAAAATGGCTCTGTGGCTAAATAAATTTAGGCTAAATTTAGGCTAGATTTCTGCACTTCGGGACTTATCAGAGCCTTTAATGTTACAATGTGCATTTTGAATCTCCTAAGATGCAGAATTCTCTCTGAAACTACTTGACTGCAGAATTGGAGATGGGCTCAGCTAAGCAATTCTTGTTTGGGCTCTCTCAATGACTGCAGTCATCTGAAGGCTCAACTGAATTGGACATCTGAAATGGCTCATTCATATGGCTGGAATTTTGGCTGGTGGCTGGAAATTTATTTCAGCTGTCAGCCAGAGTTACCTTCACTTGTCCAACAGCATGAGGGTCTCAGAGTAGTTGGATTTCTTACATGGCACCTGGCTTCCCCCACAGCAAGTGTCCCAAGAGAACCAAGCAGAAGGTGCATGGCTTTCTATGAACTTGCCTCAAAAGTCATGTAGATTGCTTTGCAGAGTCTATTGATTACAAATGAGTCACTAATGTCAGCCAAGATTCAGGTGGAGAGGCCATAGAACCCACCTGGGAAGGGTGTCAAAAAATTGGTGCACATTTTTTAAACTGCCACAATTCATTATTGCTTTGATTGTACAGATAGCCTCCAAAAAATACATTTTACCAAAAACAATTGAATCCATGCTGCTGAAAAGACAAAGTGATAGTGTATGCATTTCAGCCTCAAATACAGGGTTTACTCAAGTACTTGGAGTATGCTGTATAAACATGCATTGCCATTTAATCAAAAGCAAAGCTGGTTTCTGCATGAACCTGCTCTGGACCATGAATCATGCTTATTATAGAATCATGCCATGTGTTAACTGCGTGTTTCACTGACTTATTTTTTTAATTGACAAATAAAGCTAGTTTCAAGATTAATGACAGAATATAAGAAAGAAAGAGTTATCAAGTGTTCTGTGTCTGTCTATTTGATAACCATACCATTTATGGCAACTATGAAGAAACTGTAGCATTTATAGTCAATTAATTTCACCATGATTCTGAGTATTGAACTGTACATTCTTTTTGAAACTATCTTGAGGGAATGAAATAATGTTCTATGGTTTACTTTGACAAAAAGAACCAAAAACTCATTAATCTTTAGTACAGGAACTTTGACTTTTCTGTTTAGACCATCAATATTACTTTAGTCTTTCAATAATATTTGTCTATAGAAGTAAAATTGAACATCCAAATAAAAGAAAATGCTGACATCCTTTACCATTCAACTAAAGGAAGAAAATACCAGAAGGATTTTATTTCATTGGGACAATGAATCAAAAATGAGGACCCCCTACACTTAAGCGTATTATGAGATTCCCCATCAGCAAGACTGAGAATTATATAACTACAAGTATCTTCAGTAAAATGACATTAGCAGTAAAAGCTCAGAGTATGTGAGTAATGCATAATTAACACATTTGGAAAATCATGTGGTTAAGACAAGTAAATCTTTGACAACCTCTTAATGTACAAGAAAGATTTTACATACTCAGTGCGGGGAGGAAAGTAAAATAGGCTGAATGAAGAAGAGGTTTGAAAAAGATGGCATAATTTTTAAGTGGGAGGGAGGCATGGGTCTTTGTCCCAGATCCTTGTGCATTCGTTTAGGTAAATTGGTCAAGGAGCTAGAAGCAAAAGTGATTCTGTCTCCTCTGCCGAAGCCGGGTATTAAGATACCTCACAGACCAGCACTGAAGAGGTAAACTAGAGCAGTAAAGTGCATCCTCAATGACAGGTGACACAAAAATCAGGGGGAAGAACCAATGAGAAATGGCTCAAGACTGGAGGGAAGGCTGGCTTGCTGAGGATAGCTGATGAGTAAAACAAACTCTGATGAAACACTGGGCATGGCCTTCTCAATCAGAGACCAGTGTGTAAGGGGCTCATGTCACTTTACTAAGAATGGTCCCGCTCCACATCTTTCATGTTTTTCTTGCTATTAATGAGTCTACGGGAGATACTATCTGGACCATGTTAAAGATTCGGTGTATCTTAAAACTGGAAAGGACCTGCAAAATCATTTGGTTCTGCCATTTTTTGCTTTTAGAAAAGTCCTCTGGCTCTCAACACATGACAATTTCCTCATTTTCAAAGGTCCTTTGGTTCAACTGTCAACTTTGCATGGTTACCACCCACTTCTAAGGTCTCCTTTCCAAACTCTATTTTCTAAGAGCTCTCTGTGAACTCCACACTCTTAGAATTGTTCATGATTTCCAACTTGGCAGTTATTGTGGTCAAATACCACAACTTCCCAAACTTCTCCCCAAGTTCTCATTTTGCTGCTGGAGAGAAAGTTGGTTGGGTCATTTCTAAACACTTGAGAATTGTGGTAATTTCCTGGAAAACTTCTGAGCACCACCTGCTCCATCCAGTGCTTCATGCTAGAAAGAAGCATCAGTGACTATTTCACCAACCTTGTAGCAATGGCCTTCAAACCCACTCCCCTGGCTTCCCCACATTATATAACCTCTTAAGTCTTTGGTTTCCTGCAATACACAGAGTGGCTCTGTTTTCCTGACCTAATCTTGTCTTACTGTCAAAGTTTGCTTGTATTGAGAGATGCCTAAGTTCTCCCACTGCACAGTAAGAGCCAAGATTGCTACTCCAAAGCAGGAGTTCTGGGAGCAGGAATTCTCAGAGTGCGGGGTGCAGTAGTGCTTGGCACAGGAATCACAAACACACTGGACCAAGTGTGTTTTCGCTTAAGCAAAAAATATATGGAAGAGGTATTTTAAGGATACTGAGGTGTGTCCTAGAACTAAAAGAGGAGTTATACAATCAGACTTCAGGAATGGCAGAGAACAGGACTTGAGAAAAATGGGGAAATAATGATTTCCTCTCTCTTCATCTTTAGGTTTTGCTTCTTTCTGTATTTCTCCTTTGCTCTTCTCTTTATCTGCAGAAAGATCTTCTCTGCCTCCCAAGCAAATGGAAGCAAAAATCCTAGATTAGTTTGTACAAAAGAAGAAGGTAGAGATAGGAAGAGGGCCATTCTCCTGCACCAAACCTCTATGGGCGTCGAGTTCACAAAACTTTGAATGCAGTCTGTGCATACAACAACTGAAGCCTCAGCCTGAAAGAAGGCATACCTGGGGACCCATTGAGAGGGAAATCTGAGTGGGTGCAGAATCATATTCCAAGAGGAACCAAAGGTTCATTGTGGAAGTGGTGGGTTCGCTTTTTACATTGAAAGCCAATGGTTCTTCCATAGGACATGGAATGGCAAACCCAGGAAATAGAAGGCATTCATGTTCCTTGTATTCAATTTCCTGCTACTAAAGCGGGGCTGAATTGAGGCAACTGCCAATTAGCTCAACATAAAAAGTCAGAATGTAAATGAAAATAAAACAAAGAAAAAGGAAGACAAGGAGAAAGGAAAAGATACTCCAAATGAAAGTGCAAACAAAAATTCTAGTATTCATGAAGAAATCTTATCTAAGGAAAAAACATCTAATAAAGAATCTGAGCTAGACTGGTCAAGATGGCCTAGAAGGTAGAGGCTGTGCATGCCTCCTCTCACAACCACACCAAAATTATAACGAAACTACAGAGCTACCAGTACACAGAGTCACCTGAGGTCTGGCTGAATAGAAGCCCTACAACTAGGGACAAAAATAACAGAACAACTCAAATCAGTAGGAGGGGTGGAGACACAAAATGGCCTGGTCCCACAACTGCATATGGTGATAGAGAATCAGAAGATCTATCTTGGCTATAGAGCCCTCTCCGCAACCTGAGGAGCAAGGGGTCCCGGCCCCACACTGTGCTCCCCAGCCCAGGGTTCCAGTACCAGGAAGAGAAGTCTCCACAACCTCTGAAAACCAGCAAATTGTTGATGACTGAGATAGAGGGCTACAGGAATCACAGACATTCCTCTTAAAGGGCCCATGCCCGGCCTTACTCACTGATGGACTCACTCGCTCTGAGCTCCAATGCTGGGGCAGCTGCTCACAGGCGCCAGGGGCATACGAGGAGATGCTGAGTTGTCAGGCTTCAGAGTGAGGGATGGAGGGGCAGCTCTCTCCTGGACAGAAGTGCTGACAGTATCCATTTTTTCTTGATTGATTTCTCCCCCTTCACTGCCTGTGGAGGAACACATCAACCTGGATAACACAGGTCGCTCTGCCGAGGTGATTCCCGTAGACTCTGCCTCTCCCAACTTGTGGGTGTACCTAAGCCTCTTCCAGTGGTTTATTCCATACAAATGTCTGCATTTTATTTTATTTTATTTTATTTTATTTTATTTTATTTTATTATTAGTTTCAAGTATACAGTATATTGGTTAGACATTTACGTAGTTTATGAAATGATTCCCCTGATTACTTTATCTTCCCTTTGGCTCTACGCATAGCCATTACATAGGGAATGATTGCATTCCCTATGCCATACTCCCCATCCCCATGACCATCTATCAACTACTAATTTGTACTTCTTTAAGCCTTCGCCCCTTTCTCTCGGCCCAACACCCCTCCCTGCTGTCTGTCACCAGATTGTCCTCTATATTTGTGAGTCTGTTTTTGATTAGTTTATTCTTTTAATTCCTTAGATTCCTCATATAAGTGAAACCATGTGGTATTTATTTTTGTCTGTCTGACTTATTTCACTCAGCATAATAACCTCCAGGTCCATTTATGTGGTTGCAAATGATAGGATTTCATTTTTCTTTTATGCCTCAGTAATAATCCACTGTATATATGAAGTGTAACTTCTTTAGACAATTGTCTGTTGATAGGCATTTAGGTTGCTTCTATATCTTAGCTATTGTGAATAGTGCTGCCATGAACATAGGGATGCACAGATCTTTATGAACTATTGTTTTGATTTTCTTTGGATAAATACCTAGAAGTGCAATTACTGGGTCAAAAGGTAGATCCAATTTTAATTTTCTGAGAAACCTCCAGACTGTTTTCCATAGTAGCTGTACCAATTTGCAATCCAACCAATAGTGTCTGAGGGTTCCAGTTTCTCCTCATCCTCGCCAACAGTTGTTGTTCTTTGATTTATTGATGATAGTCAACAAATGGCCTGTCTTGGCTCCTGCTGTGGACAGTCCTAAAATCTCTCAAAGGCCTACAAAACCCAAAGAAACAGCATCTGTCCATGGCGTGCACTGTACCTCTTGCTGAGCAGCTCTAAGCCCTGCACTACTAGCAACTGGCCTTGGTTTCTGGCTTGGCCTTTCAAGGCTCCAGCACAGGTGGCAGCAATCTGTGGATTGCTTGGTGGCTCTTACCAGATGGCCTTGAAGGTACACAGGCTGCAACTGAAGTTGGCCTCCAGCTGGACCCCTCCCAAGACTGTGCCTCTGGAACCCACAGGACACCTACTACATAAATCCACTCTACTAAGACCAGGAGACTTAAGAGACCTAATATATAGAAAAAGACACAAGGAGGCAACCAAAATGGGGAGGCAAAGAAGCATGTCCCACATGAAAGAACAAAACAAAGCTCCAGAATAAGAATTCACCAAAATGGAAGTAGCAATCTTCCAGATGCAGAGTTCAAAATACTCGTTATAAGGATGCTCAATGAATTTAGGGAAAGAGTAGATGAACTCAGTGAAAACTTTAACAAAGAGATAGAAAACATAAAAAGGGACATGGAAAACATTAAAGGGGACCAGTCAGAAATGAAGAATATAGTATTTGACATGAAGAGTACATTAGAGGGAATCGACAGAGTGGATGAAGCAGAGGATCGAATCAGCAATATAGAGGATGGGGTAGCAGGGGACACCCAATCAGAAGAGCAACAGAAAAAAAATCCCCCCCAAAAAATGAAGATAGTTTAAGGAGCCTCTGTAACATCAAGGTTAACAACATTTACTTCATAGGGGTTCAAGTAGGTGAAGAGAGAGAGCAAGGAATTGAAAACCTATTTGAAGAAATAATGACAGAAAGCTTCCCTAACTTGGTAGATGAAATAGACGTACAACCCCAGGAAGTACAGAGAGTCCCAAACAAGATGAACCCAAAGAGGCCCACACCAAGAAACTCATTATTAAAGTGCCAAAGGTTAAAGACAAAGATATAATCTTAAAAATAGCAAGAGAAAAGCAATTAGTTATCTACAAGGGAGCTCCCATAAGTCTGGTAGCCAATTTCTCACCAGAAACTTTTCAGGACAGAAGGGCTTGGTACAAAATATTCAACATGATGAAAACCCAGGATCTACAACCAAAATTACTCTACCCAGCAAACCTATCATTTAGAATCAAAGGACAGATAAAGAGCTTTTCAAAAAAGAAAAAGCTAAAAGAGTTCAACACCACCAAGCCAGTATTATAGGAAATGTTGAAGGGACTTCTTTAATAAGAAGAAAAAAATATGTATCAAAAAATGAATAAAGAATGGCATTAACTACATATCTATCAACAAGTACTTCACATAAAAAAGAATTAAATGCTCCAGTCAAAAGATAGGGTGGCTGAATGGATAAGAAAACAAGACCCTTACACAGGCTTCCTACAAGAGACTCACTTCAGATTAAAAGACACACACAAATGCAAAGTAAAGGGATGGAAAAAGATATTTCATGATGGACTTAAAGGGTATTATTGTGTTGAGTGGAGTAAATCAGATAGAGGAAGAGAAATGTCATATGATTTCACTTATATGTGGGATCTAAAGAACAAAATAAACAACAATAAAACAGAAGCAAACTCATAGATATAGCAGACATTTTGAGAGTTACCAGATGGGGGGCATGGGGGAGATGGTGGGAAAAAGGGAAGGGATTAAGAAGTACAAATCTGTAGTTACAAAATAGTCATGGAGGTATAAATTATAGCATAAGAAATATCATCAATAACATTCCAATAGCTATGTATGGTGTCAGAGGGACACTAGATTCATTGGGAGGATCACTTTTTGAATTATACGGATATCTAATCACTATGCTGTACACCTGAAACTAATATAATACTGTATGCCAACTGTAAGTGAAAAATAAAAAATATTGCTAAAAAATAAAATAATAAAGAATCTGATATGAACTCAATACAGATGAAGTCAATATTAGGAACAGAAAAAAATCTTTAAAATAATTTTGTTTGGGATGTTCGAGAGATCAGTGAAATTACAACACCTATTAAGAGGGTAGGGCTCCTTCTCCCCATCCTCGGGTTTCTGACCACTTTTCCCTCCTCCAGGAGCTGGGCTTGGTGACTGCTCTCCATTGTACTCCAGATGCACTCTCGTCTGTTAAGACTCCTTGTGGAATTTCTGTTTTCCTGTTTTTCCACAGTTGTGAGTTCTTTCTTTCTTTCTTTCTTTCTTTCTTTCTTTCTTTCTTTCTTTCTTTCTCTCTCTCTCTCTCTCTCTCTCTCTCTCTCTCTCTCTCTCTCTCTTTCTTTCTTTCTTTCTTTCTATTAATAGACTTTATTTTTAGAGCAGTTTTAGGTTTACAGACAAACGGAAAGTACAGAGGGTTCCCAAATGTCCCCTCTCCCCTACCAACCCACAGTTTCTCCTATTATTTTCATCTTGTTTTAGTTTGGTACATTTGTTACAATTGATAAATCAATACTGAAACATAATTATTAACTAAAGTCTACAGTTTACATTAGGGTTCATTCTTGGTGTTATATATGCTATAGGTTTTAAAAAATGTAATGACATGTATCCATCATTACTGTATCATACAGGATAGTTTCACTGCCCTAAAAATCCTCTGTGCTCCACCTATTCATTCCTCTCTCCTCCCCAACCCATCAACCACCAATCTTTTTACTGTCTCCATAGTTTTTGCCTTTTCCAAAACAACACATAGTTGGAATCACATAGCATATAGCCTTTTCACAATTTTTTTTCACTTAGCAACACGCATTTAAGTTTCTTCTATGTTTTTTCATGGCTTTATAGCTCATTTCCCTTTAGCACGGAATAATACTCCATTGTTGGAATGTGCCACAATTTATCCATTTACCTACAGAAGGACATCTCATTTGCTTCCAAGTTTTGGCAATTGTGAATAAAGCTGCAGGCTTTTGTGTGGACATAAGTTTTCAATTCCTTTGAAAGCGTGATTGCTGGTGGTATGGTAAAAATACGTTTAGTTTTGTAAGAAACGCTCAACTGTCTTCCAGAGTGGCTGTACCATTTTGCATTTCCACCAACAATGCATGAGACTTCCCATTGCTCTACGTCCTCACCAGTATCTCGTGCTGCCAGTGTTCTGGATTTTGACCATACTAATAGGTGTGCAGTGATATCCCACTGTTGTTTCTATTTGCAATTTCCTAATGACGTATGATGTTGAGCATCTATTCATATGCTTATCTGCCATCTGTATATCTTCTTTGGTGAGCTATCTGTTCAGTTCTTTCACACATTTTTTAATTAGGCTGTTTGTTTTCTTATCGTCAAGTTTTTGATGAATGCCTTTATTTAATAACATACTTTAGAAAAGCCAAATCTCCAAGTTCTCCCAGGGCATTAACTACAGGCCACCCTTCTGTCCCCTGAGATGTTTAATAGACCTTAAGCTGAGTTTTTCCCTCTTTCCTGACTCTCAAGGGAACTTTTTGATCTGTGAACATGGACCATAGAACTGCATGGGCCACCACTGGTAGACTTACTTCAGGGCCCAGTTGCTACCTAGAGCTGCAGCCAGTGCATCTGGCCCATCCTGCCAGCAAGGGAACATTTGTAGCCCACAGTGCTATCACACTTGTGACAAATAAAACAAACGTTAATAACTGTCAAGATTTATTTGCAGTCATGTCAGAACACCCCCTCCCCAAGATCCAGTACACCTCTCTCCAAGACTTTCTGAATCCCACATTTTTTTTTACAATTGGTAAGAGATTGAATAACACTCAAGTTTTATTGAACATGAAGCACCATTAAAATTGAGGCAGCTTTATTTTCTAAAGGATAAAAATTGTTTTGTATTGAATATCCAAACTCTATTTTATTCTGTCATCTATTCAGTTGGCAGAGCCAAAAAGGAAATTAAAGAGTCGTTAAATACAGAAAATGTGAATCTCACATTTTAAAAGAGATCCAGAAATATAGGTGAGTGGAGGTTGGGAGAGCAGAACAGCACTGAGATTCTAAGCTGGCTGCAGCAACTGTTCAGGTTACACTCACTCTTTTGACCTACATGGTGAGCACTGCCCAGTGTTCTTTTACACACAGCTTGTGAAGAGTGTGTAGGAAAAAGTGGCAGATCTTCAACCTGAAACAAGGGTGGAAAGAATTATAGAAAAAACTAAATATAGAATTTGATTGGTACAGGGGTTACGTATTATGCATCTGATTCTTCTGTCAACTGGTTTTGACTTGAAGCATCTGATGAGCTTGTTCTTGCTTCTCTGACCTCAAAGCACGGGGGATTTTACATTCGCTTGAGAACACTGCCGTTATGACAAACATCAAAATCTGGCAATAACTTCATTAAAGAAAATAAGAAAAATCATCAAAGAAGAAGTTGAAGGAAGCTGGTGAGAAGAGAAAAAAAAAAGATGACACTTTCAACATGGAGAAGAAATAAACAGAGCTCAGGTTTTCCCAAACTGGCTTCACAGCTCTCGCTGTTGGTAAGAAGAAGAAGGAGTACTCTTAGGGCTCTAAGTGACCTCGGATGTTAATGAAATTTCAGAAAGAAAAATAGGCCCAGAAAAAAACAGGCACAAGGAGCATAAGCCTATGGGAATGTGGGAAGACCTCCCACTCTTGCTTCAACCTTCTGCTCTGCTTCTGAGAACAGTTTGCTTCACAAGGTCACTGCCATGGTCTCTGACTGATTTGGACCTGAAGCAGCTGCTCAATTAGTCTCCAAAAAGAAGACTTTTCCATGATACGGATGATATAAAAGATTCCTGTGGGGTGAGACTGGACCAGGAATTCAGACAGTTCTCTTCCATTCCTGAAAGCCAGTCAGTGCCCCCTGGAGATGCACATTGATGAGCTGGGGGAGAGTGTGAACAGAATTCTCCATCCAGGACATTAGTGACATACTTTTGGGCATGGAGGTACAAACCTGGAAGCTGAGCAGCCAGGCATGTTCTGAGATACAAGGTCATCTGACTTCATTCCTTCCCTGAAGCAAGGATTCTCTGGTCATAGTTGCTCAAAAATTTCATCTCTGGGAGCTGGGAGGTCATACATCTGAAGGAGCTTCTATAGAAACTTCAGCTATTGGCAGGGCACTGCAAGAGCAGATGGCCAAGTACCAGGAGGAATGCCAGGCACACACACATAAGCAAAGATTGCAGAGATGCTGGAAGAGGAGAAAAACAAGGAGCCAAGAGAACAGATATGTTCTGGTGAGGAAGAGGGAAAGGGGAGCAGAGCCTGTAAGAAATTGCAATGGAATTCTGAAATCAGGGAGATGCTGTCAGGTGGTGCAGATAAAATCGGAAGGCTGCGATCTGGAAAGAAACAAGAACCAGAGTGGGGAGCACTGTATAAAAGCTTTTCTGGATACTGAAGTCCAAACTCTCTGGCTCAAAGACTGAGTGCAGACCAGGTCTTTGTGTAAGGAGAGCAGATCATACTGTGGGTCCCTGACATAGATACTGACCAAGAAGAAAGTAATGGCTCCTTCAAAGTCAAGGTGAAGGAATCACAGACTAAGCCTCGTAAAAAGTTCTTATCTTATCAGCCCAAATTGGCAGCTCGATTGCTTTTCATAAGTCACAAGTCTTTTTGCACTAAAGTAAAAAAGGGAATTTTTCCAAAACCCGAATCTCTGGACCATCACTTTCTAGCTCTCTAAAATCATTCCCTCAGTAATATGGCCAAACAGATATTGGCACTGGAGCAGTCTGAGGAGAAAAATCCCAAGAGTTCTGGGTACAAAGAGCTCTCCTGCTAGGTCCCTAAGAACAAAGCTTTCCCGAAGAACAACAGTCTGAATTGAGATACCTCAGAGTCCAGACCAAGTCAGTCTTGTATCCAGTCATTGTAGAGTACAAGGGCATCACTCCCATACCCCACCTAGTTCCATTTGACAACAACCCCTCAAAAATCAAATCTTCCTCAATGTCCATTGATCCACGGTAGCCTCTTCAGGAGGAACTTCAGCCCCCAACACAGTTGTCGTAAAAACCAAGCCTCATTCTCCACTTCCCTGAGTCACATGGCAAAATGACATTCTACCACTCTTCAGGGCTATCTTACAAGGCTCCCCTTGCTGGCTCTAGCTCCCAACACCACATTGTTTCTAGTAGCTCTGCGCTGGAGGAACAGCAACACAGAGCTCCAATTCCTCCTGAAAACTTGCTCTGAGGTATGTACAGCCTGCCTCCACAGGACAGTCCCAAGCCCATAGTATACAAACCTTCTGTTCCCAAGAAGCTGGCCTTAGTAGTCAAATGAAGATTCTAGTGATGGGAAGCAGGAAGGAAAAAAGATACTGACCTCATCCCCGAGGCCCACTGTGATTAACTGCCCATGCTCCTCAAAAGGAACTTCTCTGTTACTCTGGGCTTCAAAGCTATGTTGCTGGACAGTTAATGGAGAGACAGATCTTGGGATGGAGAGAGTTCTGGGTTTGGAATATGGGAGCATATGTGCTTTTGAGTTCTAGCATGGTGGCAGATCAGTTTGTGCACCTGCATTTTAAATCTTCCAAACACCTTGGCATTTAGACAGAGTGCCTCTTGAAATCCCATAGACCAAGGGTTCCTTCTGACTGCAAGAAGATCCATGGGATAGTCATGGTGTCTTTTCAATCCTCAGACAGTGCGGTCAACAGGAGTAAAACCTGAATTAAAGCCACAACTGGGAGACCTAGCTTTGTCTCTTTGAAAATATATTAAGAACACTTGCTGTGTACTCATTGTGGGGGACAATTTCTCCTCTGACATGACAGTGAAGCTCTTTTAGAAAAAAAGGCATGTAGATACATCAATCTAGAGACAATTGTGATAGGATTTTTAAAGGCATTTACTTTGGGTTCAGTTTTCACCATTACCATTAAATGCATTAGATAGAATAGGGCTGTTCACAGCATACCTTATTATAGAAAGACATAATTTCAATGCCTTTACCATAGAGCAGAATTAGATAAGTCACAACCATTTTAGCCCTCTGAGTACTTCTCAAAGATCTCTTTAAAAAGACGTGTCTGTTTTTGAAACAGAGCCAGTTTTATTTAGTTGAGCTTTTTACAGTTGAATTCTATAAATCTGTGTCATCTCGACTTGAAGGTCTCCTGGGCCCAGAACACTCAATTCCCAATCTATCCAGAATCCAAGTTTTGTTTATCCAGAGTTCATACAAGTGGACCTCCTTAAAACCCTTTGTTTGGTCAAATCTTCATCTCTTTATGGGCAGAGGTTATGAGGAGTTCCAAGTCACAGATAGGCCAGTTTGTTTTATTAGAAATCCTCTTAGGCAGCACTATAGTAACAGACTTCTAAGAAGTGTCTGTCATATAGAAACAGGCTTTGAAGTCTAGGACCTTTCAAAGCAGTGGAGTATACATTAATGTAAGGATGATATGCAGTTAAGCTTTGAGGATGGATTAAAGACAGACCAGAACAGATATTCCAGAGTTCCCAAGTCATTAAGCTGTTTACTGAACTAGTGACTATTTCACAAAGGTCTCTTTACAGAGCTTGATTGTGCCTGTTAATTTTGTACAAGACATGTTTCAACTGTCTCCTCTAGCTAAGTGAATTCAAATATGTCAAGTGAATTTTATGGTTATGCAATTTATACAAAATCCATAATGTGGTAGACTCTACAGAACAAATGACTCACTTTCTTCCACAAATAAATTGCAAGAAAATAAAAGAAAGAAGATACATATCAACCAAATGTAATATGCGAAGCTTGTTAGGATACTGATTTGTAGAAATCAACTGTTTTTTTTAATGAGATAATGAGAAAATTAGAACATTTATTGATATTTAATGAAAATAAGGAGTTGTTTTACTTTTTAGGTAGGAAGGAAGGAAAAAAGGAAGGAAGGAAGGAAGGAAGGAAGGAAGGAAGGAAGGAAGGAAGGAAGGAAGGAAGGAAGGGGAGAAAGTATTTGGTTGGCCTTTGCCCCTGTTCCTGGGAAGTAATCTCTAAACCCTTGAAAATTCCCAAATTTTAGGAATGTCTTTGTCATTCACTGTGGGCCCTTCATACCACACCCTATAGTTTAATAAAATAATTCAAGATAGAGGCTGACCAGGCCAGAAAGACCAACCACATGATTAGAGGGTTGGAGCTGTGAGCCATGTGGCATCAGCCTGACTTCTGGGAGCAAAGAGGGTTTGGAGACTTAGTTCAATCACATGGGTGCTGATTAAATCAATCATGCCTACTTAACAAAACCCCAATAAAAGTCTGGACACCAAAGCTCAGGTGAGTTTCCTGGGTTGGTAATACTCCATGCATGTATTGCCACATATCAATGCTAGTGTGATAATGCATCCCTGAGGATACCAAAGCATCCTTGAGGACATGGAAGGATATGTCCTGGTCTTTAAAGATACATATGGAAACATTTACAGATAAACTAGTATGTCTTGTATGTTCTCAAAAATAATCTAGAGGGTGAGAAGAAAGTTAGGACTTAAATGAAACAAGACTGCCCAAACAGAATCACAAAAGCAAGGTACTGGGAACATGGAGATTCATGAAACTATTTTATCTACTTTTGTATATGTTTTAAATTTTCCAAAGTGAAAATAAAACAGTTATCCATGTAGAAAAAATATGGATCCTTACTTTACACCATGCAGTAGGCAAAATTCTAAGATGGTTCCCAAGATTATAGACCCATGGTAAATACACACCTTCTCCTAGTTAGTCAAGCACTAGTCTAAGTGGCGTTGTGAAGGAGTTTTACAGATGTAATTAAGATCCCAAATCAGTTGACCTTAAGATAGGGAGATTATCCTAGGTGGGCCTGACCTAATCAGGGAGCCCTTTAAAGGGATGGGACTCTTCCTAAAGAGATTCACTACCAGAAAACTTTGACACATGAGCAATTCCACACAAGGGAGAGTCTTCATTGCTTGCTTTGAAGCTGGAGGGGACCATGTGGCAAGGAATATGGATGGCCCGTATGAGCCGACAGTAGCCTCTGTCTAACAGCCATCAAGAAAATGGGAACTTCAATCCTACAACTGCAAGGAACTAAATTCTGCCACAACCACATTAGCTTGGAAGATGGCTCCAAGTTCCAGATGAGCAGACAGTCAACAACCAGATTTCAACCTTGTGAGGGCCTCAGCAGAGAACTCAGCTTTGTTGTACCAGATTTCCTACCTACAGAACTACGAGCTGATAAATTTGTGCTGCTAGAAGCCATCATGTTTGTGGTAATTTGTTACACAGCAATAGAGAACTAATACATGCAATAAACAAAAATAAATCCAGTTGTGAAAAATGAAGCTTTACACACTTTTGACCAAATTTAGAAAATTATGTTCTTGACCATGGGGCAGGGAAAGATTTGTTAAAATACAAAAAGCAAAATCAGCAAATTTAACTAAATAAAATTATGTACTTCTGAACTATAAAATACACCAAAAGACAAAGTGAAAAGAAAATTCATGGACTAGGAGATACTATTTAGAAGACATAAAATTACAAAGAGTAATTTTTAAGCTCTTACAAATTAATAGGAGAAAAAAAATCAAGGCAACAGAAACAAATTATTAACTCACGGAACAGAAAGCTTAAAGACAAGCAAATATATATATATAGATCTTCAATATGACTATTCATGAGAGAAATATAAAATAAAACAGTAATAAAATGCAATTTAACCTCCATTGGACCAGCAAAAATTAAAAATCCAAATGATACTGAGTTTTGGTGAGGACGTAGAGTGAAAGAAACTCTCATGTACTCTCATGTCTTGCTGATGGGATTGTAAATAGGTACAGGCACTTTAGAGGGCAATATGATGATATCTAGTAAAATAAAAGATATATATACCCTTTGACCCAGCAATTCTATGTATGAGAATATATTCTAAAGAAATTCTTATACATAGGCTCAGGAAAAACACCCACAAATATCATTGCAACATTATTTGTAAAATTAAAAAACTACAGACAACCTAAATGTCCATGGACAGGAGAGTGAAGTTTTCATTTTTTTCAATCCTCAATATGCTCCTTTAATCTTGACTGCCAACCCGTCTGCTAATCTGCAAGAAAACCACCCCAACTGAAAATGAACTGTTTATTTCACCAGTTCTAAGAGTTACCCATAATTCTCTCAATTGTTGTCATCCACAGAAAAATGTTTTCACTGACTGTGATCTTCAAAGAAGTCCTCTGAGCCAACAGGATCAAAAGTGCCCAATATATCTGGAAACACACTTCTACCGAAGGATGAAATGACTTTCTAAAGTGAGCTAGAAATTACTGAGTTGAAGGAGAATATGGATAATCCAAGTGAGGCAAATGAAAGCTTCTGAGCTACTAAAAATGGAATATGCTTTTGAAAGGAGCCCACCACCAATCCATGTGAGAATTAATTTTTTTTAATGAGGCTGACCATAAGCAAAGCTTAGCATCTAAAAGTCAATCTGTGGATTCTTCCAAACATTTCAGGAATCATGTTATACTATTTAGAACACATTCAGCTTTTTAAATCACTTTCTAACTTTCCATCTTCACTTTGGTTTTATTTATACCTTCTTATCTCAGGTGGCAAATTTTGAACAAGATACTAGCCAGTAAAAGCATTAGATATCCTCAAGAAGCATTGATGTATGAATTTAACAAAAAAAAATTTTAATTAAGTTTATTGGGGTAACATTGGTTAATACAATTATATAATTTTCAGGTGTACATTATCTTTTGACAACTGTATATTCTATTGTGTGTTTACCACTAAAGTCCACTTTCCGACAGCTACCATATATTTGATTCCCTTTACACACTTCGCCCTCCCTCCACCCCCTTATTTTTGACCCCTTTACCCCATCTACCTCCCCCACCCCACTAGTAACCACTAGTCTGTAGTCCTCTGGTAACCACTAGCCCATAGTCTGTCCATGAGTCTCTGTTTGTCCTGTTCATTTGTTGCTTTTAGGTTTATATCCCACATATAAGTGATATCACATGATTTTCACTTTTTCTGTCTGGCTTATTTCGCTTAGCATGATTATTTCGAGGTCCATCCACATTGTCACAAATGGAAGTATTTCATCTCTTCTTATGGCTGAGTAATATTCCATTGTATATATGTACCACTGCTTCTTTATCCAATCATCTATTATAGGACATGCCAGTTGCTTCCATGTCCTGGACACTGTGAATAATGCTGCTATGAACATCAGTGTGCAAATATCTTTTTGGATATGGGTTTGCAAGTCTTTGGGGTAAATACTCAGTAGAGGGATTGCTGGATTATATGGTAGATCAATTCTTAGTTTTTTTGAGGAACCTCTATACTGTTTTCCATAGTGCCTGTATCAATTTGCAGTCCCACCAGCAGTGTATGAGGGTTCTTTTTTCTCCACATCCTCTCTAACATTTGTTATTACTTTTCCTATTGATTATAGCTATTCTAACAGGTGTGAGATGGTATCTCATTGTGGTTTTGCTTTGCATTTCCCTAATAGTTAGTGATGTTGAGCATCTTTTCAAATAATTTTTGGCCATTTGTATGTCCTCTAGGGAGAAGTGTCTGTTCACATCCTCTGCCCATTTTTTTTTGATTGGATCGTTTGTATTTTTTTGTTGTTGTCATTGAGTTGTATGAGTTCTTTGTATATTTTGGATATTAGGCTCTTATCGGAGGCATTGCTTGAAAATGTATTTTCCCTTTCGGATGGTTGTCTCTTTATCTTGTTGACGATTTCTTTTGCTGAGCAGCTTTTTAGTTGATATAGTCCCATTCATTTATTTTAGGTTTTACTTCCCTTGCTTTTGAGGTCAAATTCACAAAATCTTGTTTAAGTCCAAGGTCCTTGAGTTTAGTTCCTATGTTTTCTTCTATGCGTTGTATTGTTTCAGGTCTTATACTCAGGTCCTTAATCCATTCTGAGTTAATTTTGGTGTGCGGTGATAGACAACAGTCTAGTTTCATTCTTTTGCAGGTGGCTTTCCAGTTTTCCCAGCACCATTTATTGAAGAGACTTTCCTTTTTCCACCGTATGATTTTGGTTTTTTTTGTTGAAAATTATTGGCCCATATAAATATGGGTTTACTTCTGCACTCTTGATTCTTTTCCACTGGTCTTTGTGTCTGTTTTCCTGCCAATATCATGCCGTTTTTATTACTGAGGCTTTGTAGTATAATTTGAAGACAGGCACAATGATGCCTCCAGCCTCCTCCTTTTTTCTCAGGATGGCTTTGGCAGTTCAGGGTATTTTGTGTTTCCATGCAAAACTGATGATGTTTGTTCTATTTCTTCATTTAAAAAAAAAAAAAGTTGATGGAATTTTGATGGGGATTGCATTAATCTGTATAATGCTTTAGGTAATACGGTCATTTTAACTATGTCGATTCTTCCAATCCATGAAATTGGAAAATCTTTCCATTTCTTTGTATCATTTTCGATTTCTCTTAATAGGGTCTTGTAGTTTTCATTATATGGGCCCTTCATATTTCATTAGATTTATTCTTAGGTATTTTATTTTTTTATTGCAATTCCAAAAGGAATTATTTTTTCTACTCTTTTTTTGACACTTCATTATTAGAATAAAAGAACACTGGATTTTTCAATGTTAATTTTGAATCCAGAAACTTTACTGTATTTGCTTATTGTTTCTAGTAGTGTTCTTGTGGAGTCTTTAGAGTTTTCTATAAAGAGAATCATGTCATCTGCAAATAGTGACAGTTTGACTTCTTCGTTTCCTATTTGGATGCCTTTTATATCTTTCTCTTGCCTGATTGCACTCACTAGGAACTCCAATGTTATATTGAATAACAGTGGTGATAGTGGACTGCCTTGCCTTGCTCCTGATCTTAGAGGGAAGGTTTTTAGTTTTTCACCATTAAGTATAATGTTGGCTGAGGGTTTGTCATAAATAGCCTTTATTATGTTAAGGTACTTTCCTTCTATACCGATTTTGTTTAGTGTTTGATCATAAATGGATGCTGTATCTTGTAAAAGACTTTTTCTGCATCTATTGATATGATCATGATTCTTATTTTTTTAATTTGTTTATGTGATGTATCACATTAATTGATTTGCATATGTCGAAGCATCCCTGTGCCTCTGGGATGAAGCCAACTTGATCATGGTGTATAATCTTTTTAATATGTTGCTGTATTCAGTTCGCTAGTATCTTATTTAGGCTTTTTGCATCTGTGTTCATGAGAGATATTGGTCTGTAGTTTTCTTTTTTTGTTGTTATCCGTACCAGGTTTTGGTATCAGAGTAATTTTGGCCTCGTAAAATGTGTTGGGAAGTATTGCCTACTCTGTTTTTTTGGAAGAGTTTGAAGAGAATAGGTGTTAAATCTTCTTTGAATGTTTGGTAGAATTCACTGGTGAAGCCATCTAGTCCTGATTGCTGCTTTTTGGTAGGTTTTTGATGATTCAATTACCATACTGCTGATTGGTCTATTTAGATTTTCTGGTTCTTCTCAATTCAGTCTAAGTACTGGTCCATTTCTTCTAGTTTATTAAATTTGGTGTTATATAATTTTTCATACTATATTTGTATGATACTTTGTGTTTATGTGATGTCACTCATAATTTCCCCTGTTTCATCCCTGATTTGGTTGATTTGTGTCCTTTCTCCTTTTTTCTTTAGTGAGTCTAACCAAGGGTTTGTCCATTTTACTAACCTTCTCAAAGAACAAGCTCTTTGTTGCATTTATTTTTCCTATCATTTTTTGGTTTTCAATTTCATTTATTGACAATTTTTTTTTAAATGGAGAAGAGATTTTTTTGTTTTTCTCTGTCCATGACAAACTTTTACTTTTAAAGCGTTTCTTATGTCCATTCTAGACCCAATATCTATTTCTTTATTTCCACTGGATGTTTATCAAGGAATACACATTAGAAGTAGGTACAACATTGTATTATTTACAATTATATTTCTTAGATACTATCTATCACTTTCTAATTGACTAAACAGAACTAAACAAGACACATTTTCCATTTTTGTTGATAGTTACAATAACTGATATTTTAAAATTCAAATAATATATCTTCCTAAAATATTCCAATCGCAGAGTTATGTATGAGATGCTACAAAATATATGTGAGTTCGATTAACAGTTTTATGCATAAGCATAACACATAATTACCCAGATTTATCACTTTAAATTTCTTTGTGACAGAAGGTTTGTATGAATATGAAAGTGTTCATATTTATTCTTATTTGCTCAGTTTGAACTATGTCACATTGCAACTTGCAAAGTCATTTATTCTTTGTGCTAATTATCTAAAAGTGAGTTCAAAGTGATTTCCCATTTACATAAGTGTACAAAATCAAAAACTTAATTACTAAGTCAAAGTGCTAAGCAAAGACTCTAGATATCTTCAATTCCAACCCTCATGACTCTTAACACAATGACTATTTTATCAGGCCAAGGAAGTCTCTACTGCTTAAAGCAATTGCTGAGCTCAAGGCAGTAGAGTGTCTCATTATATAAACTGACAAGAGATTAAAATAATAAATAAATAAGACCTTGTCTTAGTCTGTTTGGGCTGCTGCTATCAGAGAATACCATAGATTGGCTTATAAATAACAGACATTTATTTCTCACAGTTCTGGAGATGAGGAAGACACCAGCAGATTCAGTATCTGGTGAGAGCCCACTTCTCACTGTATTTTCATATGGTAGAAGAGACCAGGGAGCTCTCTGGGTTCTCTTTTATAAGGACACTGATCACTTTCATGAGGGTTCTGCCCTAATGACCTAATCAGCTCCCAAAGGCCCCATATCCTGATACCATCACCTTGGAGATTAGATTTCAGCATATGAATTTTGGGGGGAGACAAACATTCAGTCTAGAGCAGCCTTTTCCATGATAGAGGGTAATGGGCTATACCATATCCTCAGAAGTCAGTACAAGAACAGGTGGGGCTGCCCATGGTGGCCACTCTTTCTGACTCAGAGCTTTGCTTGAATGAGCATAAGTTCTCCTTTCCCCATCATGTGGCCAAAAGATTGACTATCTTCTCCCTTCTGACACCACACCAATTTCTGTTCTGAGGTAATTCCATTGGGTTGAAGCATTCAGAAGTAATTTGGACTTTCTGAGGTAGATGTAGGAAGGGATTATATCACACCTAGCAGAGCAAGTTCAATCTCTCTTGCTAGTTCTCTCTTCCATGCCCCACTTGCTCATTTCACTGCAGGAATACCTCTTCCTGACCTGCCAAACAGGGCTTTACCACCTCCCTTCTTCTGCTTCTCCCACCTTCTGCTCCAGGTTTTTGCCTTGTCCTTAGTATCTCAGCTGATTCTTATATAAAGCAGTCTAGCCCTATCAAAAGTCCAAACTTGTCCCCCATCACCTGCTCAACAAACTAAGGGCCCTCCATTTCTGAGACCCACCCTCCTTAGAGTCCAGTGAGGGAATACAATTAGCACAACTACAAAAACAGGTTTTGTGTTCTCTCACATCTATTTACCTGCCCTGGCTGTCTCTCAAGAGTCAGAGGTAATACATGTAAAACAATTATTTTAGGCATATAGTTCTATACACTTTTTCTCGGTGATTATTTGTTCCAACACTCCCCACATTTTACAGATGATAACTGAAGCAGAGATAGGTTAAATACTTGCCAAAGTGGTTAGTGGTAAAGACTGACTTTAAACCTGGACTATCTTATCATTCCTTCCATTAATCTGAACAGACTCAGGTAATTTGTGGATTTCCAGAGGCTCTGCTTTCCCACATTCTAAGGCCTCCAGGAGGAACCCTAGCTGTATGTTCACATAGTGAGGCATTTCTGTAAAATTTGCAGAAATCATGTCTTAGTTAGGGCTGCTATAACCAAGTACCATAGACTGGGTGGCTTAGACAATAAACATTTACTTCTCACAGTGCTGAAGGCTGGGAAGTAGAAGATCAAGGTACAGGCCCATGTCTGGTAAAGGGCCCACTTCCTGGTTTGTAGTCGTAGTCTCACATGGTGGAGAACAGAGAGAGAGAGCTCTCTTGGATGTTTTTATAAGGATACTAATCTCATAATGACAGCTCGACCCTCAAGATCTAACCACCTCCCAAAGGCTCCACCTCCTAATATCATCACTCCTTCCTCTCCCTAAATTCCCTCAATGAGAAGAGTTACTCTGGCTAAGAGCCATGAGTCTTCTGGCATTTGAAACTGAGAATTAGGATTTCAACATACGAATGCAGATGGGGGACACTGAATCTACGCAAACAGATAAGTCTAATTCCAATCAGCTAAGAGCACTGTGTCTTCTCACTCAGACATACTCTTTATAACACTTTCCCTCCTGTAGGGTATAGGATGGTGGTGGAGTGGCTGTGGACATTCTTAATAAATATTTACTTCAAATTGGATTTACTTCTAAAGATTTATACTCTAATTGCAGATATTTTTCTTAATGAGAGCACTCCCCCCCACACACACACACCAAGATCTGTCTCTGTATCCTAGTTATGATCTCAAAAATGAAAAAGAAAAAATGTGATTGTAATTCACTGGGTGGAAACTAAATCGACTGACTTGTACCTGTTGGAGAAAGTATGACCCCAGAAGGGTAGTAGTCAGGCTCCAGACTAGAAAAGGAAGCACAGAAACCCAGAAGTGGCCCATGTTTAACCTACACTGGCTGAGAAACACATACAGACAGGATGAACAAGCCTCCTCTCCTGATTCTATCCATACCACTTTCTTTTATAACAATTCCTTCATCTCCCTAAATTCCCTCAATGAAAAGACAGTTACTCTGGCTAAGAGCCATGAGTCTTCCGGCATTTGAAACAGAATATTCCCCAGGCTGAAAAATTAATAAATTGGCATTCTGTCTCTTTTAAACATGGGCCGGCCCCTCCAGAGTACAATCAACACTTCAGCCAAGGACTAAGTTCAGGAACTGTGTGTGCAAGGGTGAAGTCAACATGGGCAGCCTGGTCTGGGCAGCCGACCAAGCTCCCAAGGTACACATCTTTATCTTGATGTTACCACCTCCAGACTATGGCACTTTAGAGAAAAAGTGATATCCAGAAAACCAGATGGATCCTAAACTGTTTGTGAATTAGAATACCACAGCCATGCTACCTCCAGGCAGATTTTCCCAAAGAGAGATTAATACATTCCCAAAATGTATTCATCCTTCCTTCTTGAGAAAAGAGAATCTCAAACTTTGAACAGGAAAATAAATTTTTCTACTTGGTTATCACTGAAGCAAAATCCTCTCTGCTATGCTTCTAAAGACTTTCTCTTTCCAATTCTCTACCCCTTAAGCCTACAACCCTCTCTTCTGATCACAGCTAGTATGCGCCAGGCACTGAACATTTACTATTTGCAGTTCTACCAACTGCCTTGACAATTTAGCATTATTGCTTACACAGATGAAGAAACTGAGTCTCATAGAGGTTGTCTACAATTAGAAAGTCATTAGGTGGTAGAACCAAAATTAAAATGATGCTTTTCAAAGCACTCTGCCTCTCAAAATTGCCAGCATTTTCCAGAGTACCTTAAATCCAGAGTAAATATTGGGATTTCAGTCCTACCATTTATACTTTTCAAAAAAATAAGAATGTATTTACAATAAGTGTTAGACACCCAGGAATTCACCTGTAACTAACTGGCTTGGCAAAAGAGCAAAGGCATCTATAGATATTTCTTATTTAAAAAATACTTAAAAAAATGATTGCCACTTCAAAGTTTCACAGAAGGAGGTCTTTTTTCAACTGAATATTTTTAGCTTCTTTGGATACCATGGAACCTCTGGGGTGCTGACAACATTCTCTACATTGATTGGTGTCACAGGTGTATGCTTATATAAGAATTCATTGAGTTGTGTACTTAAGACTTGTACCCTTTACTGTATGTATATATGTATGTATGTATGTATATATATATATATATATATATATATATATATATATATAGTACCTCATTTAAAATAAAAAGCATGGTACAGGACAGCGTGTACAGAAAATTTCCATTTCCATGAGGAGGAACAGGGAGACTCTTAAGCACATGCATGGATTGGCATATAATGTATCTGGAATGATACATAAAAAGCTGGGAACAATAGTTGGTTGAGGCACTAAAGGAGGATGTAGGATAGATGGAGATCATTTGCATTGTATATCCTCCTGCATCAGGTGAATTTTTATCATATGAATGGTTTATCTACTTTGAAGATAAGTAGGTAACTAACTTCAAGGGGAATAAAAACACACACAAACACAAAGTTCCCATAATGTACCAAAATCGGTCCAGTAAGTCAGTCCGCATTTGCAATGCTCAGAGGGAGTGCAATCATAAGGTGAAGATTTTTCAAATACAATATTCAATTTTTCAAGTATTAGGAGAAATGATAAAAATTTACAATCCTCCTTTCCAGGTAGTTATGACAATCAGCTAATGATAGGGAATAAGGGTGAGGTTGGTGGGTACATGGAAAAGGAACATCTAACTTATTCAGAGGTAAACATGTGTTGATAATTACCATGAATGAATACTTGTTGCTGAGTATGAATTTACATTTTTTTGTCTTTCAACCCTTTTCTTTCTCTTTCAATTTTTATTCTTCTTCAGTATGTGCATGTCACACAAAGTAAAGATGAGAAATTCAGAGCAAACTCTGTTTAGATGACCGAATTTAAGATGGCATTAGGGTTAAGGAAACATTGTCATGCATGAAAATTAGAAAAACAGATCAATCCATGGGTCTCAATTACAACCCTGTTCCTATACAACTTGCCCCTTTCCTCCCTAACTCCTGAGATGGTTTGTTCATTCCTTAGGAGGTGTTTGTGTGTGGCAGTTGTCATCCCAAAAAGGTTGAGTTCTTTGTCCCTTGTTATCTGCAGATTTCAGACTACTTTGCAAGAAAATGTGTGATTATTTTAGATTTAAATGAGAAAAATGAGGAACAGAAGTTAAATGATGAGCACATGATACCTTAGGAAAATAATTTCACAAGCAGAACAGGGGTAGCTTAAAAAAAAAAAAAACTTTTCTCCAAGCCTTTCTTTCCTCGCAGTTTTACCAGGTTCTACTATGGTGTTTCAAAAGAACTTTATTCTGCAATTTGTTTCTAGGTAACTCTAGAGATAAGTTTACCATCTCCTAAAACATGATTTCTCAACCTCAGCACTACTAATATTTTGGGCTGGACTATTCTTTGTTGTGGGGGGATATACTGTGCATCCTAGGACATTTAGCAGCATCTCTGGCCTCTACCCACTAAATGCCAGTAACACACCCTAGTCATGATAACCAAAAATGCCTACAGACATTGTCAAATGGCTCCTGAAATAAAAAATTACCCCTGGTTGAGAACTACTGCTCTAAAGGCAGATATCTAACCATCCTAAGAAAAAAGGAGGCTGGAGGCATCACTGTGCCTGACTTCAAATTATACTACAAAGCCTCAGTAATAAAAACGGCATGATATTGGCAGGAAAACAGACACAAAGACCAGTGGAAAAGAATCAAGAGCGCAGAAGTAAACCCATATTTATATGGGCCAATAATTTTTGACAAAAAAAAAACAAAAACATACAGTGGAGAAAGAAAAGCCTCTTCAATAAATGGTGCTGGGAAAACTGGAAAGCCACCTGCAAAAGAATGAAACTAGACTGTTGTCTATCACCGCACACCAAAATTAACTCAGAATGGATTAAAGACCTGAGTATAAGACCTGAAACAATACAACGCATAGAAGAAAACATAGGAACTAAACTCAAGGACCTTGGACTTAAACAAGATTTTGTGAATTTGACCTCAAAAGCAAGGGAAGTAAAACCTAAAATAAATGAATGGGACTATATCAACTAAAGAGCTGCTCAGCAAAAGAAATCGTCAACAAGATAAAGAGACAACCATCCGAAAGGGAAAATACATTTTCAAGCAATGCCTCCGATAAGAGCCTAATATCCAAAATATACAAAGAACTCATACAACTCAATGACAACAACAAAAAAATACAAACGATCCAATCAAAAAAAAATGGGCAGAGGATGTGAACAGACACTTCTCCCTAGAGGACATACAAATGGCCAAAAATTATTTGAAAAGATGCTCAACATCACTAACTATTAGGGAAATGCAAAGCAAAACCACAATGAGATACCATCTCACACCTGTTAGAATAGCTATAATCAATAGGAAAAGTAATAACAAATGTTAGAGAGGATGTGGAGAAAAAAGAACCCTCATACACTGCTGGTGGGACTGCAAATTGATACAGGCACTATGGAAAACAGTATAGAGGTTCCTCAAAAAAACTAAGAATTGATCTACCATATGATCCAGCAATCCCTCTACTGAGTATTTACCCCAAAGACTTGCAAACCCATATCCAAAAAGATATTTGCACACTGATGTTCATAGCAGCATTATTCACAGTGTCCAGGACATGGAAGCAACTGGCATGTCCTATAATAGATGATTGGATAAAGAAGCAGTGGTACATATATACAATGGAATATTACTCAGCCATAAGAAGAGATGAAATACTTCCATTTGTGACAATGTGGATGGACCTCGAAATAATCATGCTAAGCGAAATAAGCCAGACAGAAAAAGTGAAAATCATGTGATATCACTTATATGTGGGATATAAACCTAAAAGCAACAAATGAACAGAACAAACAGAGACCCATGGACACGGACTATAGACTAGTGGTTAACAAAGTGTAGGAGGTGGATGGAACAGGGAGGAAGACAGGGCAAAAGGGGTCAAATATGTGGTGACACAAATCTAACTATGGTAGGTGAACACAGTGTAAATATATATATATATAAATATGCCTTACTGTTAAAGTGTACAGCTGAAACTTATTGGATTTTGTTAATTAATGTCACCATAAAAAGAAATTAATTAATTTAAAATAATAAAGGCAGATATCTAGAGGTATTTATTCTAGGAAATACATTGGTGTCTCTTATTTCCAGAAAACAGACATGTTTATGCAGCAGTGCATATGTGTACCTAGAGACTATCATTACAAAGAATTTAACTGGTGTCTATCATTTATTTTGAAATATGTAAAAAATGATGGATCAATCAATAGATAGGTGGATAGATATAAGATAAAACAAATATAGTAAAATGATAATTGTAGAATTTAGGTGGTAAGTATATAAATGTTCATTGTAGCATTCTTTCAATTTTTCTGTACGTTTGAAAATTTTTCATAATAAAATGTTAGGGGAAAAATTAATGCATCTTTGACTGTCACAGCTAGAAATCAACAGGTTCATTTCACTTAATTATCTTAAAGTAAAAAGGAAAATATCTCACTGTCAGTACTAATAAGAATATTCTTTTTCCTCCAAAACAGTATTGTTAAATCTAAGTAAACTAATCACATTTTTAAAAAAAACTACCTAATAGTCATGGGGCAGTTCAAAATAGTGAGTGAAGAAGGTGACAGTGATTAAAAGGTACAAACTGCCATTATAGAATAAGGCACAGAGTAGGAAATAGAGTTGATAATATCATGACTATGTACAGTAACAGATGCGAACTAGACTTCTTGTGGTGATCACTTCGTAAGGTATATAAATGTTGATTCACTGTGTCGTACACTGGAAACTAATATAATATTGTATGTCAACTATAATTTAAAATAAAAATTTTGAAATTATAAATAGCAGGGATTGACCAGAGCTGAAAGAGGACTCAGATTCATTAACTGTCCAGAAGCAATCATGCTCTGTATTTTTAAAGAAATGCTTTACATGAGAAGTCTTTTCCTAGTCTTCTATTTTCAAGGACACTGTCATTACTCTGAACATTTTATTTAAAAATAATTTTAAAAACTATTTTCCGCCAAAGAGGTTCACTGCCTAATAAAATCAGATATATTGAAATATTCTAGTTAAATCAGATACATCACCTTCTGAAAAACCCCTCCTACCCTTATTTATAGTAACTGTTACCTTTAAGCACTTCATTAGACTGTAACTCAGCCAATTTTTATCAAAAGTACCATGTTGGGAACTGTATATAGTACTGACCCTAAGAGCATTGGGACTTGTAGAGATTTATACCAATATGAAATGGCTGTGCTGTTTTCATCCTAAGACTTTTAGAATCAGATGACTCCACAAGTACAGGCTAGGGAAGAGATACCCAACCTCTGGGCCATAGACTGGTACTGTCCATGGCCTGTTAGGAACCAGGCCACAAAGCAGGTGAGTGGCAGGCAAGTGAGCAAAGCTTCATCTGTATTTGCAGCAGCTCCACCTCAGCTCCACCTCAGATCATCAGGCATTAGATTCTCATAGGAGCACCAGTCCCTGGTGCCAAAATGGTTGGGGACCGCTGGGCTAGGGTCTTTGAGTTTAGTATTTTACAAATTTTTAAAAAGCGGGCATGATATGAAAGATGCTCAAAGTCATAAGTCATCAAAGAAACACAAATTAAAACCACAGTAAGATAATACTATACCCTCACTAGAATGTCTAAAATTCAAACACCTGATAATCTGAAGTGTTAGCAAGGATACGGCACAACTGGAATGCTCGTGCATTGCTGCTAGGAATGCAAGATGGTACAGCCACTTTGGAAAACTGTTTTTTTATAGAGTTAAACTTAACCTACCATACAACCCAGATATTTCACTGCTAGATGTTTACCTAATATAAATGAAAATATATCTATACAAGGAACTGTGCACAAATGTCCATAGCAGCTTTAACATAAAAGCCAGAAATATTCCATATCTATCAATGGGTAAATAGATAAACTGTAGGTATGTTCATACAATGGAATACTACTTGGCAACGACAATGACCAAACTACTAATACACACAGTGATTCATCTCAAAAGCATTGTGCTGAGGCGACAATCCACATTTTGAGAACCACTGCTTTAACTTCAATATGTAAAAATTGTTCAATCCCATACAGCTAATCAGTTTTCATGATATAATTTCTCACTAATGCAACAGAAGCGACACTCCATTTTACTATGAGTATACGGTCTAAGAAGTAACTCTACAATCAGTTTTAGAATTATAAGAGGGTTTTGAGGTCAGTTACCACTTCCCAACTTTTAAAAAAATCTCCCAATTCGGCTTTCTCCCTCGTTAAACCCAGAATGCTGAAAACAGAATTTTCATTGATTTAAGATCTTGCAGTTCTTCCAGTACTTTATCCAAAACACCAATTTTCATTTTATAACCTGACTCATATAAACAGAAGATTTGCAGATTTATCTGGATATTTGTAGTTTCATTTTATTTCTACTCCTGCAGCTACCCCTCTCTTGCAGTTCTTCAGGACTTGGTTACCTTCCTTCTCCTCCCCTGTCCCCCAGGTTGGGTCGATTCATTCCCAAATTAAAAGCACTTTCACCAATTTTTTTGCCACTTCTTCTCAGTCAATAAATAACCAAAACTGACAGGGTTTTTGATGTCGTTGTTGTTGTGATTTGATATGCGACTCTAGCTATACAAATTCTGTTTCTACAGTTTTAAGCACCTTGATTTTTCTAAATCTGTTCAGACTCCCCAAAAAACTTGCTATTCATGTGCCATTTTCCTGAGGCTTTACTGAATATTTACATAATATTCTCACATAATATGTTCTCAAGCATCCCTGACTAGGTGTGAGAGATTACAAATTAAATTACTACCAGCAGGCAGCTAAACCCTGACTTTACTACATCGGTTTCTCTTTTTAAAAAGAATCTATTATCAAAAAGTCTATCATAATTTCATCTTAACTCCTAATTGACTCTTGCTCTACAGAAAACAAAATTACCTATATTCATCTCAATCTAAAAATGAACAGATAACAGTCTGTTTCTAATATCATAAACCAGAAACTCTCCATTGTAGGGAAGGAAAATGTTTTCCTCAACCCTCTTAAGGTCTCAGGCTTGGTCTGAAAGACAGATTAACAGGAGAAAAGCATGCAAATTTATTTAATGTAAGTTTTACATGAGAAGGAACTTTCACAAGGAAATGAAGATCCAAAGAAACAGACCTGAGTATTTTTAATCTGGGTTTGAGGATCAAGGGGGTATGGAGGTAAGTGTAGTAAAGTGGGGGAAACCAAGCAAGGTCTATTTATTAGGATTATCTTCAGAGGTAAGAATGCTCCTTCCCTCTGGTAATAAGGAGGGCGCTTCTCACAAGAGGATTTTATGACTTGTTTCAGGGGAGAAGGGTAGGGGAAAGGTCACAGTAACCTTCCTGCTTCTGCTGTTTTCAAATTCCTTCAGCTTAAAATATTCAACATGCCAAAGTGCCATATTTTGGGGTAGCGTGCCCTGAACCCTATCACCAGTCTTTGTTAAAAAGGAAGGCATTCATTCAAAAAGATGAATACTTTAAAATTTCCAATGTTAGCTGTAATCAATTATTATACTTCTAATGAAGAATTATGTTCCTTTCCTCAATATGAACAGCAAATGTGAGGCTATATTTCAGCTCCACGACATTCATGAGCTTAACTTGTTTGTTTAAATTAATTAATCTTTTTCAATTCACTTTTTATTTATTGTTAATTAATTTATTTTTTAAATTAATCTTTTCATGAACAGGTTTCATCTTTTTAATCAGCTCCATGAAGAACATCCTAAACGCTATATGAGACACAAGAGAATATTTTTTCTTCCAGTATTAAAAAAATGACATTCACAAATATTTTTAAGAAACTTCTATATTATCATTGTAGTGATCTTCAGTAAAAAAAACCTCTAAATAATCATCTTGATTTTTGTAGTTGAATTTGGAAATTGCTTCCTAACCATGACATTGTGTATGGGTTTTTAAAATGCCTCCTAGAAGTCTATAGGCATGTCACCCTGAATAAGCCCGATCTTGTCTGATCTCAGAAGCTAAGCAGGGCTGGGGCCTGGTTAGTACTTGGATGGGAAACTACCTAAGACCAGATGCTACAGGTGTAAAAAATAAAATAATAAGGGATTGTAAGCTGACATGGTCCTTGTAATCTGTGAGGTCAATCAAGGGTTGCCTTGCCTAAAATAAAATAAAATGCCTCCTAGATACACATTATTTCTTGAAAAAGATAAGTCTGGCTAAACTTTTTTTTTTTTTTTTTTTTTTTTTTTTTTGCGCATGAGGGGCAGGGCAGAATCAATCCTAATAGCCTAAATTAAAAAAAAATGGTAAAAGGAAAAATATCCAAAATTTATAAAACATCCCAGAATTTGTCTTTAAGTGGGATTAAAAATTTTTTAAAACACATGGAGCTTTCTAAAAGGTCTTTAACAAGCTACCTCGGGAGCTCATTTCGAAAATAGAAGTCAATATACTGAAACAGATGTTTCAGTGCAGCACCAAAAATCTTTATAAATACACCATTTGGAAGGATAATCTTGGATCAGAAGTTTTATATCCTTGCATATATTAGGTGTATATGCCTCATCTCAGTTGCCATAATTGTCTCTGTAATTTCCTCCTGAGTAGTGGTCATAACCACCCTGGCTTCTGCAGTCATAGTCTCTGGACTTTCTACATTCATACCCATATCCTCCAGGTCAACTGTCATACCTGCCACTCCCATATTCCTAGTCCCCACCACCTCTAGAGCAGCTGTGGCCATGCCCATGGGTCCCCCCAAAGGCACCCCTCTCTAGTTTCCCAGGCCGATTTGTCCGCGTGGTCCACATGGATCTGGCAATATCCAGAAACTCTCCATTTACGGTTCTCATGGCATCTGAGGCATGTTCTGGATGGGTGAAGATGATGAAGCCAAAACCCCGGGATCGCCGAGTCTCCCAGCCCTTGACGACGACCATCTCAGAAATAGGCCTGAAGCTGCTAAAGTGATCTTCCAGAGCCTACTCATCAGTGTTGAAGTTGAGCCCTCCAACAAAGAGCTTCTCTTCTTCAGAGGACATGGCAGGGAATTTAAAATTTAAGTCCTGGAAATTAAGCTGTAAAAGGGCTGAAGGGACAACTACCACTGAGGAGCCCAACAACTGAGCTGGGCTTAACTTTTTAAAAACAGGTCATATATTCACATGATTCAAAAATCAAAATAAAAGTGTGGATATTGAGAAGTCTCACTCCCAATGTAAAGTCTTTAACTTCATTTTCTCCCCCACCCCATACAACCACATTTACTTACTTCTAATCTATCTTTTCCTTTTCCTAATACATCCAAAATGATATGAATATATTTTATATCTCCACTCCTTTCAGAAAAGGTAGCATTCACTGCTCTTTACCTTGCTTTTCAGATTTAATAATGAAGCCTGCTGATTTTTTATTTCAGTACATAAAGCATTTTTATAGCTAAATAGTATTCCACTGTGTAAATATATCAAATTCATTTAATTAGTCACCAATTAATAGACATTTAGGTTGTTTCCAAGCTTCTGGTATTATAAACAATGCTGTAATAAATAATCTTATACATATGTCAAGACAATTTAATAGTGATTATCTTATTTCTGAGAAATAATATTATGGATTTGTTTTCATTATACTTTTCTCCATTCCTAAATTTACAATTACAGTAGTCCCTCTTTATCCATTGTTTTGCTTTCCATAGTTTCAGTTATCCATGGTCAACCAACCATATTCTGAAAATATTAACTGGAAAATTCCAGAGATAAATAATCCATGTTTTAAATTGCACACTGTTCTAAATAACATAATGAAATCTGGTGCCCTCCTGCTCTGTCCCACCTGGGACATAAATCATTCCTTTGTCCAGCATCTCTTTGCTGTATACACTCCCTGCCCATTAGTCACTTAATAGCCATCTCTGTTATCAGATCAACTGCATGGTATCACAGTACTTATATTCAACTAACCCTAATTTTACTTAATGGCCCCAAAACAGAGGAGTAGTGATGCTGACAATTTGGATATTCCAAAGAGAAGCCATAAAGTCCTTCCTTTAAGTGAAAAAATATGTACATACAGGGAAAAAAAACATAATATATACAGATAGGGTTCAGTACTATCTGTAGTTTCAAGTATCTACTGGGGATCTTAGAATGTATCCCTTGTGGATAAGGGGGAACATGCATTATTTTTATAAGGAAAAACAAATTTTATCAATTTTTACAGGACATACTTTTAAAGTATCTAACTTCTTTTGCAAACAATAGTTTTTCATTAGAATTCTTAGAAATGCTGAAAGCTGGCAGCCTAATCAATATCTTGACATATAGAGCAAATTTAAAACAGTGGATCCAGTCATCTAAAAGCAGCTTTATGGGAGTTCACTAGGTCTCAAACAACACATTCCCACTCTCATAACTTCCCCTCCAAAAACAAAATATCACCATTAAGCACAATGAGAAGTCACTACCTACAATGACGGACAAAGGAAACTCCAAAATGGTTTGCACGTATCTCATGCTACTTAGTGACAGTTTGTGGTGCTTAGTAATTCTCCTAATCTTAGTATACTTGCTGCTTGCCCATGACACAAAATCATCCTTAAATAAGTTAATACCCCCTGCTGCCTCCCAAAACCAGTATATTTAAGAAGAGGTAGCTCATCTCTCTCCCTTTTTAAAAAAATTATATTTAGATATTTGCTAAACAAACCAAAAGTATTCTTGAGACTAAATTAAATTAAATTAAAGGCACCAATATCACTCCATAATAGGCCTTAACATTGCTAAATCATTTCTTTTTGTTCTGTTTTTTAGATAGTACTTTATACTTACAACTACCCTTTGTTTTATAGTGTGATGATTTTAATGGATTGTGACCAGTATTAGACTTCATTTTCCTATACTTAAGTTTCCCTTACAAAAAACATAGTAAGGTTCCTTGAGCTTAACAGTCAAAAGAAACAGAAAGGACATTCTGTTTTGGTTCTGAATTATCTGATACATTATACATACTGGAAAATTCCTAATTCTGGAAAGCTCCTTTTCTTGGATGCTTCCTCATCCTTAACTTTTCACTTGTTTTACATTGTAATAATTTTTTTAATTACACCAAAACATTGACCCACTCGATATTTACTGAGAATCAACAATGTTAGATCACATTCTCAAAAAAAGAGAAAAGTTCAGGTAAGAATTTGGGTAAAAAAAAAAAGAAATAAATATTTTAAAAAAAAGAACTTAGATGAAACCGTCATTATTTTTCACCAAGTAAAAGAATAATAAATATATTTTATGACAAAAATGGACCAAGGAATACTATTCAGCCATAAAAAGAAATAAAATTTTTATATATGCTATATAACACGAATGGACCTTGAAAACTTTTTGCTTAATGAAATAAGCAAGAAATAGGACAAATATTGTATGATTTCATTTATACAATGTACGTAGAAGAAATTTGTAGAGACAAAGCAGGGTAGAGATTACTAGGAGTTGAGGAAAGGGGGGAAGTGGAAAGGGAAGTTATTGTTTAATGAGTACAGAGTTTATGTTGGGAATGATAAAAAAAGTTTTGGGTATAGAGAGAGGTGATGGATATACAACATTGTGGGTGTAGTTAATGCCCCCGAATCATACATTTGCAAATGATTAAAATAACTACAATGTCATGTATATTATACCACAATAAAAATATTAATTAAAAAAGGGGCAAGGAAAAAAATGGATCAGGACTTTTGGTCCAGTGAGAAAGACTAATGCACTCTCCAACACTCCATCTCATAAGACCCAAACTGCATTGATATGACAGAAATTATACTTTGAAAAAAGAATAAATAACAATGCTAGACATAACAAGAAAAGTTCAAAACTTACAGGAGAAAAATGATGAAACTCTTCTAAAGGACCAAAAGTAGAATTGAAACAATGGAAAGATATACCATATTTGGGAATAGGTAGACCTAACATCCTAAAGGATGTCAATTAATTCGAAGGTAGTATATATGATGAATGCTCCCAATAAAAATATCAGATTTTTTTGTTTCCTAGAGTTGATTATCAGATTTTTTGTTTCCTAGAGTTGATTATGAAGTACTTTAGGGAGAGCAAGCAAGAATAACGGAGAAACACCGGAAAGGGTTGACAATGATGGGGGCTAGTCGTATAAATATTTAAACATTAGATAACCCAAAGTAGTAAAGATCTACAAATTCATACTGACATAGTGATTGAAAAATTAATAAAAGGGGATGAGACAAATTTCTGTGCATTATTCCATTTAATGTATGTAAATACTCCTCCCTCGAGGAAGTAGAGCCTAACTCCACTCCTTAAGTGTGAGCTGCACATAGTGACTCCCTTCCAAAGAGGACAAATACGGAAAGAAAGGGGGAAAGAGAGTAACAACAGTGAATAGATCCGACAAACGCTACCTCAGCCAAATAATCAAGGTCAACATCGACAGTAATAGATCATGTTAATAATATATGCCCTCGAAGATCCTGTTAATAATATATACCCTCGATATGAGATAATAAAAATGGCACTTTACCTCTGTGGTCTTCCTCCCAAAAGTTCATAACCCCAGGCTAATCATAAACAAAACAGATAAATGCCCCAGTAGAGGGTTATTTTACAACAGAGCAGACCAGTACCCTTCAAAACTGTCAAGCTCATCAAAAACAAGCAAAGTCTGAGAAACTGTCACACCATGAAGAGTCTAAGGAGACATGATTACTAAATTCAATGTGTGATCCTGGATAGGATCCTGGCATGAAAAAAGGTAAAAACTAAAGAGATCTAAATGAAGTATAATAATAACATATCAGTAATGGTTCATTAATTCTAACAAATGTACCATACTAATGTAGGATGTTAGAAATAGAGGAAACTGGGTGTGGGGTATATGGGAATGCACTCTATAGAGTCTTTTCAATTTTTTTGTAACTGTCATAAAAATAGTCTAGGAAAAAAAATGCTGCACAAAACAGTTTTATAGATGTTACCTTGTAGCCTTTACCATAGGTTAACTGGAGAATATACTTAGAAGTGGAATTGCTGGGTCATATAATTCAGCTTTGATCTTAAAATACTTGTACTAATTTTCATCCTTATCATCAGTGTTAAGAAATCTAATTCCATCCTTTTTCCCCAATAACACATGCATCTTCATCAATTCTTATTATTTTCAGACTTTCAATTTTTTGAAAATTGGCTGGGTAGAAATAGTCATTCTAACTTGCATTTCCCTGGTTGCTGGTGAGGTCAATTATCTTTTCCTGTTTCTTGACCATCAGGCCTTCCTCTTCTGTATATTCATGTTTTTACTTTGACCAGGTTCCTATTTAATAAGTTGCATCTTGTCTTTTACATTTGATTTGTAGTTCTTTATCTAGTTTAGAATATTCATATATTACATATGTGTCAAATGTCTTTTTATTAAACCCTTTTTAGTAGTATACTCTGTGACACCAAACTCTTAAATATTGATGTAGTCCATTTAAATTTATCATTTTTTACTTTATGGTATATACATTCTGTTGCTCCTTTGAGACCCATTCTACTGAAATAATAAAGCATTTTCCTATGCTTTATTTTTCCATCAGAAAAAAAGGAAAGCTTATTTTAAAAAAATACTATAGAGTCTCCATTGGCACATGAGCAGAATATCCAGAAATGAACACACCTGCATATGTTAATTTGACATATGATAAAGGTGGCATCTCAATACAGTTGAAGAAAGATGGACCTTTAATAAATGGTACTGAGGTAACTTGTTCTATATAGGAAAAGATAGACAGGATCTGATAAATTCCAAATAGAAGAGATTTAAAAGTAAAAAATTAAATCATACATGTCTAGAAGAGATCATATACAAATTTTTCTATACTTTTATAAGCATAAAAACAAATTCCTTATTAGGACTCAAAATCCAGAAGCAAGAAAATATGGCTAAATTTGACCACATAAAATTAAAAAAAAAAATCTACATGCCATTAACTGAGGAAAAAGACAAATGGTAAATAAGAAAAAGTATTTGTAACTTATATCATGGATAAAGGTTTAATTTCCTTTAAGTATCTGTTTAAAACTAGAGAAAAGGCTATCTGCTCCCATAGAAATATGAGAAATGTACACACATCAAAAAAATTGCAAATGGTCCTTAAACATACGAAAAGATGCTCAACTTGGGTAGTAATATAAGATGCAAATTAAGTTCCACAAGTAAACTATTTCTCCTCTATCAGACTAGCAAAATCTAAAAGTTTGACAACACACTGGCTGGAGCCTCCTGTATGAAGTTGATTAAGAAGCGGTTAAAATCCACTTCCTGGTTTCATTCTGGAGCTCAATATTTCACCAGTAAGTATGATGTAGACTTTTTATAGATATCTTTTATCACACTGAGGAAGTTCCCTTTGTAGTTTATTGAATTATATTTTTATGATAATTGTCTAATATCATTAAATGCTTTTTCTGCTTCCGATGAAATGATCATGTAATTTTCCCTTTATTTTCTTGAAGTGAAATACATTGACTTATTTTCAAATGTTAAACCTATCTTGCATTCCTGAAATAAATGCCAGTTGGTCATGCATATCGTCCAGTTCTACATATTGCTGGATCTGATTTGTAACACTCTTTCTAGAATTTTGAAGTCTATGTACATGGGAGGTATTAGACTTTAATTTTTCCTCTTGTAATGTCCTTGTTAGGTTTTGGTATTAAAGTTATGAAGGCCTCATAAAATAAGTTTGGAAGTGTTTTTGCTGTTCCTATTCTTTGGACAAGTTTGAGTGAGATGGTATTTCTTTAAATGTCTGAAAGAATTCACCACTGAAGCCATTTGGGTCAGGAGTTTTCATTATGGGATGCTTTAAATTGTGGCTTTGACTTAATATTTATAAGAATCTTCAGCTTTTATTTAGAATCTCCATACCTCCTTGAGCAAACTTTAGTGAATTGTGCATTTTGAAAACTTTACCCATTTCATCCAGATTTTCATATCCTGCCTTTCTTATAACTGTATCTAAAAAGTAACCAAATAGTTGATGAGGAAATGTTCTTTTTCCTAAAAGAATTCAAGTTTTTAAAATTAGTTGCTCAAGAACAAATAATTAACTTAGAACATCACTATCTTGTAACTGCAAATTAAATCATGAATCTAGGGCGTCATTAGTGGCTGCTTAAAACATTAAGCGGCCCTTTTTTGCCCTCACCTGAACAGACCTGCTAGCAGGAAAAGTCCAAGAATGTTCTTTGAAGAAACTGGCCCTAATGGGGGTATAAAGATCTGAGAAAGCAGAAGTGGTACTCTTGCAGGAACAGAGAACAGAAAATAGAAAATGGGTTCAATCCCTTTAGCTCTCCACTAAGTTCCCCATCCAGGTTCACTTGCCTACTACTCCCTGACCCCCACCTATCTACAAGGAAGGTCTCCTGCTGCTACCTCTCCCACTGAAACTGTGCCCAGTCCTCCTCTTCAAAGAAGCCATCTGTGAGGAAAGCAGACCTGCAGGACTGCAAAGAAAATTCACTCTAGCTATCTATATTAACAAAAACAATCCTTTTATTCATAAATATAAACTGAAATCCAAATGTTGCCAGATCTTTGAGAAAAACCAATCCTGCAAAGTAAAACATAAGTAAAATACAGATTGCAATTAAAAAAAAACAGATACAAAGAGTTCTTAGAAAATGAATGAATAAATATAATTATTGACCTAAATATTTTAACAGGCTAAATGATTTAAAAAAAAAAAAACACCTACAGCCTAAAAAGCCAAATTGATGGGCTAGAAGTAAAACTAAGGACTATTCTAGAATACGAAGCAAAAAGAAAACATGGAAAATATTAACAAGTTATACTGCTGTAGGAAGCAACACCCTATGGAGGAAATTTGGACACTCAGACAACTTTGTTAGAGGGAAAGTTTATTAGGTAGGCGGAGCACGTGAGGTAAAAGACACAAGCTCGTTCTGGTTAGATTTCTTACAGCTTATATACCCCAGTACTGTTCCATGCAAGGGGCATGTGATTCCTTTGTCTTAGGGTCTATGTGCACTTCCTGACTCAGGATGGGAGGGGGAGTTTCAGGTGGGGGCTTCAAGTGGGAAGGAAGTCCAGAACCACCAGTCCTATCTATTTACAGATCATTAGGCGTGGCAAGAGTTTCCAGATCTATAGGGTGTGGTTAATCTACAGCTGAATCAGGTCATTTCCGCAAAAAAATAAAGTAGTGTTGGATTATAGCTCAAAGCATAAATCTCCTTAGGTCCTTATTGATATGATTAAATAAATTAATTAATAGGGGAGAAAACACATATATCCTGTGCAGAATTCCAAATAATTTATGTAGATACTCCATATTAAAGGAGGGGTAGCATAATTTCTCTCTCCTTAAGCATGGGCTGTACATACTAACTTCCTTCCAAAAGTCCAGTGATAGAACATGGAGAGAAAGATTAACTTTACAGTGGAGAAACCTGACAAAATATTAGCTCAGCCAGATGATCAGGCTCAACATCAATATCAACAGTGGTAAATCATGTTAATGTTATGTACCCTTGACATGATGTAATGTGATAAAAATGGCCCTTTACCTCTGTGATCTTCTTCCTTAAAGCCCATAACTCTAATCATAAAAACACATCATAAAAATTCCAATAGAGGGGCATTCTACAATATACCTGACCAGTCTTCCTCAAAACTGTTAAGGTCATCAAAAACAAAACAAGTCTGAGAAGCTGTACACCAAGAGGAGTGTAAGAGGACATGACAACTGTCACATGATATCCTGGATGGGATCCTGGATAAAAAAAAAATCTGAATAAAGTATAGACTTTAGTTAATAATAATATATCAGTACTGGTTCATTAACCATAACAAATGTACCAAACTAATTAAGATGTTACTAATAGAAGAAAGTGTGTGTAAATCTGGGGGAGATATGAGAACTCTATATACTATCCTGCTGAATTTCTCCGTAAACCTAAAATTGTTCTAAAAAATAAAGTCTATTAAAAAAGTATAATTTGCTTGAGGCAAGAATAGGAATCTTAAGAACTTAAATAATGCTGAATATAATAAAAGAAAAAGATTTTGTTTCATTTCTATGATTCTGAATTCTTTCCTATCATACTTTACTAAGCACTTATTTGGGGGCTCTCAATCTCACAATCTAGGGAGAGTTTAGACCCTCCTACTGGACTTGGATTTTAAATATTAGCTATATGTAATTTCTATGTAATGACAAGAACATACAGCAAAATGACACTAACTTGAATTTTTAACTAACACTGAATTTCTCTAATTCAGTTTTGAAAAACTCACATTTAGAGTGAAATTTACAAAAGTTCAAAACACCAAGGTAATAGAAAAAAATCTACAAGGTTTTCAAAGAAAAAAAGTTATATGGAAAGGTTAAAAAATCAGACTGGTATCATACAAGACCAGGTACAAGAATACAATGGAGCACTGTCTTCAGAATTCTAAGGGGAAAATATTGTCAATATTGAATTGTATGAGAAAAAAAAAGATCTTTTAAGCATACAAGAACTCGGCAAGTTTACCTCCCACAACTACAAGAATTACTCAGGAAAATAATTCAACCAAAAATGTAAGTAATCCAAGAAAGAACACGAGATATATGTTTAAAAAAAAAACAGTAGATACTGAGTCTGTCCCAGCTTGGGGGGTAGGGGCGGGAAGATTAGAAAAAAAATTAAGAGGCTTTATTACAACTTGAGGCTTGGAGACTCCTTCACTGAATGGTGATGTTTTATAAATATTTTCTTTTCCATGGCTCTAATCCCACTACTTCATTCTAAATAGTATGTTGATATAAAATCAAATCATGAATTCTGTTCACTTCACCTTTTGAGGTGTGAGTACTATTTGGATTTATTTTTATCATCTTATTTTATGCTTCCTATTTACTCTACTTTCTCTGTGCTTCTTCTTTTCCTCCCTTCATTTAGATTTTGTATTGCTTATTTGTATATTTGAAATGTATCTGTTCACAACCAATAGTAATTCATTTAGGGATTGCTCTTAAATTTTAACATCCACTCAACTTAAATGTAGTTAATGTTTTGAAACAATACAAGGATTTTGCTACAAATCCCAATATTTCAGTTCTACATTTATTGCTCTTCCACCCCCAAGAGTGCATAACTATTGTTTTACACGTGCAGTGCTGGCTTAGATTTACTGTAGTGGAGACTGAAGTCCCACTGAGAACCCTATTCGGCCAGTACACCCACTGTCTAGCTGTCATATTAGCTGCTGATGGCTGACATTTGCACCATTCTCATGATAATTACTCTAAGTAGCTAGGTGCCTTACAGGCTGGGAGGTTATCCATCCCAACCCCTAGGAGCAGACTGTAGCTAGTATTTCATACGGAGACAAAAAGCCAGCTCCCTTGCCACAGGAGGGACAACTCAGTGGTGCCAGTATTGTTTTTTATTGCTGCTGTAACAAATTATCACAGATATACTGGCTTAAGACAATGCAAATTTATTATCTTACAGGTGTGGAGGTAAGAAATCCAACATGGGTCTCACTGGGCTAAAATCAAGTAGTCGGCAGGTCTGTGTTCCTTTCTGGACGTAACTGGAGAGTGTTTGCTTGCCTTTTCCAGCTTCAAGAGGCAGCTAGTATTCCTTGGCTCATGGTCCCCTTCCTCCATCTTCAAAGCCACAACACAGCCTCTGTCCGATCATTCTTCCACAGTCATAGCTCTATCACTCTTTCTCTTCTGCCTCCCTCTTCCTCTTTAAAGGACTCTTGTGATTACATTGGGCCCACGAGGATATTCGAAAATAATCTCTTTGAGACTGGTTGATTAGCAACTTTTAATTCCATCTGTAACCTTCATTCTCCTTTTGCCATATAACCTAATGTACTCACAAGTTCAGAGAATTATGATGTGAACATCTCTGGGGAGCTATTATTCTCCCAGGCACAGTGCCTTTCATGCTCCAGAGCTATTCGCAGAATCAGGCTAAAGCTAGATTCCAGCTGAACCCACATAAAGGGATCTATAAAAGTTGTGTTCTTATTCAACAGTAAGTATTTGTCATAGTAATGTATAAAACTTTATAAGAATTTAATAAATTGTTACAGGGATGCAAAAAGATATGCTAAATCCTTATCTACCATAATAGGAAGTCAAGTCATTTATCCTAATAGAAAGTCTTCATGGTTGGAGTAAACACCAAGAGAAACAACCAACATAGTTGATACTCCTCTGGGGAAAAAGCCACTAAGTTGAAGAAAGATAGAGCAGAGAAGTGCTCTTTTTATTAGAAGCTTTCTGTAGTCAAATACTATTTGACTTCTTGAACTATACACATTATTTTGACAAAAACAAAAAATAAATTTAGTGAAGGAGAAAAGTTAAAAAGAAAAAGGCCCCCCAAATGACAATAATCTATTAATTTTAAATTCTTATTCCTCATTCTAAAAAAATAACTTTTGCTAACTACAAATTAACATGTACTCACTCACTATGAAGACTTTAGATGACATAAAAATGTGGAAAATACATGAAAAATCTTATATATCATACTCACAGAGATAGCCTCTATGAACATCCATGTGCATATTTATACTCAACTATGTAGTTTTTCAAAATAGTGAGATTACACTGTTTGTAACCTGATTTTATCACTAAAATGTGGATCTCTCGAGATCAATTTATATAGCTCTACATTCCTCACAATAATTGCATAGAATTCTATCATTTGAATGTACCATTAAAAGTAATTTAACAAAAATCAGAAGGCCAGAGGGTAGCTAGGGAAAAGGTATGCTTATTTTCTCATCTTTAATTACAGAGAGCTAGCAGATATTATCTAAAGTTGGTAAATAGGGACAGAAAAGTATAATATTTAAAGTAATAAAGTGTCTACTAGAAAACCTACAAATTTATTACAACAAAAAAGGGTGGGGAAAAAATAAAAAATAATTTTTAAAATGGGCAGGGAAGAGTAGATGTGCACAAAATTCCTTAGCTTTCTGAGTGAACATTCAATACACAATAAAAATAATCTGAATATAACTGTATTAAAATATATATTAAAAGAACAATTAATAATGGTTTTCTCATAAAAGGGGATGAGGGTGGACATTTATGTTCTTTCTGTGATCAAAAATGTACCTGCTATTATAAAAAGATATTCCTAAAATGTACCTGAAAATAGCTATTTATAAAATAGTACATAAACTATGACTCCATTTTTATACAAAGTACACATAGTATGTGTGTTCATACACAGGTAGAAAAATCCCCAAAGACCATGTACCAAAATATGGACCATAATTATCTCTAAATACATCATATCCTAAACATTCTGTATATTCTTTATGCTAACGCATTTTTCTACAATGAATATATTTCATTCATATTGCATATTAAAAATCATCTTTTCTTATGAAGGGGATGGGAAGGCTATAAGAACAAAAAATAAAAATCAGTCAAACTGTCCTTATATATCTTCCAAAGCCTAGACTACAAAGTACCTATATTCTATATATCCAAGTTTTAATACATCTTACAATCTTTTCATTCCAACCAAGCCCCACACCAAGTCCTTTCTGATGGAGCCTGATTCACTGGACTGCTGCACAGAGGTTTCCTACAGGTTGACACCAACTTTAGCACAATGATACACTTATCACAAGTGCCTCCACTCATTCATATTAACTGAATACCTACCACGAGTAAAGCATTACACAGCATGTGTCACAAGATAGTGACTAACACATAAAACTGCTTCAAATACTGTACAACATATTGGGGAAATGGTGCAGACATGAGGCAGAACAAGGCGTTCTAACAGAGAGGAGACAGTATGGAGGGCACTGATAATATTTTGCACTTTATACAAATATTTTCAAATGAATCAACAGATATTTGGAAATGTACAGGCAAAAATAAAGTGCTATCATTTTAAATTTTCATTCATATTTGGACTCTGAAAGTAGTTATTCCTATGACTCATTTGCACTAAATCATATGCCAGGTTCTATATTATTATATAACTTTTCATATAGGAATATTTTAGTCTCTATTTGAAGGCAGATATTTCTGTGTCCCCCTCCACTTTCCCAGTACATCATACACAGGACACTATAAATATTTCCAAAGTGAACTGGGCCAACTACTAGAGCTCCCTACAGTAGCTTGCCCCACTGTATCAGATGAAAGCATCATGCAGATATGGCACAAAGCACAGCCAAGGTTCTACCTAATGTAGAATATTTTTCCCTTTTAACTCCACAGCAATGAATAGCTAGGCAAGGCAGTAGAGAAAGCTCAAAGAAGAAATAACAAGTATTTATAAGCAAAATTATTTCATATTAAGAAAGTCTGTTTTATTTAGCATTATATCTGAGGCACGAATGAGAGTAAAGAAAAAAAAAATAATGAAGATCAATCCCACATTCAATTTTAAGGAGTCTTACAATAAGGAAAGCACACAGATTATAACCAATCTTGAAAGTATCAAATATCTTATTTTGACAATACACAAAATACACTAAGGGGACTTCCTATCAAAGGACACAGTCTGAATATCTGCAAAGTCTTTCCAGTCTGAAGACTCCAACACATGTTGTTCTGATGTTTTTCCCAGTTTTCCAACCTAGAACTCGATGGACAAAACAAACGATACAGAAAGCTTTTCTGGGCAAAGGAGCCTTGGAGGGAGTGTGATGGCAGGCAGCCCTGAGAATCAAGTCAAATGGCCTAGTGTTCAATCAACATAATGCTACCAAAAATGTGAAAGCCTTAGCACTTACATCTCAGACTAGATCAAGAAGACAATTCTCTTTAAGCTACAATTTCATAATTATATAGAAAAATCACTGTTTCTCAGGCAGCAAATTAATACTATAATACTAAGTATTTTAAGGTGATTTTTACCTCATTGTGAAGAAGGGGATAAAATAATAATTAGAATTTTTAGAAATGGAAAGGGAACCTTACTCAAAGTTAGTAAAATGAATCAGTGACCCAACTATATGTATCCTCAAAACAATTAGTTCTGCTCAGGCTGCCACGATAAATAAATTAATAAAAAAAATTAAAAGCTTATATACAAAGGAAATATATTTTTACAACTACAGACATCAAAAAAAGAAAAAGAGCTTTAAACATGTAATAGTTCCTTAGAAGAGCCTTCCTTAAAACTGTTTACTAGTGATTATATAAGCAAAGTACAAATTGCAGGGAAAAACAACCTAAAAATTGGTATTAAATCTCTTTAAGATCTTTAAATTCTACTATTTCTAAATCCTTCCATCAAAGGGCATTACAGCTCTTCAGTTGATTGTAAACATATCTTTAAACACAAGTCAGTCCTAAACAAGCTGTAATACAAACTTTTAATTATCGGCACTATACTATAAAGCACTATGAAGAACATCTGATTTAAATAAATGAGAGCTATATTTTGCTCAGGAATACTATTGTACACATACCATATAGGTTGTTTTACAGCAGATACTAGTTTACCAAACTTCAGATGACAAGAAACTAAATTGTGAGTTTGATGTTGTTCAGCTAGTTGTTTCTCATCGCCCTGGAGAGTCTTGCAGCGTGTAATGTTGAGAGCCCACCTTGTCGCCACCACTTTTCTTCTTACAGATGACTCCACTGTGGTAGAATATTCATATCCTTAAGATGCGAGGCCTAGCAAAAAGCCTCCCACAAATCCACTGGATATCACAATGTTCTGTTTGATAAATTCTGTTGCCTGAAACATAAAGTTAAGTTTAAACAAATATACTCTTAATTATGCTACAAAATGAGAGAACCTCAAAAACATTATCCTAAATGAAATAAGACAGACAAAAAAGGGCAAATGAAGTATGATTCCACTTACATGAACAGTCAAAGCCATTGAGACAGTAAACAGAAGACAGGTTACCAAGGGTTAGGGAGAGGGGGTTAACTGTGGGAGTTATTACTTAATGGTAAGAGTTTCTGTTTGGGATGATGAAAAAACTCTGAAAAAGGATGGTGGTGATGGCTGCACGAAAATTTGAATGCACTATTTGCGAATAACTGTGCATCTAAAAATAGTTAAAATATTAAGTTTTATTATGTATATTTTACCACAGTAAGAAAAACAAAATAAAAAATTTAAAAATACTCTTAATTATTGAATCTGGAATGTTTTTAGTAGTTTTCCTCAATTCAATAAATAGTGAGCAAAAATTCTTAAGTACCTACTATAGCAGGTGCCAACCACCAAACAAAATGCCAGGGTTGTCCATTATAAACTAAAGAGCCTAGAGTACCCAGCCAAGCCCAGTAAGTTTCTTGGCTATTAAGATTATAGGTATATTTAACAGCTACTGAGAGCCTACTCTGTGCCAATCATTGTTATAAGCCCCAAAGCTATAGCCAAGCAATAATCTCAAAGATAAAAAGAAATCTACCTATAGTGCATGCATAAATGGTCCATTCAGCAAGTTATTAATACAGATTATGTAATAAATTCCCACAGCATGCACAATGATATTTACTAACAATCCACTTAGCCAGTAAGAAAAATGTGCATAATCAAAAAAAAATACTACATCAATAAAAAAGTTTAACCCAAATAAAATCACGAAGCAATTAGACAAAGCCAAACTGTGAGATATTCTGACTAGATGCTTCACAAATGTGTCATGAAAGACAGAAAAACAAAACAAAAACCCAGATGAAGTGATTGTTCAAGATTAAAGATTTCAAAAACATGACAACCAAATGCAATAAATAATTTTCGATTACAGAAAAAAGGTATTAAAGATATTTTGTGAAAACTGAAGAGGAGGTAATACTTCCTAACTCATCTTATAAGGGCAATATTACTCTGATACTAAAATCTAGCAAAGATAACACAAAAAAGAAAACTACACACCAATATCTCTCATGAACACAGATGCAAAAAGCCTAAATAAGACACTAGTGAACTGAATACAGCAATATATCAAAAAGATTATACACCACGACCAAGTGGGCTTCATCCTAGAGGCACAGGATAGTTCGACATAGGCAAATCGATTAATGTGATACACCACATAAACAAATAAAAAATAAGAATCACATTATCATATCGATAGATGCAGAAAAACCTTCGACAAGATACACCATCCATTTATGATCAAAACACTTAACAAAATCGGTATAGAAGGAAAGTACCTTAACATAATAAAGGCCATCTATGACAGACCCTCGGCCAACATTATACTTAATGGTGAAAAACTAAAAACCTTCCCTCTAAGATCAGGAACAAGGTAAGCCTGTCCACTATCGCCACTCTTATTCAATACATATAACACTGGAGGTCCTGGTGAGTGCAATCAGGCAAGAGAAAGACATAAAAGGCATCCAAATAGGAAACGAAGAAGTCAAGCTGTCACTATCTGCAGATAACATGATTCTCTATATAGAAAATCCTAAGGACTCCATAAGAACACTACTAGAAACAATAAGCAAATATAGTAAAGTTTCTGGATACAAAATCAACATTCAAAAATCCATAGCGTTCCTATACTCTAATAATGACATGTCAGAAAAAGAGTAGAAAAAATAATTGCTTTTTGAATTGCAACAAAAAGAATAAAATACCTAGAATAAATTTAACGAAACATGTGAAGGACTTATATAATGAAAACTATAAGATCCTATTAAAAGAAATCTAAGAAGATACAAAGAAATGGAAAGATATTCCATGTTCTTGGGTTGGAAGAACCCACATAGTTGAAATGACCATATTACCTAAAGCATTTAATGCAATCCCCATCAAAATCCCATTGGCATTTTTTAAGGAAATAGAACAAATATCATCAGATTTGTATGGAAGCACAAAGATCCCCAAATGACAAAGCCATTCTGAAAAAAAAAGAACGAGCCTGGACGCATCACTCTGCCCGAACTCAAATTATACTACAAAGTGACAGTAATCAAAACGGCATGGAATTGACAGAAAAACAGAAACGCGGACCAGTGGAACAGAATCAAGAGTCCAGAAGTAAACCCATAATTATATGGGCAAATAATTATTGACAAAGAAGCCAAAAACATTCAATGGAGAAAGGAAAGCCTCTTCAATAAGTGGTGTTGGGAAAACTGGAAAGTCACCTGCAAAAGAATGAAACTGGACTGTTGTCTATCACCACACATCAAAATTAACTCGAAATGGATCATGGACCTGAATATAAGACCTGAAACAATACAAGACATAGAAGAAAACATAGGAACTAAACTCAAGGACCTTGGACTTAAAGAGGATTTTATGAATTTGACCTCAAAAACAAGGGAAGTAAAGGCTAAAATAAATGAATGGGACTCCATCAAACTAAAAAGCTGCTGTTCAGCAAAAGAAATCGTCAACAAGATAAAGAGTTAACCATCCAAATGGGAAAATATATTTTCAAGCAACGCCTCCAATAAAGGCCTAATATCCAAAATATACAAAGAACTCATACAACTCCATGACAACAAAAAAACAAGTGGTCCAATCAAAAAATGGGCAGAGGACATAAACAGACACTTCTCCCTAAAGGACATACAAATGGTCAACAAATATTTGAAAAGATGCTCAACATCACTAACTATTAGGGAAATGCAAATCAAAACCACAATGAGATACCATCTCACACCTGTTAGAATAGCTATAATCAACAGGACAAGTAACAAATGTTGGAGAGGGTGCGGAGAAAAAGGAACCCTCATACACAGCTGGTGCAACTGCAAATTGGTACAGCCACTATAGAAAACAGTATGGAGCTTCCAAAAAAAAACTAAGAATTGATGTACAGCAATTGATGGTCCAGCAATCCCTCTACTGGGTATTTACCCCAAGGACTTGAAAATCCATATCTAAAAAGATATTTGCACACCGATGTTCATAGCAGCATCGTTCACAGTATCCAGGACATGGAAGCAACTGAAATTTCCTATGATAGATGACTGGCTAAAGAAGCTGTGGTACATATATACAATGGAATACTACTCAGCTATAAGAGATGAAATACTGCCATTTGTGACAACATGGATGGACCTCGAGATAATCATGCTAATGAAATAAGCCAGACAGAAAAAGTTGAAAATCACATGATATCACTTATATGTGGGATATAAACCTAAAAGCAACAGATCAACAGGATAAACAAACAGAGACTCATGGACAGGGACTAAGACTAGTGGTTACCACAGGAGTAGGGGTAGGGCGAGGGGGGAGGTAGATGGGACAAAGGGGGTCCAATATGTGGTGACAGAAAGAAATCTAACTATGGGAGGTGAACACACAGTGTAAACATATATTTGCCTTACTGTTAAAGTGTACGGCTGAAACTTATTGGATTTCATTAACCAATGTCATCATAAAAAGAAATTAATTTTTTTAAAAAAGATTTTGTGAAAAAATTCTTAATGTGGACTGTATATTAGGAAATATTATATCATGTTAAATATTTGGGGATTAATAAGGGTAATAGTAGTTGTATAGGAGAATATCCATACTCAGGAGATAAGTGCTAAGTATTTCAGCATGAAAAGTCATAATGCCTTAAACAGTTTAGAAAAAGAAAAGTGAAAATCTCACACACATACACATATGTATACAAATAAATACATATACACACAGAGATAAAGCAAATGCTACAAAATGTGAACAATTTAGTGAATAGATGAAGAATATATGAGTATTGACTTTCTATTTGTGTTTCGATTTTGCAACTGATTTGAAATTTTTCAAAATAAAAAGTGAGAGAACTAAAAGGATAGAACAAAAATAAAGACAAAGGAGTACTCAATTCAATTCTAAACATAGTACCAGAAGAAAATAGACAAACTATACATTAAAAACATTAATAAAACTAATATAGTTATAAAATATACACATTTTAAAAACTTTCACCTCAAGGAAAAAATAGGTAGTTTTAGTTTTACCATACCTTGTCTACACATATACACATTTGTAAAAGCAGAGGAAAAATTCTGGACAAATAATGTTATCAGCTATATGCAAATAAAAGTAGGTGAGAGAAAGGGAGAGAAAATTACATTAACTACTACCCCCCAAAAATGATAAATTTAGATGGTACCTTGATCCCAATTTTTAACCCTCTGGACATGACCAAAAACATCAATTTCTTTAAAAGATAATCCCCAGTCACATTTTCTGTAAGCCAGACCCATCAAAAAAAATTAAAAAGAAGCAAAATGTACATTGTCTTACTTCTTCAATTATGTTGTTGATTTCAGGTGCTGCCTTATTTGCTCGTTTCTTAATCTGTCTTTTTGCTTTGTTTACACCTTTTTCAACTTTCTTCCAGTCGATCTGCACATAGCCACTGTGACTAGCAATCTATAAAAATGTAATAAAAATAGTTAATTCTAAACCAACTAGGTTGTTAATGAATCTATTAACCAGGAATATATGAACAGATTTTGGAAAATCTATGAAGCTTAGAGGTGAGAAATCACAATTCATTTACTAATTCATTCACTTAACAGATACTGAGTGCCTACTCCATGTACCAAGCACTGTTCCAGGCCCCCAAGCTATAGCCAAGAACAAGAGAGCATAAGTCTCCAACCTCAGAGAACTTCAGGTCCATTATGGAAAACGGACATTAAGCAAAAATAATTACTTAGATGTGATGAACACCAATAAAAAAAATTATATTAGAGGGATCATTTTATAAACTATATAAATATCTAACCAATGTACTGTATACTTGAAACTAACAAAATAAAATTTTAAAAAATTATAGTATGATGGGAAAAGATTTCAAAAATTATATTATAACTGTACTATAATTCTATCATAACTTTTGGAATTTAGTAATTAGCTAAAAAGACACATTATCAAAATTATACAGCTAATAAAAAAGCACTTTTATTTAAAAAATGTTTAATTACAAGAGATCAGAAGTGGATAAGTTATTAGGTCACTAAAGCAATCCAAAGTAGTTTGATAAAGACTCTTCACTAGATCTGACTACTTAAATTAAGACTAATTTAGAATATAAAAGAAATATGCTCCACGTAAGTTTCATGCCATAAATCCTTTTAATAAAACTATAGCTAAATGCCTATTAACCATAAGAAAAAGTCTCATGGTACTACTGAGACACTGAAAAATCTGAACAGGCACAACAGTATGTGTGTAAGCCAGTACAGTTAGTTAGTCCCTCCAAACAATAAAATCAAAATATAAAGAATCACATAAGTAGTAAAGAATTAGGCTTTGTATCACTTCTACCAAACTTAGGTTTTCTTTATAATCTTTTAATGCATCCCTTTGACTATTAACCACACAGAAAACACTTCAAATAATTAAAACAGCTGATTTTATATAAACAGGTTAGAAGTCATAGGCTCCATTTTCACTGTGAATGACTACATAAAAGAACTTACTACATTTCTTCCTGTATTTATTTACTATCACTTCAAACTCTTTCCTCAGCAAAATAGTGGTGATTAGATCAAATGGCAAGTGAAAGCTTTTCCAGGCAGTAGTTGACATAGTAATTGGGTCACAGGCATGGAGATGACGATGAACCCTAGTGACTCTCCCATAGATAGCGACTATAAGCCCTGGTTAAAATACAAGAGCTCAATACTTAACAAAAGCAAGCAGATTTTGAAGAGGAGTTGAAATTTGTAGGTAGGGTAACAAATATAAGGTGAGTTGCCCATTTTTCTGGCTTTATCCTGAGGGCGGGATGCAGTTGCAGGATGGATAACACTTCAATAGAAAATATGCCATCTTTCTAGACTGAAGAACCAGAGGACAGAGCCCAGGACAATAACAACTACCAAAACAAACAGAGCTAAAGAAGGGGAATCCCAAATTCTATATGTAAACTCTGTCCAAATCATGAACCACACATTCATGGGGCAGAACCAAGCATTCTGGCTAAGGATAAAAGAAACTGAGATTTGAGCTGCTACCCACCACAGGTAAAATAAGTTTACAATTTGAGTCTAACCGAGTTAATTGCCTGCTGAAATCAAAACATCAACACACTTCAGAGAAATAAAACAATCCAGAGTCTCTACAATATAACACTGCCGATGCCCAGGATAAAATCCAAAGTGATTTGATAAAAGAGAAAATATGGCCTAGTCTCAAAAGAAAACAAAGAGATGCCAACCCTGAGATGACCCAGATATTGAAATTATAAGAACTTTCAAACAGCTATCATAACTACGTTCAATCAGGTAAACAGAACTATGCTTGTAAGTAATAAAAAGATAAGAAATCTCACCTGAGAGACAGAAAAATATGAAAAGAACCAAATGGAAATTCTAGAATTGGAATATACAATATCTGAAATAAATGCACTGGATAGACTTAATGGCAGAAGGTAGACAACAAAAAGGCAAAGAGTCAGTGAATTTGAAGCTACATCACTAGAAATTATACAGTCTGGAAAAAAAAAGATTGAAAAAATAAATGAACAAAGCTTTAGGACATTATCAAAATGCCTAACATGTATGTGATCAGAGTCAAGCTCAGAAGGAGAGGAGAGAGAGGAGGGAACAAACATTTAAAGAAATAATAGCTAAAACCTTCCCAAACATGGTTAAAGATATAAATTTACAGATTCAAGCAGCTCAGTGAAGTCCAGGTAATGATACTCAGAATGTGTGAGTGGGGGGTGAGGAGAAGTATCAAGTGTGTGTTGGGGGCGGGGGGGGGGGGACGTGGCACAGTGTTTAATAAGTGATAGCTAAATTCTCATATTCCATACTGGGAAATCAACAGTTAATACCTCAAACTGATATATCAAGAAATGTCCAATTAACTTGTTATTTTTACAAAAAGATAAATACCTTAAAAGTCAGCTAGCTAAAAATTCAAAGTGGTTCCTTCAAGAGGAGGGAAAAATGGGTGGAGGTAGTGAGAATGGCAGAATATTACTCTAATCTGCAACAAGCCTTGTACATGTGTTTGACTCTTTGAATCATGGACATATACAACTCCAGAAAAATAAATTTAAAAGATTTACATACCACTATCTATTTTAAGATGGCAGTGTGATAAATACCTACTGAAAAACACGTAAATATTGAGTTACTAGAAAAATTTTAAGGTCTAAATAAACTAATATTTATCTTTAAATATAAGTAAATATAACAAAATTATGAAAGTGGGCCAAAACAATATGAGGCAATTACCCTTAAAGCCATTTGTTACTCTTATTTCCTCTGTTACCTTCTACTGAGTTTTCAATGTCAGTCATGTTTGTGGGAAAAAAACGGTTTGATGCAAACAAGTCACCTGTTCTTTTGCTTAGTGACTTCAAAAAAATATGTGGACTAGGCCCAAAGAAGTAGAAGGTAGCAATGTGGAGTACATATTGCGTGGTCTGAAATGGACTTCTGAAAAACTGACACACAGAGTGGATTGCAATATATAATTTTCAGTATTCTGTGAACATTTCAGGAAACTCTACTTCAGTCCAGTACCCCTTTCCACTAAACAGAAATGACAACTGAGTTTTCAAACAGCTATAGAATTAAATATCTTAATTCTTGATAAGTCTATAAATATTTTAATTCTTGATTCTATATAAACACAAGTCAAAATCAGCTTAAATAAAATTCTCTTGTATACCAATGCTGGTATATTCACCCAAAGGACTAAATTTAGATATTAACCATATTCCTTTTTACCTCTTACCACAAGTAGTAAGCAATTACACCTAATAATGCCATCAACAGAAAAAAAATTTTTTTTAAGAGTTGTTTAATAAACAAATCAAAATCTGTGCTTAACACATACAAATCCCATCCCTTTGGACTTTAGGCAACAACACTAGTTATTAAATGATCGATAACTTAGGTGCTGAAGTCAGATTTTGGTTGCTATGATCATCAATAATTTTTAAAATCTGGCACAACTGACAGTTCTCTATATCTTCAAAATTGTTGCTAACATTCATTCTCAGAGATTTTCAATTTCAGGGAACGATATTTTTGGACAAATATGTGGCAAACAGGCATGAATGCCAGATAACATCCTGACAAACAACCTCTAACAGCAAAACATTTTTAAATCTTAGAGGAACATGTATGAAACTAAAATTTCGAATCTACCTGCCACAGAAATAGGATTATGGATAATTTTTTAAACTCAATTTTCCACTTTCTATATTATTATGGTTCCCTACTTTTAAAAAGCCTGTTTGAAATTGCTAACAGCAATTTCCTCTGGGAAGGAAAACTGATGGCTAGGAAACAGGAAACGGAAAAGAGACCTTTTGAATTTTATATACTGTGCGTGTGAATTTTAAATGCATGTTTAAAATGGTCAGGATGAGTAGGTTTATATTATTGATGAAATGTTTACTTTGCTAAGGAGATGCTTCAAGGGAAATTTAGGTAAGTAATAAAAAAAATGAGATAACTCAAATTTTAAGTTTGTTTTTTAATAACTGGGATCATATTCTGCTTAAAAAACTTAGAAGCATTTAAATTGTCTTTCATGATAGATACCAACTTTCAAAACTCATTTTATTTTTTCCATAAACTGATGCCTAAAAGAAAAATTCCATCATCTATTAAAATACACAGGGGTGAAGTGGCTAAAACTTGACTTTCTCAGTTCCCTAGGACTGCATATATAAACAGAGGCAAGGAACTAAAGTGTTTTTTACTTTTATTAAATTTATTGGGATGACATCGGTTAATAAAATTATACAGGTTTCAAGTATACAATTCTATAATACATCATCTGTATAGTGCATTGTGTGCACTATACAAGGAACTGAAGTTTTTACATACCTGCAGGAGAAGAAAGCCACCACCTACTGCAGTTGCTGCAAGTTTTCCAACTTTCTGAAACAAAAATCCTGCACACCTTTTAGTGAAAGAAATAAGAAAAGATGAGATCAATGATGTACTCGACTGTCTTCTACTTTTCATTACTTTCCTAATAGAATCTTAACATCTTCCCATTTCTGCTCATTTCCCCTACCTGCTCAGAAACCCCCAGTGCTCCTTTTCAGTTATATAAGCTACTCAAAAGTACACAATCTAAGTTGTCTGAGATGTACGCTTTAGGAATGAAAAGAAAAGGAGGGAAATTTACAGGAAATAAAAATTGGCTGCCGAAACTGAACGTTGAATATTCAGGGATTCCTTATACTTTCTTCCATATTTCTAAAGTTGAAATTCCCCGTAATAGAAGGGATTTGTTTTGTGTAATATAGTCAAGATGTTCTACACACCTAATTCTCCCCCATGCTACCCAAACCTTCTGCTCCAAACCAATTAGTTTCCAAATCGGTCATCACTGTTGGTTGCTCAAGCTATTAATCTCCCTGTTTCTAGGGGTTTCCACCTAGCTCTACACTATCTAAAGCTTTTCTATCCTTTAAGATCCAGCTGGAATTCCATCTCATCGCTTCCTGACCTACATCTGTATGTATCTCTATATTAAACTCATTTTGCCTCATCTATCCTGAATGTCACCCCATACTCCTTTTGTGATTCTTTTCCTTCAGTGAGCTCATACATACCCTTCAGTATTCCAGATCCATCGTGTGCATAAGAATCTTGCTAACTCTAGCCTTCTGTACTGGGTTAGTGGCCCCCAAAATTCATGCCATTCCCAGAACTTCAGAATGTCACTTTATTTAAAAGGTTACTGCAGATGTAATTTAAGATGAGGCTATACTGGAGTACGGTGGGCCTTAAATCTAATATGACTTAATCCAGTATGTTACAGAGACACACAGAGGGGAAAAAATGGCCATGTGATGGCAGGACAGAGACTGTACTAAGTCTACAAGCCAACAAAAGCCAGAGATTGCTGGCAACCACCAGAAGTTATATGAGAAGCATAAAACAGATTCTACCTCTGAGCCTCCAAGAAGAACCAACCCTGCCAACACCTTTCAGACTTCTAGCTCCCAGACCCGTGAGAGAATAAATTTCTTTTGTTTAAAGCCACCTAGCTGTGGTACTTTGTTACAACAGCCCTAGGAAACTAATATGCCTTCATAAATGAAAAATTTACATTTCCAATCACATGATGAACTGCTCCAGTACCCAGAACCACATACAGGCATACCTTGTTTTGTTGCGCTTCACTTTACTGCACTCCACAGATGTTGCATTTTTTACAAATTGAAAGCAATACCCTCCACTAGCAAAAAGATTACCACTCTCATTGTTGTGGTGGTCTGGAATGGAACCCATAATATCTCTGAGGTATGCCAGTATTCAAAATGCCCCAAAACAAACATTATCTTTCCAACCAAACCAACTGCTGCTAAGCTCCCAATTTGAAAGTGATAGTACCATTCTCTACACTTGCCACCTCATATTCATCTCACACTCTGCTTCTTCATCATCTTCAGGGTCCAACTAATTACCAATTCTATATACTCTATCTTGAAAACATTTGACTCATCTTCTTTGCACTCTCAAAGGCATCATTACCTTGTTCCCAGACCACACTAAGTAATCTTCCATACCCTCTAACAAATCTTCACACCTCCCCTCTCTCCTAGCAACCACTCATCCTAACATGCTTTAATTTATTGTTAAAAAAAACCTACAACTACCTATAGCTAAATATAATCACAGCCTCCTCATGTCCTGAATTTGTCTGAATTGTTAACTAGCTAGGTTAATGTCTATTAACGATTCTTTCTTAATGTATGCCACAACAGTACATCTACTTATACCCTAAGAAAACTGCAAAAATTTACCACACTGAATCTAAACTCATTGCAACAAATCACTTGTGTAGTACGAGTTCTATTACACAGTTCCTGGGCCAACACCTGGCTATTATCCAAATATGTGTATTACTATAAAGATCATGTTCCTCAGTAGAGAAGTCAGCAACAAAGGCTCTGAAAAGGGAGTGGAGGAGGCAAGCAACAGCCAGGTTTCCATAATATCCCAGGGAACATGCTCCACAAGCACATCTGTCCTTTGCTTGATGGCGTGAGCCACTAAAATGAACTTCCTAACTTCCCCTGCTCTGTCTCTAGGCTCTCCAAGCAAACTTCTTCCAACTATGGGGCTTCTCATCAAGTTTGACTTACAAGGAGAAAACACACAATGATTTAATTCTATTGCTCAATTATTTTTTAGTCTCTTTTAATATGGGATTTAGGCCCTGACCCACATTAACTAATCACCCATGACACCAAATTGTGAGCTTATTTAAGCAGAAAACCAGACCCTGAATTATGGGGATCAAGGTACAACCGACCTATGGGGAATCACCTGAATAACCAGGTCCCTAACCAAGCATCTCTCTTTTAATTGCAGGCTTTTTCCATAAACAGCATTAATAGGCATGCATCATGAATAAATACTACACCTCTGCATCAAAGAACCGTCACAATGAATATTTATACCATAAAATGGCATTTACAAAAAGGCATAGGAGTGCATCTTTGTTCTAAAGTATGTGTAAAATACAAATTTAAAAAATTAATGTTATACTTATCAAGTATGTAAATATTTAAATTAATATAAGATGAATTTAACTTAAAATCTAAGAAAAAATGATTATGCACAAGGTAAGCACCCACATCAACTTCAAAAATTCTCTATGGTCATGAACATTTTCAAAATAAAGGGTCAAACTTGTTTCTGACCCTTGTTATTTGGCTTATCTTTTATTTTAAGAATAACAGAATTAGATTTATAGTAGCAATTATGTAATTATGTGGTCTGAAATGTTAACAGGTTACGTTAATGCTTATTAACCATTTAATGTACCCCACAATATTATTAGTTAGCAATCAGCCCTTTAATTTCAACAGAGGCTCAATGTTCTACAACTCTTCAAGTATACAATCCTACTAGCCCACAAAAATCAACAGAATCATCTGTATCACAATAACTTTTACTGAGAATTTTACACTGCTCTCTCCAGTGCAGACAATCCTGGACACCAGTTCTACTATGGGAGTTCTCATGGGTTTTTCCAGTTGTTAGCAGTGAACAAGTAAAATATATAATTAACTCTATCTATTTCTTCTTCTTTACTACCACTGAATCAGACCCACCATATTTGCTAAATTTGAGAAGGGGTTAAATACATAAAGAATCAAAGGAAGGGTGAGGAAGGAAGAGTGGAATAGTGGTGGGCACAGGGGAGGGAAAGCACCAAAACACAACAGTCTCTGTGTATAGATTACACTAATCATATCACACAGAAAAGCCTCCAGGTAGAACTCATCTAGGATTAATAGTGTAAACCCACTGAGTGAGCACAGTAACTGTCCCATGCACAAAAGGGCAGCAGTCAGGCTCCAAATGAAATGTGATGCAAAAGATGTTGTTCTCACCAGCCAGTCACTCCACCCATTACAATCTGGGTGGCTACTGAGTATTTTTCTACCATAGGTCCAGAACTGTGGCCAAACACTCGATTCCACCAGTGGTTTCTTCTTGCATACTCAGTTAAATCCAACACTTCGTAAGATTCGTCATCACTTTCATATTCTTCAAAATACAAAATGGGAAAAATAAACTTAGAGTCAACCGAAAGTCAGAAACGTACTATACAATTTTTATCTGCTACATACAACTCACTGTCACTTCTGGACTACAGCTGAAAATACCCAGATGAAAACATTCAGAATTTGTTACATATAATCCCTGGCACTAGGGCCTCGAGTAAAGGGTCTAGCATTCCCTTTCCAAAGGCCCAAGGCCAGCCTGGGGAGTCCAAGCCACGGACAGCTCACAGTTACACAGCAGCAAGGGGTTACCCCAAAAATCTCAATACGGTCAGATCAGTTTCACAGAATGAAGGATCACCCCCAAATCTCAGTAGGGCCAGGGCCAGAGCAAGATCCATTTCATTAGTGGGAGAAAGAGGAGATCCTCCTCTGACAGAATCAGTTAGAGGTTCAGCAAAAAGAAATCACTTCGTAGTTAAGACTGAAAAACATGTTTGAAGATGAAAATGAAGGGCCAGAGGTGAAGGTAAGGCCCGAGAAGGGCTGGGCTATGGGCGGGTGTCGCACTTCCCCTAAGTTCCGCAGAGAAGAATGCCTAGATCCGAGGGGGTGCTCAAAAGGGCTGCCTCAAAAAAAAAAAAAAGGCCCCAGGAACCATGGTGGGCAGGGAAATAAAGAGGCGCCCCGGGAGCAAGGTCGAGACCTGTGAGCCGCGTCTTAGATACTACTTCGGGCCCCGGCCGCTCACCTTGGGGAGGGGGATTCCGGGTCGCCATGATACCTCCGGCGGCCTGTATTGAGGGTGGTCCCCGCCCACCCTGCCTCTCCCCACTACTTTAAGAGCCGCTCTAGGCCCAGGCGGAAGTCTATGGTCTCTTTTTTCCTCCTCCTTCTCCTCCTCGTAGCGCGATATCCTGTCCCCGCCCTCTTCTCTCAGCGTATGGTCTTCCGCGCAAGCGCAAGACTCGGGGTGGGGGGGCGGAGGAGGGAAGTAGGAGAGCCGCCCCGCGAGAACTTGTGGGAGCTGTAGTTTGTTGCCCTCTGCAACTCTGGCTTCCTGCCCCCACCCCCTAGAATTTCCACTTCCTAAATTGTTGTTAGCTTTCAAAGAGCCTCAGGGCTGGAGGCTTCATCGCATGATGGTATAAAGCGAAAACAAGCATGGCATTTTGAACACTACGGCAATTCAAACCTTTGAGAAAAAAGGCTCTCAAAAAGAGATTAAGAGAAACCCAGTTCACAGTGTCCTAAGAAGGCAACTCCAACGGGTGGAAAATTTTTCTAACGTGCTGCTGATGGGAATTGGAACTTTTTTATCCACTCCCTCTCCACACGTTTCCTGCTAGTAACCCGAGGGAGGTAGAGAACAGCCTAGGAACTGACCTGACTCGAGTTATTCCAGAATCATTTTATTTTATTTTATTTTAAGAATCATTTTATTTGAATCTGACAAAAGAATGAGGTCAAGTTCTAAAAGCCCCACAGATTTTGTAGAATGAAAAACCGTGATCACTAAGCAGCTAACTCAGGTTCACATAAACCAGCCCCCAAACTTGTTTTGAACTTGCATTGTACCTGCATTTGCTATACAATTAAAATAGCCCTCTCAGTGTTTGTTGTAATGGAAAAACAAGTTCTCATACAGGTTGCATTACATAAAATATTGACTTAGAAAATCACATGTAACTTTTCAAATCCTGGAGCTTTAAATGCAAGGGTTGATTCTCTGAAGTTCCTCAGCCTGTGGACCCCAAAATGTAATTCTAAGACTGGCTGGAGATGTTAGTATTCAAAGACAATTACTTTGTATAAGATTTCACTTTTCAAAAATAAAACAACTTTAAGGGACACAACCTCAGATGTCCTCACTGAAATATTTTTCCGAAAGTTACAAATTTGAGTTCATACACTCCTTACTTCCCATTGCCCACCTAATGAGATGCTTACAAGTAGAGAAATAGCAAATTATGAGCCATTGAAGAGAAAGGAGAAAAACAAGACAAATTACAAATTGAAAGAGCAAAATGTATGGTTGACTGGGCCAATGACATCCAAATGACACTTTCATATACTTCTAGTAATATCTGCCAACCACAGAAAGAAGTCTAGTTAAGGAGAAATTAGGGAGAAAATGGAAATAAAACACTGCCCCGAAGATGCCAAAGAATAGACCTCTGTATTTAAGTTATATCCTATTACCCTGAAAAGAATGTACCTGCCCAAAAGGACTCCTCATGGTTAATTGGGTTCAAATTCATAGCAAGAGTCTAGCAGCCATTGTTTACAAAGATCCCTAATACACGCTGCATTTCACAGAAAAGCTGCCCTGAAATACCTGCCTCCTGTACTGCATTCCTGCTATCTGATCAGACCCTTATAAAGGAACTCCTAGACTGGTAAATCAGCCATTGGGCTGAAGAGATGACCCGGCCAACTGGGGCTGGCAGCTATATTCTCATTTGCATATTCACTAACCGATCAGAGCAGCTCCACTTCAATCAATCTGGTCAGCGCTATTTGAACCAAGCAAACAGTGAGGATTTGGAGTCCTCATTTACATAGTAATGAACCAATCAGAAACCAGGGGGAGGCGCTGTTCTCTAAATAAGCCAGCTTCTTCTCTCCCTCGATGGAGGTCACTTTCAGTTTCCATCAAAGATTGTATTTCCCCGGCTGGAGCTGCAACACCAGAGCTATAACACCAAGGTCTCCTCACCCACACTGCCTCACAGCCATGCTGTTCCACAACCATGTGGTTCCGTGAGATTGAGTTATCTCACACTGTACTATTACACAGCTGAGCTATTTCACAATTGAGCTGCTTTCACTGAATAAAGTCTCTTCCCTCACTGCACACCAAATTGGGAATTCCTGTTGGCGTCGAATTGATGACAACAAGCTTCAGCTGTCAATACAAAAATCAATTAAAAGGCAATCATTTCTCTAAAGGCCTTGAGGGACGAGAAGGAACTTTTTAATGCTCTTCCCTTCCTTCTTACAGTAATATGCCCTTGCCATTACCTTAAAGAAGTTGGTTGTATAATGTTGTTCTAAATGTGAATTTTTGTCTTACCCAGTAGAGAAAAGGCTATCATTTTGTCAGCTCAATGTTAAATGGTTTATTGTTTAAATTGTATACACAAACATTAATAGGCTCTATGATCCTCCTGGTGGGTTCAAGTGGGTGATTTTTTATAAATTCCCATTTTAAATAGTGTATTTTTTTTCCAGTCAGCACTAAAAAACATTTTCATTGTGAACACATTTATCTACAACTGTACCAAAACATAATTTGGGTAGTCTCCAACTTTTCAATGGGTAGTGTTCCAAAAGTTTATGAGTAACTTATTTGAAATAGAGAACATTTTCTATTTATTTCATAATGAAGCTGTAATAAAACTATTCCTTTCTGATCTCCACCTTTCTTCATTGTCTTTGGAAACCTCATTTGTTTAAAACAATTTAGACAGAATTCAGAAAAACAAAAGGCAGACAAAACAAACAGAAGAGCATTTCACACTCCCTGGGCAACCTAATCTCCCCCAGTGGCTGGACTGTCACTCCCTACTAGATATCTGCATTTGAATGACCTACAAATTTAACAAATTTAAACCAGCTCTACATTATCCTTGAAGCTACCCAAAAGAACAATAACGAATTCAGTCACTTCTTTTTCCCTTCCCTTTTCTCCCACAGTTAAACAGTCATTTATCATGTACTTGCAACTATCTAGGCTGTGACATCCATTCTCACTGCAATGGCCTCTCAATTGGCTTCTTTCTACATTCTCTTGCCTCTCCCAATCCCACCCCAATCCAATCTATTCTGTCACTAGATCTTCCCTACTAAAACCTGACTGCAGTTGACCCTTGAACAACACACGTTTGAACTGCACAGGTCCACTTATACGCTGATTTTTTTCGATAAATACTGTAAATATATTTTCTCTTCCTTATAATTTTCTTAATAACATTTTATTTTCTCTAGCTTACTTTTGTTTAAGAGAAAAACCACAGGCCCAAAACAGCATCGCTAGTCCTTAAAGCCCGTGATAGCGAACCTAGATTTAATACCTGAACTAATTGAAGTTTCTTTGTTCCTTTTTTCTTTCTTTCTTTCTTATTTTTCTCAGGCGAGGCAACCGTTGGTTAACCTCACAGATTGCAAGGACCTTGTCAGTTTACAATCCTTAATTTTTATATTTTTTACACCTACAGCACCCGGTCCTCCTAGGTAGTCTCCCATCCAAGTACTAACTGTTAAGAGTGTGGTTCTAGGCAAAGATATGCTAAAGGCCAACTTCTGCTTCTGTAATCTGTTTACTTGTCTGATGTTAACCAGGGTGTGGTTCTAGGCTTTATAAACTGCCTCTTTTGGGAGCTCAGGGCTGATCTCTAACCCTGCGTGGTAGAGAGTCATAATTCATCTCAATTGGCTCCACCGGTCTTAGAATTGATCGCGCCACAACACTAACTTGGCCCGACCCTGCTTAGCTCCTGAGATCAGACGGGATCAGTCTTGTTCAGGGTAGCATGGTCACAAACTTTTTTTTTTTAAATTGCGGTTTCAACCTCTCCCAGAAACATAATCTTAATTACCCAGTCTGGAATTTTCTGGTCAAGCACTACTAAAGTAATCTGTCAATTGGGGACTCTCCAATGCCACCCTTCTCACCATAGAAAGAGGCAATCTGCACAATGAAAACTCTTTCAGTTCTCTTCCCCCAAAGAAATGTGTCCCCCTCCACAAAATAATCCTTTCTTTTCATTCGTTGATAGTTCTTTTGCCCCACCCTGCTTCCTATAAGAAAGCTTCCATTTTGTACAATCCCTCAGAATAATTTTCTAGTTGCTAGATGGGATGCTTCCCAATTCATAAATCACTTAATAAAGCCACTTAGATCTTCGAATTTAGTAGGCTGAATTTTTTAAAACGCTCTCTTGTAAGACTGCCTTATATAATACATACAACTACAAAATATGTGTTAGTCAACTACGTTATAAGTAGGGCTTCCAGTCAACTATACACTGAGTAATTTGGTTTTGGGAGAGTCAAAAGTTATACCCGGATTTTCAACTACGTGGGGTCCAGCATCCCTAACCTCCACACTATTCAACAGTCACCTGTATATCCTTTCTCTACCTAAATAAGTGCAACAATTGCCCGTTACAAGATAAAGTCTAAACCTCTCAAGCCATACTGCAAGGGTGGGCAAACTTTTTCTGAAAAGAGCCAGATTGTAAATATTTTAGGTTTTGCTAGTCATGTATAGTCTTTGTCACAGCTGGTTGGGTTTTTTTTTGTTTGTTTTTAACAATTCTTTATAAGAATCATTCTCTGCTCACAGACTACAGAAACAAGGTGTGGGGCAAATCTGGCCTAGGGTCATAGTTTGCTGACCTCTCACATATAGGACCCTTTACATTTTGGACCCAAGTTACTTCTGGCCCCCTACTACAGCTTGTTCCAAGTTTCCTTCTTTTACACAGGTACTGAACTTGTTAAGTTTTCTGAATACACACATTCCTTTTTCCAACATTTTTCATGATTGGTTAATGTTCTTTTTCTCTCTAAAAGCGATGGCTCCCTTTTCTGCCAGGCAACACTCAGACATAATTTAAGACACATTTGAAAAGTATCTTCTGCATAATTTTTCTCTATTTCCCCCTTAGACCTCCCTCCCTTCTTTATGATTTGTGTGTTGAATTTGAAGCAGATGGTTTAACATTTTCATTAAGCATTTGGACGAGTTTTGGGATTATCCAGATTTAGGATCAAATTACACCTCTGTCCTTCCTCGCTTTGCTTTGGAAAGGGTTTTAACCTTTTTGAACTTTGGGTTCCTCCTCTAAAAAATTAGAAAAATTAATCGAAAATAAAGTAATAAAATTAACCATGTAAAGGACTTAATGCATGGCCCATAATGAATATTCATTAAAGGGTAGCTTGTATTATTCAGTCTTTTAATTCACCAAATATTTATTGAGACTTACAAAGGACTAGGCAACATGCTAGGTACTGTCAGAGAGCTCTCAGCAGAAACCAACATTGATAGCACCTTTATCTTGGACTTGCAGCCTCTAGAACTGAGAAAATAAATTTCTATTGTTTATACCATCCAGTCTGTGGTATTTTGTCATGGAAGCCCTAGCAGACTAATATAATTCCTCAGCCCCTGCCCACTCAATGTAGCTTGGGATTCTGATTAACTTATCAGAAGTTTGAGTAGGAGAAGTCCCATTCAGATTGGTTCAGCCTTGGAACTAAACCCAAATGAAGAGGACTGTGCTGTCAACAAAGGTCTGGGGTTGTGGGTTAAGGTTACAGGCACAGAAGGAAGAACTTTAGCCCCTAGGACAGCAGTGAAAGCCACACAAATGGTATTGGTAGGTAAAGCAGTCTTCCTGTGCCAGACTAAATTAAAGAGCTTTGCAGCCCTCTCTTTGAAGCTTCTCAGCCTCTACAATTGAGGAGCTTTGCCCCTTCTTCCTGCTCAGTGCCAAGGCTAACCCATTATTTCCATTTCTCTTAACATATCTGATAACTTACTTCAAGACTCTTGCTGTTTGTTTAAGCCACTGGGCCTTGATCAGTTCCAGCTTCATTAACCCCTGTAATTGTTCATAATTCAAATCCCCAGAATTGTTTTTTTGGAGGGCAGCTAGTAATCATTAACTTCCACAAGACACCTGGGCCATTATACAAATAAATCTACTCCTCAGCAGACCACACCAGCATTTCAAGAGGGAGAAAACTTGTACGAAATGCATTTTCTAAATGGTATTGTTTCACATAGTCACAACACAATGGAGCCCACTCACTCCACATTTGAATGACTTAAAATGCTTTAGAAGACCTTCCAAGGACTGAGATAATCGGTTGCTGATGAGCAAAGTGTGGTAAAGTCGATACTGCAATACACTAGTTTGTTGGAGTGTAAACTGATATAAATTCATTACAGGGTTGTTTTGTTTTCTTTTTCACAATGAAAAGGAATAGAAACAATAGGAGAAAATGGAAAGTGTCCAATAATAGATGAATAGGTATGGAAATTATGGAATGTTATGTTTGAAAAGACCGTAATAATAAGAAAGTGCTTAAGTGGAAAAAAATTATATACCAAATTGTATTTACAGTTTCATTGCAAATAATGTATTCAATTTCTGCTTAAAATGCATAAAGACTTGATAAACTGGAATGGATTACATTGCAGACTTGATTCTGGTCCTTTGGTATTTATCTCCATGTTAGGCTGAACTAAACGGTTTATAAAGTATTGGTGGAAGAATGCAGGATGGAAAAATAAGCAAAGATAGCCAGGATACCTCTAAAAAGGAAAAGCAATGAAAGAGGATAGCCTGATCACATATGAAAATATAACTTTTTTAAAAGTTACTAATTAAAACTGTGATACTGATGTATGAACAGACAGACTGACAAAGGGACCATAATAGAGAGTCAAGAAATAAAATGTATACCAGAATTGGGTACATAATAAGGGTAGAATCTCAGATCAAGTTGTAGAATTCTCAAACAGAAAGAGATGGAACACCGAGGCTATACGCAGGAAGCAGCACTTATTGATGCTAGCATGGGCTCTGCGGATTCCTATCCAAAGGCTAATCCCTGATTGTAACATAACAGGCAGTTTTATACAGTCTTGTTATTCCTACACAGCTACAGAGATAAGGGGAAACGTTAATTGATTAGGAAGCCATGAAACAACAGATGTGAGCTGGAGAGTCCTTGAGGTAGAGGAAAGAGCAGTCAGGAATGAACTTACCTGAGCAGGAAATGGCCAGACAGGGTTAGGCAGCCACAAGGTAGATATGGACTTTTATTAAAACTGTTGTCAAAATTAAGGCTGATACCTGACATTTGAAAAAAGATACAGCTGGATCCATGCCTTACAATATGTACCAGGATAAACTCCAAATGACTCATATCTAGAGGTAGAAATTGAAATAATAAAAACAATTGAAGAAAACATGGGCAAATCCCTTCATAACTTTGCAGCAGGGATGGCCTTTTATAAATGACTCACAAAATTGATAAATTTGACTACATAAAAATTAAAACTTAAGCATAAAAAAACAAAGTCAAAAGAGAAATTACAAACTGAGAATAACATTTGCAATTCTAATTGAAGGTAAAGGACTAACCTCCCTAATGCATAAAAGCTCCTTAAAAAGATAAAAGGGGTTAAGAAATGTTGCGGGATTCTGGACAGAGAGAAGAGACACAAGGCTACAAACAGGAAGCAGCGTTTATTGATGCCAGCACCACCTCAGCAGATTATTATCCAAAGGCTGAGCCCTGATTGTAACATGCTGGGCAGTTTTATACCATCTTATACTTCTGCATTCCTATACAGCTATAGATATTCCATATAAGGAAAAACATAAGGAGAACATTGATTAGCTGCCAAACTATAAGGAAACTGGCTTAATTGTTTAAACGACTTTTTTGGACTGCCACGTCAGCTGGAGAGTCCTGGGGTGGGGAATGGGAGTGGGGTGCAGTCAAGAACTAACTCATTAGAGCAGGAAATGGTCAGGCAGGGTCAGCCTGCCACATTCACCTCTTTGATGCTCAGATCTAGGACTGGGTCAGAGAGCATCATATTCCTTCTTCTAATTTTTGATTTAGAGGCTGGTACCACCATACCATAAAGACTTTTCCTGCAGTGTTTTTTTTTCTACTATAGTCTCTATGATGGAGGTGGTTGACCAGAAAACAAGAGGCAATAGACATGGGAGGATGAGGCAGGCCTCAAGAAAGAGTAGTACTATCCCAACTAAGGTCTTAAAGCCAGTGAAAGTGAAGAACCAGCCTCTAAAGAGGTTACTAGGGTCCCATCCTGATGAGACACTGTCCTCAGGCTTCTGCCGCGCGTAGATTGGTCAGCTTCCGGTGTGACCAAAGTGTGGTCAACGTCTTACCCTTGGTCTGTCGGTGCAGTCGGTGTTTTCTTCTAGAAGGTTGCCTTGATGGGCTCAGAAGAGTCTGGAACACATTTCCACTCTGCAACTGTGGCTTTAAGTCTACTGTATCCAGGGCATTATCTCAGCAACCTTAACGCAGTGGAAGTAGACAAAATGACAGTGAAGGGACTTGTCCACAGGGTTTTTAGGGGCTGAATGTTCCATTCGTTCACCCAGACAGAATCTCTGGGCTTAAAGGAATGAACTTCAGTAGTTCAACAGACAGGAAGCTTTTCCCTAATCTGTTGGTTAAGAGTCTGGAAGGTGGTCTCTAGGGCCTGAAGCTGTCGTCTCAGAGTCAATTCACCTATTTCCTTGAGGTCATCTTGTAGTCCTTTGATGAGGGGTGGTGGCCAACCATACAGGATCTCATAGGGGAAGAACCTATTCTTCTTTGTTGGGGCCAACCTGATTCTTAATAGTGCCATGGGGAGGACTTCGTCCCAATGTAAATGTGTCTCTTGACGTAGTTTTTCCAATTGAGTCTTAAGGGTCCTTTTCATGCATTTCACCTGTCCCAAACTCTGTGGTCGATAGGCGGTAAGCAATTTCCATTTAATATCTAAAGTCTTGGCTAGTAGCTGAACTATTTCTGCTACAAAAGCTGGCCTGTTATCTGAGCCAATGGTAATTGGTAGGCCAAATCGTGGAACAATTTCTCAGAGGAGCAGTCTGGCTACATCTTGGGCCTTCTCAGTACGGGTGGAAGAAGCCTCTATCCAATTGGAAGGGATGCATACAAAGACCAAGAAATACTTGAGGCCCCATGATCAAGACTTTTCAGTGAAGTCCACGTCGAGTTTCCTCAAAGGGGGTGCCACCGACACTTTGGACCCCCGGCGGGGCACACAGTCCTTGCCTGGGATTGTTGCAGGCACAGACTTTGCACCGTTCACACACTGCTCAGGAGATGCTAGAGAGCCAGGGGAGGTAGAAGTACCAGCCTAGAGTGGTTTCTAGGGCAGAGTGATCAAGGTGAGTCCTTTGCTGAAAGTGCTTGACAAAGACTGGGGCTAGGGTCCCAGGGACTGTAATTCTCCCATCTTTGAACTTCTACCATCCACCGGGAAAGAGGCTCCCCTCTTTAGTCTTAAACCACGCTTCTTCTTGAGATGAGTACTTGGGGTCTCATTCAGCTAGGGGACTGGGAAACAAGGAAGCAGTTAGAGCTGTAGGGCTAGCCATCTCCTTCGCCACAGCCAATTTGGCAACATGGTCTACCCTGCGATTGCCCCGGGCCATTATGGCATCCCCTTTTTGATATTCTCTGCGGTGCACAACTGCTACTTTCTTGGGGGCCCACGCAGCACCTAAGAGTTCTAGGATTTCCTTTCCATGTTTTATGTCTTTCCCCCCAGAGTTGATTAGACCCTTCTCTTTGTACAGGGCTCTGTGTATATGGAGGGTGGTGAAGGCATACTTAGAGTCAGTGTATATGTTAGCACACATTCCTGCTGCCAGCTGAAGGGAGCAGGTCAAGGAGATGGGCTCTGACTTCTGTGCCGAGGTTCCCCTAGGCAGAGATTTTGTCTCAATAGTGGAATGTAGGGTCACCATAGCATATCCTACAAGGCATTCTCCTTCCTTTAAAAAGCTACTATCATCAGTGTAATATTCTAAATTAGGGGCCTTGAGGGGCTGTTCTATCAAGTTGAGTCAGCTGGAAAACTCCATCCATAACTTCAATGCAATCATGGTCTGGCTGGCCAGGCCCAACGGGTAGCAAGGTGGCTGGGTTCAAGGTTCGTACTACCTCTAGGTAGATGCATGGATTCTCGCACAGCATTCCTTGGTATCTGACCATCTGGGCATTAGTTAGCCAATATTCTAACTAATATTCTAAATAATATTACTGTATTCCAGTAATGTTATTATTGAATGTGGTACTCAATTGTCGGTTCTTGCCCATAGTCAGTTTGTTGGCAACTGACACAAAGAGGGCCATGGCTGCGAGTGCTCACAAGCAGGGTGGCCAGGCCTGGGTGATAGTCAAGATGTTTGGAGAGATAAGCCATGGGACAGTGCCAAGATCCTAGCAGTTGGGTTAAGACCCCTACTGCGACACCTGTGTGCTCATGTCCGTACAGAAAGATTTAGTTAAGTCTGGGAGACCTAGTCCGGGGGCGTTAGTGAGTGTCCATTTGATTTCCTCAAAGGCCTTCTGTTGTGTACATTCCCAGAGCAGGGGCTCCCATTCGCCCCCCTTTGTGGCTTCATAGAAGGGTTTGGCCAGGATGGAGAAATTAGGTATCTACATTCTGCAAAAGCCAGCTGCTCTGAGGAATTTGCAGACTTGTCACCGGGTATAGGGATGGGAATCGAGCAGACCATTTGTTTCCTTTCTGGGCTGAGTTGGCACTGTCCCTGCAACAGGTGGAAGCTGAGGTATTTGACTCTTTTGTGACAGATTTGAGCTTTCCTTTTAGAAAGCTTGTAACCTGTTTCCCAGAGGAGATTGAGTAGATGTGTTCCTACCATGCATTCCTCATAGGTCTTTCCTGTTAAGATGAGGTCATTTACATACTGGAGTAGCATACGGCTGTGCTGGTCTACCAGGAAGACCTTTCAATCCAAGGCTAGAGCTGTCTCAGATGGTCGGGGAGTTCTTGAACCCCTGAGGCAGCCATGACCATGTCAACTGGACCTTCTCTCTGCTTTCAGGGCTTTCCTCTTGGAAGGCAAAGATTGGCTGACTTTGAGGAGCCAGGTGAATGCAAAAGAATGTATCCTTGAGGTCCGGACAGTGAAATAGGCTGCCTCAGCAGTCATGAGGCCTAGGAGGGTATATGGGTTGGGGACGACAGGGTGCAGGGTGACAGTTGCCTGGCTGACTGTCTGTAAATCTTGGACTGGCCAGTATTCATCGGTCCCTGGTTTCTGAACTGGCAAAAGAGGTATATTCCAGGATGATTGGCAGGGAAGAAGAATTCCATACTTCAGAAGTCTCTTTAAATGTTTTTGTATCCCCACTTGCGCCTTATGGAGGATGAAATGCTGTTTTGGGTGGGCTGGCTCAGCTCCTGGTTTTAACTCTACTAACACTGAAGGAATGTGTTGGGCCAGCCCCACACTCCAGTCACTTTGAAGGGAAGCTGAGGTCCCTGTTGGGACCCTTCTATGAGACCATAGACGTGCCACTCTTCTCTTTGGGGAACCACAAATGACCTAATCCTTGCTTCTGGGCCCTCTGAAGTTAGGGCTGCTTGGCCACATGAGTTAAAGGTAATCTGAGCCTATAGTTATCCTAAAAGTTCTCATCCCATCAGTGCCACAGGGCAGTTGGACAGATATAGGAATTTGTGGACAATTTCTCGTCCTAGATTGCACTGGTGGGGCTGCAGGAAGGGGCGATGGACTCATCCCCTGGTTGTTCCCATAATGGTAGCTTGTCTTTGAGAAAAGGGACCCACAGGCCAAGTTATAACTGAGTATTCAGCTCTGGTGTCCACCATAAAATCAAAAGGTTGGCCCTCCAACTATCATTTGGACCATAGGACCTTGGGGGCCTAGCAGAATAGAGCCTGGTCTGGCCTAGTGCTGACAACATAGGCTTCTTTTCCTTCAACAAGCCTTGGGAGGATGCCAAGATATTGGCTAGGAGGACCCTAAAATTTCCTCTAGGCAGACTCTCAACCAAGGGGGTTGAGTACAAACTATTGCTTCCCAAGAATCGATATAAGGGAATTGGTCTGGGTGGCCAGGTTGGCCAGTAATGACTTGAGAGACCTTTACAATGACTTCCCTATAGAGAGCCCCCTCTGCTCGCCACCCAACACCAAAAGAGGGCCAGTCGATCTCACAAAAGGCGCGGAATTTCTGTGGGGTGAGTTTAACTGCATAATCTCCTAAATAACCCTTTTTGATAATCTTAAGCATACAACCTAAAGGTTTCTGTTTACTCTGTTGTCCACCCGTCCTGCCACCCATGGTCGGTGATGCACATGCAGAGATTCGCTTCGCCCATCTATGGTCATTGCCCTTGTGAGGATCTTTCAGGCACCTCTTAGCAATTGGGTTGGTATAAAACCCCGACTCAGATCACTGGTACTCCTCATGAAGATCCAGTGGCACTACCCTAAGCAGTATGAAGTTCACCACGGAACCACAGATAGGGGCTCAACTCTTGCTTTGTAGCTAAGCCACATCTCAGTCACACACAATCACACACCAAACACTCCACCCTCCTCCCTATATACCTGAGAGGTCACGGTTTCCTCTAACAAATGTAGAGCACTCAGGTGACCTCGAGAGTTGATCAGACTCCCCTTGTGTCCTCTAACAGACAGGCTGTTCCTGGGACCCGGGTCATTACCATTCAGTCGGGCGGTGCTTCAGGGCTGGTTACTGTGCCTCTCAGGGTTCCGTTGTGCTCTCAGAGGCACCGCCCAGGTCTGCTGGAAGAGTCGTCTTCCCCTACAAACAATAGGTCCACTGGCATGCCAAGTGAAGTCCGCTTCTCCCAGTATCCCAGGGGCCAGTCCCCGAAGACAAGGGAGGTGAAAAACAGCTGTCTCCGAATCTCGGATGAGCCTCAAGAAATGTTGTGGGATTTTCAAACAGAGAGATGGGACACCGAGGCAATAAGCTGGAAGCAGCGTTTATTGATACCAGCATCACCTCAGTGGATTCTTATCCAAAGGCTGAGCCCCGATTGTAACATGGCGGGCAGTTTTATACAACCTTGTACTTCCACAATCCTACACAGCTATAGACATTCCATATAAGGAAGGAGAACATAAGGAGACCATTGATTGGTTGCCAAACTATAAGGAAATTGGCTTAATCGTTTAAGCAGGTTTTCAGACTGCTGCGTCAGCTGGAGAGTCCTGAGGAAGGGGGGTGGGGGTGCAATCAGGAACTAACTCATTCGATCAGGAAATGGTCAGGCATGGTCAGCTTGCCATAAAAGTACTCATTTCCAGTTACAAAATGGTCATGAGGATGTAAAGTGCAGCATAAGGAATATAGTGTATGGTATTGTAATAACCACATGGTGTCAGGTGGGTACAAACTTATTAAGGTGATCACTTTCTAAGGTATATAAATGTCTAATCACTGTGTTTTACATCTGAAACTAGTATAATATTGCATGTCAACTGTAACTGAAAAATAAATTTTAAAAATAGATAGATTTAAAAGTACTAACTATCCCAGCAGAACATCGCCAGATATTAGGTAGGCAATTCACAGAAAAAAGAAATACAAATGGCTCTTAAGCTCACAAAAATCCCTCAACCTCAGACATAATAATTGGACATAGTAATTCTCACTTTAACAAATTAACTAAAATGCACAAGTGTGACAATAGACTTGGTATGTTCACATGATACCTTACATGCATGTACAAGGTTATTCACTGTAGCACTGTCTAGAATAGCAAAAGACTGGGAAAAAAACAAGTGTTCAGCATTAGAGGACTGCTTAGCAAACCATAGTAGCTAAAATAAATAATAACAAAGAAGTTGTCTATGTCCTGATTTGGAAGTTCCCTACTTTTTTAAAAACAACTTTATTGAAATGTAATTCACATGTCATGCAAGTTACCTATTTAGAGTGTACAATTAGATTGTTTTTAGTATATTACAGTATTTTTAAAAATCATTATATATATATATATATAAACATAAAACTTGCCATTTTAACTGTTTTAAGAATACAATTCAGTGGCATTAATTGCTTTCACAGGGTTGTGCAATGATCACCACTATGTATTTCCAAACTTTTTCATCACCCCAAACAGAAACTCTATAATCATCAAATAATAACTCCTTGTTCCTCCTCTTCCCAGCCCCTGGTAACCTCTATTTTACTTTCTGTCTCTATGAATTTGCTTGTTCTAGCTACCTCATAAGTGGAGTCATACAATATTTGAATTTTTGTGTCTGGCTTATTTCAGTTTGCATGTTTTCAAGGTTGATCCATACTGTAGCATGTATCAGAACTTCATTTCTTTGTGTAGCTGAATAATCCATTGTATGGATATACATTTTGTTTATCATTAGTTAATGGACATGTGGATGCTTTTCACCTTTTGGCTGTTGTGAACAATGCTGCAATGAACAATGACACACATGCCTCTGTTCAGTATGTTATCTTTTGTGTAACAATCTCCTGTCAGATACAAATATATATTTGCTTGTAGTTTGTATCTGTTTACAAAAACACTGGAAGAATACACATGAAACTGTAGAAGAATAATTTTCCCTTTACCCTTATAGGTTCGTGGCTAATACCCCCTGTAATAAAAGACAGATTAACAGGAGAAAAAAATAATTTAATAGCATGTATACCTCCTGTGAATATGGGAGATACACAGGAAAACTGAGTAAAACTATCTGAAATGGCCCAAGCCACCGCCTTAAATCCTATCTTCAGCTAAAGACAAAGATATTGGAGAGTGGGGAGGTCAGGTAAGAGAAGTTACCAGGAAAAGCATAGTAAATAAGGAAGTTGTTATGCAAATTTAAGTCAGTACCTTTTCCATTGAGTTTCTTGTGACCGAGTCATCCTCAGCCAGCTACAGAGTCTAACACCCTTACACATGGGTATTTCCCTTATAAAGGTATTTTTCTCTTACAATGGAGTAAAATATGCTCTGTTTTCAGAAATCCTCCAGTGTCTACAGCCTCTCAAAAATAATCAACTCAAAATAATCCTTATGCCAAGAGGCAAATTTTGGGTTGGCATATACTTCTACCCTTCATTTTCACCTTTGAAACTTTCTCAAGAAGTTTCACAGTGCAGAAGCTGAGTCAATACATTGCTCCATATCTCACGAACAAGTCTCCTGGGCCTGAGAATAAGTCAAAGAGTTGTGTCTCATTTCAGGAGATAGTGATGCAGGCTGGCTCCCAAAGTTAGGCCTATATGGTACAAGTGATTAAGTATTTACTAAAAGGCATTTCTATGTATAGACCACAAAAGAGCCACATACTAAACCTGACAAGCTCAGGGGAGGCCTGTATGGTGGGCCTTAAAACTCAGAGACTGAAAAGAACCACATAGGATTGTTTGAATACTAAAATTCCTAACTAAGAGTAAGTCAGGGAAGGTAGTCACGTCCTAGGTTTGTGGCTTCCTTGACAAAGGCCAATCTTTCCCTTAAATGAGCCTGTCTGTTGTCTTTTTACATCTAAGATAACATACCTTTGAAATGTCAGGGCACAACTACGGGTCACCAGAGCACAGTAGCCCTCATTGTTGTCTTGTTTCCCCCACCCCCATACCATCTCTGTGCAGTAAATATTAATTATTAACTATCCTGTACCCACCAATGTAAAAGAAGTATGCATTTTTCTATTTTGCCTTTTTATCCAATCTCAAAAATTTCTCCACGTGGTTTCTCCCACCCCCTTAATCTACCACCAATGGATTTTATGTAATCCTCATGTCTCCTCTTTTGATTCTAATGTATAAAACAAGCTGCAAAGCTGCCATTCTCTGGACCATTTTCTCAATTTGTTGAGATTTTGCTTCCCAGCAATTATTGTCAATTTGGCTCAAGTAAACTCATAAAAATTCTCAACAGGTTTAGATGTTTCTTAACATCATCAACGTGAAACAAAAGAAAAGCAAAGGTTAATGGTTAACACAAATTATAAACTCAGTTTTTGAGTCCTGAGGGCAGTCAGTTGAAAAGGTTTCTAGATGTTGGGCTCAAAGCATCTTTAGATAGAGTGAGGGCAGATAGTGGCAACCTGACAGATAGTCCTGGTTTGTAGTTTGAATGTCTCTGGGAATGTCATCAAGTATTCTTCTTAACTTTCTGAATGGCCCACATAGTAACAAAGGTTGTCTAAATACGAGCTCTTGTGGTGCTTTCTCTGAAATTTATATGAAGTTGTACAGTGTTAGCTTGCAGAGCTTTGGGAAAACGACAGTTTTTGTTCTCAGTGATTCCAAGTCAAAAAAGTGGGGGGAGAGAAAATGGAAACGTTACTTTGGAGAGTTGTAGCCAGATATTTGAAGGAACAAGAAAAATTCAATAGCCAATCTAGTTTTCAGGTAGATAACAAAACCTCAAAGACAATGAATATGACTAGAATCTGATGTCCATAAAGGTGTATTATAATTTATTTACTAAAACATAATTTTTCTCTTTATAATTATTCCCATTTCTACCAAAGATAATCACTTGTTTGCAAGCTAACTTGTTTGCGAAATAAGTCTAATCTCATTAAACTTGGCCCAATTATTTATATAAGTGCAGCAAGAAAAGTGATTGACCATAAAGATATTTAAAATTTGCTTTGCCAGAACTTTTTATAAGCCATCTCGGATTGAACTCTTAAAAGCCTCTCAAAGCTGGGAAACCAAGCCAAAATCTTGTCATCAGACTTCGCCCGCAATACCTATAAATTTCCTCTTTTGTCAAGGTCTCCAGAAATATCCTAAGGTTCCTAGGCCTGCCAGGAAGTAACCTTTCTTACTCACTTGGTAAGGTTACTGGGAACTCTGTAAAGCAAGGCACCAGGCTATTTTTCCAAGGTGCCTTACTGACTCCATAAAGTAAACTTAGTTTCTTAAACTGATTGGTCATATTGTAACCTCATGCAATTTCATTTCTCTAATGTAGATTTTTTTTCCTCTGATTCAAGCTGGTTTTGCCCAGATAATGGCATTATGACTTGCTTCTTTCAGACCTTATCCTCTGCATGCCTGCTCCTTTCATCATGAAGCCTCAGGACATAAGATTAACAGAGCCTCAAGTCTGTAATCATGAGAACAATAGGTTTCCCTTGGACTTAAAGATTAAGGATAATATCTTGGCTTTAGATGTATTTCAGCCACAGGCCCATAGAGGCAGAACAACAACTCTACCAGCCATGGGACTAGACCAGGGGACCAGACCATGGGACCAGATGGGATGGAGCTATGACTGATTCCAAAATCAGACATGATCCGTTATCACACCCCTCCCAATTGTTTAATCAGTAGTACCCATGAACCTAACTCCCTTAGTTTCCATGATTACTGTTTTTTCCCTATATAACCTATACTCCTGAGACATCTGGGGAGCCAGGCTTTCGAGCGATAACCCTCCTGTGTCTCCGGGACTTGCAACTCTCTAGTAAACCTTACTTTCTTTGCTGCAAAAACCTGCATGTATCTCTTCTTTGGCTTAGACATGCACAGATAGATGGACCCCTTTTTTGTCTCAATAGCAATATCTAGTTCTATGCACATCTTCATATACAACATTCCAGTCGAAACCTTGGTAATACAACCATTTCCAACTGTGTCCTGTTGTATGGCGAACACATTCTTATTAAATGTATGCAAAGAAGAATATTGCCATGCAAATAAGAATACTCAATAAGAATTTCATAATTCTGAAGGGGTAAGGTAGGGGAAAAAAGGCAAAAGTTTCAATTCTGTTTACAAAGATATAATTAACCAAATTGCAGCATGTTATAGATAGCTTAAGAGGGGTTTCCTAAATCTGGAAAAGAAAATATCAAATAATCAGCAATGTTTCAAATAAAAAGTCATAAAAATTATAATTATCCTCATTAGTTAATCTTATGTGATAAATTCTTGTTGATCTTGATCTTGTTAGCAATTTTAGGAATTCAGTTTCTCCATTAGAGTTCTATAAATTCTTACACAATTCGGTAGCGCAAACTGAAAATTATTAGAAACCTGAATTTGTAAGAATCCTTTCTAAGGAATCTCTGAAAATGAAGCATTTTTGCAAAAGCATCAGAGTAAAACAATAGCTTTCTGTAAATGACAAAAAACTTAAAAATGAAGAGAAAGAACTTAAAGATCCAATGAGAGTTTATAATATGATTGACAATGAATTTGATAATTTCTTTGACACACATTTTAAGATAACTTGAATCAAAACTGATAACATTACACAAAGATGAATTAGATTTTTAAGAATTTCACATGATTTCTGAAATATTTAACGTTAATAACATATATTCATATAAATAACCTAAGAAAGTTCTGCATTACTTCATATTTGATAATGCTTCTCATGTAATTAAATAAACTTCATTAGTTTAATATCGCTCTTTTTAAAAGGAGAGAGAACAAATTTTTTTGGCATGTTCCAGGAGCCCTCTGGAAAATCTCGAAGTTAGTTCAAGGTCAAAAAGACTTCACTTATTTCGTTTTGGGAAGTTTGTCAAAAATATCAAAAGGTTTGGATGTTTGACTAAATAGGATCACAGATCATTATGAAACAATACTTATTTATCTATTTAACCAAAGTTACAATAAAATATTTCAAAGGCAGATATAAAAGGTTACATAGTTGTGAGTGAGCAAACCTTAGCTCTTTTAATATTGAGAATGTAACTATACAAATCTTCACTTCTCAAAGACTTTTTCTCTTGTCTCCTTGATTCAAACTGAGCTTAGGCTCACTTGCTTCTTTTCTTTCCTTATTGGTCAGCATACTGCACCACCACAATGATTAAACACTTAGGTCACCATCAAAGCAGCAGGTCTGTTGACCACAGAAACAGAATTTAGGTCAAACTAAAGATAACATCATTCAGCTCCACCCATGAAGGCAGAGTGACCCTAGTGGCATTCCCTTGAAAACAGACAGAATTACACCATGACTGACATCAGAACCTGATGCAATGACTGACTGCCTCCTACCCTAGCCCCAACCTATCAGTGGAGCCCATGACCCCAACTCCTTTAGCTACTGTTAAGGTTGGAAAATTTTCCAGTAAACCAGCATTAAGGATTTACTCTGATTCTGTTAACCAGGGTGTGGTAATCTGTTCAAAGATATGTTAATGGCCAACTTCTGATTCTGTAATCTGCTTACTTGTTTTGATGTTAACCAGAATGTGGTAATCTGCTTACTTGTAAACCATGGTGTGGTTCTAGGCTTTATAAACTGCCCCCTCTGGAAGCTCAGGGCTGATTCTCTGACCCTGTGTGGTGGAGAGTCAGTCACCGGACGGCTAATAAAGGCTCACAATTCATCTCAATTGGCTCCGTGGGTCTTAGATTTGATCATGTCACATTTGGAGGCCCCAGTGAGATTCCCCCCTGAAGGAGAAGGGGAGCATCTCCAAGACCCGTGGCCCCGGTTGGTCTGGGCGAGACTTGGCCACGTTCAGGGGGCGGCTGCTGAGAGACGTTCGTCAGCCCCAGATGCTGAACAATGTCGACCCAGGAGGCCAGAGGATAAATTCTAAGAATTGGTCACGAGCCACCTGAGTCAGTCTCACCGGTGAGTACGTTTAAATCTAGGCTTAGAACTGTCTGTGGGCCCCAGGAACTAGTGGAAGGCTGGACACAGCACAACTTCCCTAGTCTGGTTAAGGACTGAGACATCAGATCCTGATCTGGTTTCTGTCCTGACCTGTTCGTGCCGGCGCCTGTTGCCTGTTGCCTGTTGTGTGTTTGTCCGTCACTTCTGTCACTCCAGTGTCTGTTTTTAGGTTTGTAGTCTCTCTGAATGTCACATGTCTTTATTCTTCTTATCCTCATAGGCCTATTAATTCTTCTTTTCTCCTTTAGTTTAGCTGCCACTGCCCTGCCAGGCTGGTCCCCAGGACAGCGCATGGCCCTTGCTCTAACTTTTTAACTTTTACAGGTACCATATTTTCTTTCACCACTGTTCCAACCGCCATGGGTTAAACTTCTTCCAGACCCACTCCTCTGCAGTGGCGCCTCAACAATTTCAAAGACTTCAGGTGACAGGCCCAAGGTTATGGGTCCTGCGTCACCCCCTTCAATCTCCAGAAATTCTGCCAATTGGACTGGCCTACCTTTGGTGTAGGGTGGCCGTCTGAGGGTTCTCTCAATCTACAGGTTGTCTTTTGGGTTCGCAGTGTTGTCTATGGCATTCCAGGACACCCTGATCAAGCCCCCTACATAAATGTCTGGATCGACATAGTCTCTGCTGCTCCAAAATATTTGAAAAGCTGTCAGTGCAAACCCGACCAAAAATGCCCTCCTCAGGCTGTCCTTTTGGCTGGACTGAGAGGTCCGGGGAAAAAAACCCAAGATCGCCAACCCTCAGTCTCTCTATCCTATTCTATAGGCTCCCCATGAAGACCCTGAGATCACAAATCCCCCTCCTTATTCCCCAGGAAACCTGTTCTGGCCCCCCAATCACAGAGAGGCGGAACCCCTGGAGCCCTCCCCATACCCGAGCAGGGACTGTCTACCATCCCCCACAAGACCCAGACCTGACCCCAGACTCTTTGCAGCCGGCAGCAGTCCTGGCACTGCTCCGGCAAGTTGCCCCTCTTGAGGGGGATTCCCAGAAGCCCTTCATGGTTTACCTTCCCTTCTCTACTAGTGATCTGTATAATTGTAAATTTCAGACTCTTTTTTTTTTCAGAAAAGCCCCAGGGCTTAACCTCTCTGTTAGAGACTGTTTTCTTCACTTATCAGCCCACCTGGGATGCCTGCCAGCAGCTCTTGCAGGTTTTATTCACTTCAGAAGAAAAGGAGCAGATCCTGCGAGAGGGTGCCAAGGCTGTGTTAGAGCCAAACGGGCAGCCCTCTTACAGATCCAGCTCAGATTCAGCATGTGTTCCCAAATACCCGTCCATCCTGGGACCCCAACACGGACCAAGGTAAGAATGCTCTCCAAAAGTATCGCCAGCTTCTACTCCAGGGCCTCCAGTCTGCAGCTCGTGGACCGATTAACCTGTCTAAGATAAGCAATATCATTCAGGCCAAGGATGAGTCGCCAGCTGTATTTTTAGAGAGACTATTAGAGTCATATAGGCTGTACACTCCCATTGATCTGGAGGACCCTAATAATAGGAAGGCTGTGAATCTAGCCTTTGTCAGTCAGTCGGCCCCATACATTAGAAGGAAGATACAGAAGATAGAAGGATTTGAAGGAAAAAATCTGAGTTAGTTGAAATAGCCCAGCGAGTGTTTAACAATTAGACAACGCAATGAAAGTCATGCTTGCCAGCCACCCCACTTAAAGATAGACCCCAGAAGCCATTAGGAAGAGGCAGGGGCCAGAGACAGCTACCTAAGATGCATGATGGGCCAAGGAGAATTGGGCTAGAAAAAGACCAGTGTGCATAGCTGCCCCAAGAAAGGGCAGGCTTCTGCAAAGAAAACCCCCCTCATTCTCTTTGAAGATGCAGAATGAGGAGGTTGGGGCTCCTACGTTATGAGCTCCCGGGAGCCCAGGGTAACATTACAAGTCAGAGGCAAGCTTGTAAACTTTTTAGTAGATATGGAGGCTACTTATTCAGTCTTGAGGATACCCAAGGCTCCCTATCTAAAGAGAAGACTTTAATACAAGGAGCCACAGGACAAGGGAAATCTTACCCTTGAACCCAAGCCAGAATTACTGACTTAGGAAAGGGAACTATCACCCATTTGTTCCTGGTTATGCCTGAATGCCCATACCCCTTGCTGGGGAGAGACTTACTACAGAAACTACGGGCCACCATCTCTTTTAAAGTAGGACACACTGAACTGACTCTGGGGGCCACTCCATCTGCAATAATGTTCACTTGCCCTCTCTCAGAAGAATATCTTTTATTAAAAGAGCCTGTTCTCAATTCTTTCCCTGATACATCACTGTTAAAGGAACTGCAGCACAAGATCCCATGGGTGTGGGCTGAGACTAACCCACCCAGACTGGCAGCACATCAGCAACCTTACTAAGTTCTGCCAAGCCCATCTGAGTAAGGCAGTACCCCATCAGTCAGAAGGCTAGGTCTGGCATAGCACAGACCTCAGAGGCTCCTGAACGAAGGAATCTTGGTCCCTTGCCATTCACCTTGGAGCACCCCACTGCTCCCAGTTCAAAACTGGGTACCCAAGACTATAGGCCAGTGTAGGACCTCAGAGAAGTAAACAAGTGGGTTGAGACAATACACCCCACTGTTCCCAACTTGTACACCCTCCTGAGCCAACTGCCACCCAGCCACCAGGTATACATCGTACTTGATTTAAAGGACACTTTCTTCACCCTCCCCCTAGCAAAGGAGGGTCAACCAATATTTGCCTTTGAATGGGAGGACCCTGATAAACTGTACTCTGGACAATTGACTTGGACTAGGCTGCCACAGGGATTCAAGAACTCCCCCACATTGTTTGACGATGCTCTGAGCCAGGACCTCATCAACTTTTGCCAGAGACATCCTGAGACTGTTCTTCTACAACATGTAGATGACTTACTCTTAGCTGCCACAACAGATATAGAATGTAAGCAGGCCACTAAAGATTTATTACATGAACTAGATACTAAGGGTTACTGGGTGTCCACTAAGAAGGCTCAGCTCTGCACCTCCCAGGCAATATACCTGGGGTATAAACTGCAAGAAGACCACCAGACCCTGTCATCAAGCAGAATTGAGGCTATTTTGAGAATACCCCAACTCACAACTAAGCGGCAGGTCCAAGAGTTCCTCAGAGCTGTAGGCTACTGTAGGCTCTGGATTCCAGAGTTTGCAGAGTTAGCCAAGCCCCTGTATACCAGTACTGGGGGAAAGCCTGAAGACTTGAACTGGGGAAAAGAAAAAGAGGCTTTTGAAGCCCTAAAATAGCCTTGACTACAGCTCCCGCTCTGGCTCTGCCTATTTTAGACAAGCCGTTCCAACTCTTTGTGACTGATACTAGAGGTATAGCAAAGGGGGTCCTCATCCAGACTCTAGGACCATGGAAGCTGCCCGAAAACCAGTGGGGCCTATTGACATTCTGCCAGTCCTGCCCCCCAGAATGCTCTCAGACTCGCCCATCTATACCCCTGGAGAACTTGAACTAAGCAGTAAGCAAAAGGGGTCAAAGGGACTCACTGGATGGATCCACCCCCCAGATGGGCGCACCTTAGTACCCGGTGCCCTAGGTCGGGAACTAGTCTCACTCATTCATCAGAGCACCCACCTAGGTGGTACAAAATTAATTGAACTTTTAAAAAAGAGACTATTATATCCCAGGGCTATACAAAACTGCCAAAGAAGTAACAGCAAGATGTCATATCTATGCCCAAGTTAACCCTGGGCCTCCTACTGAAATACAAATTGAGTCAAGACTCAGGGAGAACATTGGGAATTAGATTTTACAGAAGTAAGCCCTGGAACTTTTGGATTTAAGTATCTATTTGTGTATCAGTCTACTCAAGATAGACTTGAGTATCAGTCTACTCAAGATAGACTGAAGCCTTTCCAACGAAAAGAGAAACTGCTCAGGTAGTAGCTAAGAAATTAGCATCAGAAACGGTGCCTCAATTTGGCTTGCCCTTAACACTGGGGTCCAACAATGGCCCGGCGTTCATCGCCACAACCAGTCAAACCTTAGCCAAAATGTTAGGTATTGATTGGAAATTACACTACATATATAGGCCTCAGAGTTCAGTTCAAGTAGAAAGGATGAACAGGACATTAAAAGAAACCTTAACCAAGTTTAAACTTGAAGACTGGCGAAAACTGGGTGAGCCTCCTCCCCTTTGCCCTCCTTAGAGTAAGGTGTACCCCTTATCTCCAAGGCCTCACCCCATATGAAATCATGTTTGGGAGACTGCCGCCTCTTCTACCCAAGATAGGAGTAGAAAAGGCAACTGAAATCCATAATTTCTCACTACTTAAGGCCTTACAGGCACTGCACTTGGCAAGAAAGGAAACTCAACACTTAGTCTCTGCTGCCCGGGAGAGCCCCGGACAGCCAATTAACCCACATAGCCACTCTCTTGGGGACTGGATCTGGGTGAAAAAGATACAGCCAGCTGCCCTTGAGCCCCGCTGGGATGGACCCTTTCCTGTCATCCTCACCACTCTCACTGCAGTCAAGGTCGCGGGACGCCATCATTGGATTCACCATACCTGGATCAAAACAGTTCGGCCTCCCAAAGAGACGGTACAATGGGCTATATGCTGGACCGAGGATCCCCTAAAGACAAGACTTTCGAGGGCCCACTCTAGACCCTCTTAACTCTCTTAACGTTCTTCCACCTGTGCGAATGTAATCCCCATCAAACCCAGGTGTATAATTGGGAGCTAAGTGGATCTGAGACTGGTGTTCCTATTTCCTCTAATCATACCTCCTTCCAGCCCACTTTTCAGGTAGATCTTCGTGACATCCTAGAAGAAACGGACACTGTGGGCCGTCCATGTTTTGGCATTGCAGGTAGTAGTACAGTAGGCAACTCCCTACCCTCATTTGGGTATGGAAATAAACTCCAAGAAAAAAAAATCTCCAACACATTCAACTGTACATGTGCCCTCAGACTGATAGCACCTCCTGCTTCAGTGCTAGCTGCATGGCACTCAGTGAAACCTGCTGTTTTATGCAAACCACTCTGGAATTATACAAGACAGCCTAGTGCTAGTAAGACAAAGGGTTAAAGACAGAGAAGAACGGCTTAAACGTGGAGAATCTTAGTGTGAAGGACTTGGTTAACAACTCTCCTGACATCCATTGCAGGCCCCCTTATTCTAGCCTTCCTGGACCTTCTGTTTGGGCCCTGCATAATTAATTGATAACTGCCTATGTCAGAAAATGGATACAGGCAGTAAAACTCATGGTCCTCAGAACAAACTATCAGCCACTCCAGGTTAGGGAATCAATGATTTGAATTCTCCTAGAAAACCAGTGGGGAATGTTAAGGGTGGAAAATTTTCCAGTAAGCCAGCATTAAGGATTTACTCTGATTCTGTTAACCAGTGTGTGGTAATCTGCTTATTTGTTAGCCAGGGTGTGGTTCTAGGCTTTATAAACTGCCTCCTCTGGAAGCTCAGGGTTGATTCTCTGACCCTGCATGGTGGAGAGAGTCAGTCTCTAATAAAGGCTCACAATTCATCTCTACTGGTTCTGTTGGTCTTAGATTTGATCACGCCACAACAATCTGAGTGTCTGTCTTGTGTTTTCTGTGCAAGTGATGGGGGGAGGCTCGAGTTCACAGAAGACAACCTTGGGGTGTCTCTTGCAACATTTCAAAGAAGGGTTTGTAGAGGAAGCTGACTATGACATAAAGGTTTCTTCAGGCAGACTAAGAACACAGAAGTTGAATGGCCATATTTTGGTGTAAACTGGCCTCCGGAGGGTTCTATTAACAGGGGTTTAGTGAGGAATGTTTGGAAAATTGTCATGGGAGACCTGGGACATCCCGATCAGTTTCCCTACATTGGTCAATGGTTAAACCTTGTTCAGAACCCCACTCCTTGATTCCACTGGTATGCCCTTTCTCTAGGGGTACAAGTCTTAGTTGTGGGCACCCTGAAACATATAGCAACTGAATCTCCAAGACGGTCCAGTCTCTCAGTCCTCCACCTTCCCCCACCCTATAATCTAGGATAACAGAAACCAAATAGCATCACCTCACCTCCTCCGAGGTGGGCAGATAACCCCATATTGGACCTCCTGCTCCCACTCTGAGTGGGGCACCAGCCAATACCACCACCCCGACCATCCTCCTCCCCTTCCTAGAAGCACTACCCCATGGACATCACACAGACAGACCCTTTATGGTTTATGTGCCTTTCTTGACTAGCGACCTGTACAACTGGAAGGCACAGAATCCGCCTCTCTCAGAGAAACCCCAGGCATTAATGGGACTCTTAGAAAGTGTCTTTCAGACTTACCGCCCCACCTGGAATGATTGCCAACAGCTTTTAATTACCCTCTTCACTGCAGAAGAAGGTGGAGGCATTTGAGCCAAAGCACAAAAGATAGTTGTGGGAGGGAGGAAAGTTGAGGAAGCATGGGAACAGATTGAGGAGGAATTTCCCTCCACCCGCCCAGACTGGGGACACAATTCTCAGGCAAGGAGAAAGGCATTAAATCAGTACCACCAGATTCTAATTGGGGGAATTAGGATGGCTACTCGTCAGCCAACTAACCTTTCTAAGGTAACTGAAGTTATACATGGACCTCAGCAATCCCCCAGAGTGTTTCTTGAATGAGTTGTACCGGGTGTATACCCCCATTGATCCTGAGGGCCCTAAGAACCAGTGGGCAATTAATGTAGCCTTTGCTACTCAGGCAGCCCCTGATATCTAGTGTAAATTACAAAAATTAGAAAGTTTTGCAAGGATGAACCTGTCCCAACTTGTCGATAGCCCAGAAGGTGTTCGACAACAGGGAGGCATTGTATGACCCCAAACGTATGGCAAAAATCCAAAGCTACTGTCATCAAGCAAGCCAATCTGTTACCAGGCCCAGACTCCGAGACCCTCGTGCATGACTGCATAGATTTCACTGACACTGTGTTCCTCACACCCAGACCTCAAAGACTCCCCTCTGCCTGAGGCCGATGAAGTTCTCTTCACGGATGGGAGCAGTTTCATGCTGGAAGGAAGGAGGTATGCCGGGGAAGCAGTCATAACTCTAACTAGCACCATCTGGTCACAAGCTCTTCCCCATGGGACTTCTGCTCCAAAGGCCGAAGTCATGGCCCTCACCGAGGCACTAAGATTGTTGTGGCACGATCAATTCTAAGACTAACAGAGCCAATTGAAATGAATTATGAGCGTTTATTAATCAGCCAGCAACTGACTCTCCACCACACAGAGTCAGAGAATCAGCCCTGAGCTTCCAAAAGAGGCAGTTTATAAAGCCTAGAACCACATCAAACAAGCAAGCATATTACAGAAGCAGTAGTTGGCTCACTTAAAAATTTTCCACCCTTAACAAGATTAGGAAAAGGTAAGGCAGCCACAATATACACTGACAGCCGATATGCCTTTGCCACCGCACATGTACATGGAGCCATCTACAAGGAAAGAGGGCTTCTGACTTCAGCTGCGAAGGACATCAAGAACAAGGAGGAGATCTTAGCCTTACTTTAAGCCATATAGATGCCTAAAACTCTTACTATTGTTCATTTTAAAGGGCATCAAAAAGGAAATAGTCCCAAGGCTGAGGGAAACTGATGAGCTGATGTAGAGGCAAGAACAGTGGTCACAAGGCCAGTGGGGCCCTCACCACATCTACTGACTGTTGTCCCTTGCCCAGAACTGCCTCCGTCTTCAACCTATATGGTGGAAGAGAACATATATTTTCAAGATAAGGGAGCCACTAGGAACCAACAGGGGTGGTGGATGACCCCAGATAGAAAAATTGGGCTCTCACGGGCCCTTGGAAGGACTCTCCTCTGCCAACTACACCAGACCACACACCTAGGGCGAACTAAGATGCTCTAAGCTTTAGACCTCTACTTTCACTTGTTAGAAGGGAGAACTGCAGAGGAGATTGCCTCACAATGTCTGGCTTATGCCCAAGTTAATCCAAAAAAGGGGAAGATAGAAGAACCTAGGCATAAGGAAAGAGAAACTTATCTGGGGGACCACTGGGAATACATCCTCTAGCGAAAGGTATTACTCAGACAATGGGCAGGTGAATAGTATGGCCGGTGGGCCTGGCCCGACAGTCAGTTCAATATGCCCTTCCTTGAAGGAAATTGTAAATTCTGTAGCAAGTCTCTACCCAGCAGCGGATACAGGCATTCTGGCATAACTAGAAATGAATGGGTAATTGTTCCTTTTTCCCAGATCTGTTGTTATTCTGGCTTGGGTCCAAGGGTAAGATTTCCCTTGTCCAGTGGCCCCTTGTATAAGTGTCTTTTCCTTTGAGAGTGAGCCCTGGGCACTTTGTAGGATAGAGTAGGTAGCTCCTGTGTCCACCAAAAAGTTTACAGGCTTGCCCCCGACTTGTAAAGTTACCCTGGGCTCCCAGGGGCTCATAATGTAAGAGCCCTAACCTCCTCATTCTCCATCCTTGAAAAAGACGAGGGGGGCCTTCTTTTGGGGGGCTTGTCCTTTTTTTAGGGCACTCATTCTTCCAATGTCCCTTTTTCTTGCAATATGCACATTGGTCCTTCTCTAACCTGACTCTCCTGGGTCCATTGTTCGCCCTGGGTGCCTGTTCTTGGCCTCTGCCTTTTCCTGGCAGTCCCTTTGGCTGAGCTCCTTGCATGGTTGCAAGCAGTATCTTGTTCATCTTCTTAATATGTACTATATCTACTCATCTCTATTGTTGAATACTCGTTGGACTATCTCGACCAGCTCATTCAGCTCTTTCTTTCAAACCCTTCCATCCTCTGCAGTTTCTTTCTAATATCTGGGGCCAACTGACTGACAAAGGCTAAATTCATAGCCCTCCTATTATTAGGGTCCCCTGGGTCAATAGGGGTATATAACCGGTACAACTCTAAGAATCATTCCAGGAATGCCGCCGGTGACTCATCCTCAGTTTGGATGACCTCGCTTACCTTAGATAGGTTAGTGGGTTGTCTGGCAGCAGACTGGAGCAGAAGCTGGTGATACTGTTGGAGAGCCTCCTTACCTTGGTCAGTGTTGGCGTCCCAAGGCGGACGGGTGTTCAGGAGAACATGTTGGACGCGGGCCTGATTGGTGGAAGGCTGCCCGTTGGGCTCTAATACCGCTTTCGTAGCCTCCCTCAGGATCCACTCTTGCTCTTCTGAGGTAAACAGGACCTGGAGAAATAGCTGACAGTCATCCCAGGTTGGCTGGTGGGTAAAGAAAATAGTCTCTAGGAGGGAGGTTAATTCCTGGGGTTTCTCTGAGAATGAGGGGTTCTGGTGTTTCCAATTGTACAGATCACCGGTGGAAAAAGGGACATAGACCATGAATTGCCTCTGGGTTTCTCCCCTAACCGGGGAAGCCAATTGCTGGAGTGGGGCCAGGACTGCTGCCTGGTTTGACGAGTCAGGGACAGGATCAGGGTCTGGTGGGGGCCGGTACACAACCCCAGTGTGGGTGTGGGGAGGACTAGTGATCTCAGGGTCCTCAGGGGGTGCCTGAAAGGCTGTTTGCAGGTCGAGTGACCCCTCTGATGGCCACCCCGTTCCAAATGTGGGCCAATCTAACTGGCAGATCCTCTTAAGGTCAAAGGGAGTGACACCAGCTTCGTAGGCATGGGCTCATCTCCTGAAATCCTTAAAGTGGTTAAGGAGGCACTGAAGGAGAATAGGAAGATTCGAGAAAAAAGCCTGACCCATGTTAGTGTTATGCCCCAACTCGTATCTCCACGAACACCAAGAAGCCGACACCGATGCAAGAGCAAGAGGGAGTTTATTTCAGACTCGAGTCCAGACCGCAGTCCACACACTGACGCAGTAGTGAGTAGGAGGCGGTCCCGAACATGGGGCTTCAGGGGTATTTGAAGGGAAAAATTCGTAAGCATGGGGAGCGATGTCTTGGCATTGCAGGATTGGTACAACGAGCTTGTCGCTTAGCAGGATTGGCTGGGTGATTGCGCCAAGGTACAAGGTGGGGAATTTGGAGAGTTACTTTCCATAATTGCTCTGATTTGCTGAGTCTAGGGTGGGGTGATCATCTCGCTATCTGCGGCTTTTCCGGGAACTGGCCTGTGCTTAATATGGAGTCTTATATTTAAGATGGAGTCACTTTGGTTGTTCATTAGTAAAAACAAGCAAGATCCCCTCAGGAGCCAAATAAGCCAGGGCTAGGATTAGCTTCTGACCTAGCGTCCAGTCGGACGGGGCCATGGAGGCCAGATCTAAGGAAAGAATTAAAATACCACACATCAATATATGGAGTACCAAGGCAATAAGCAGGTAACAGTACATTTTGACCAGTTCGGACAGACAGACACAATACAGACAGACAAGATAAGCTACAGGTAACACAAAACACTAGTGCACCCAAAAACCTGAAGTCAAGTCTGACGTCTCAGACCTTGACTGAACTAGGGAAGTATTGCTGCATCCAGCTTTCCACTAGTTCCCCGACAGATACCCAGAAACCTGGATACCTGTAGTGCAGTCTGACTCACCGGTGAAGCTGCTCCAGATGGCTCGTGCCCAATAGCTACAGAATTGAACCTTTTATCCACCTGCCCTCCTGAGCGAGTCTGCCTGGCATCTGGGGCTGAGGAACGTCTCTCAGTGGTCGTCCTCTAGACGGGGCAGGTCCTCGCCCAAGGTGGCCGTGACAGTGGGTCTTAGGAGATCTCCTTTGGAGAGAGATCTCGCTGGGGCCTCCAAATGTTGTGGTTCACTCAAATCTAAGACCCACGGAGCCAATTGAGATGAATTGTGAGCCTTTATTAGCTGGCCAAGGACTGACTCTCTACCATGCAGGGTCGAGCTTCCAAAAGAGGGAGTTTATAAAGCCTAGAACAAGCGAGCAGATTACAGAAGCAGAAATTGGTCATTAGCATATCTTTGAGCAGATTACCACACCCTGATTAACAACAAACAAACAGCAGATTACAGAAGCAGAAGTTGGCCTGTTTGAAAATTTTCCACCCTAACAGCCAGCACTATACAAAAACTTCTGTTCATATGTGGATTTTACGCTAAAAAAAAAAAATGCCAAACACATTTTATACTTCCAATTAACAGCTCCCAGGAAAATGTAAACCTTTGCTTTATGATATTTCCTATGTATAGTGTTAGGCATGAAATAGTTTTAGATCCAGAATTTCTTTGAGCTGAATGAAATGAAGGAAAACCATGCTATTTTTTTAAGGAAAATATGCACACGTAGACACATATGGGTGTGTTCACCCTTCTCTTCCAATGTGTTTTCTAAACCTTTGCTTATACAACCTGTACATTTTGTATGGTGGTGGTGGTGGGATTTGGGTATTTGAACTTAGCCTGGTTGCAGGCTTCTTAAAGGTGTGACATATCAAGTTTTCTGTCATTGTGATGTAGGGAAGAGACAAGAGAATTAAAATGTTAATCAAGCTACAATCAGAGACTGCAATTTGCTGATCAGCTCTGCAGCCAGGCCAGGAGGACACCTATAGAACAAAGGAAGACTTCTGCTGGGATTGCTAACAATCAGTTTCCCACATCTGTGAAGGAGAAACAGGAACTACAGTTATTACCAATGGGTAAAACCATGGGGAACCTATGGATTAAAGGCTGGGAACTGCCAGCAGGCTTTTCACTCTACATATTCTTACCTTTTCATGCTACATTCCCTTCCCCTTCCTCACTATATAGGCACTGGAAACTGAAGAATGACATATAAACTGAATTCCCTGAACACTCAGGGTCCCTCTCAGTTTCTTTACTCTGTCTCTCTCACTGTCTCTCGCTGTCCCTCTGACTCTCTGCCTCTGAGAGGAGACCACACTCTTCCTGCGAAGTGTTACCCCTTTTCTAATAAACTTTTCTAAACTAACTTTGGCATGTTTGTTGAATTCTTTCTACACTCTCTGCCAAAGGACCCTCTTTTTCTCTTAGGGGAGGGCTTGGTCCCCTCACCTCCCTGTCTCCCTTGGGGAAATTTGCCCTGTCCTGCATCAATTGTGATGGTTTTTTTAAAAGATCAGTTTGGTATGCCTTCTCACAAATGGTGGTCTTGTACTTAAATATGGTATTTTTTTCCTAATAAACAAATCACCTCTGTTTTCTATTAAAAAAGAAAAAATGCATCTCCATTCTTTACGGTTTCAAGTTACCAAAAAGATTTTAGAAACTATTAAGTAGACATACAATAAAACATAATTATTGTCAAAAATTTATCAACTTTTATCTTACATCTATTTAATTCACTTGTTCCTAACAATTGTATTTAAATTACTCACAAAATTTTTATGACTTTGAACAGTTAACCATTATTTTAAGTTTTTTTTCTTACTAACCAATTCTGTAAATGGGATAATATGAACTTTTTGACTAGTAAACCCAGGTAAAATAAAATTTGCATGTCTGCATTAATTGAATTTGACAACTTTGAAGACATGCCTATTTTAATTAAACCAACAAACCCAAACTAGCTTTCATTTACCAAAGTTTATCCCAGATCAAATGAACTTGAAAACACTTGAGTTAGTTTCTATATTTTTAAGAGTTTTAGAAGTACTTAATTTATATAAGTTTATTTTTCTTTAAGCTAATTAAATAGAGCTCTTTACAAATTAATTTTGGCAATACCATCCAGAGGTAGAAAAATCATACATCTACAATGTACATATATAGAGAGATACATAAACATATAGACAAATGCAAACAGAGATCTTATAGCTTTCCTTTAAATTTTTGAGCCCTGAGACAAGTATGGTAAATATGCAAAACTCATTAGTTTATAAAAGAACAGTTGCATCCAAATTGTGTTTCCAGCAGACTAAGTTAAAGTTACCCATCCAGATAGCTAAAGATGACTCTAGGTTCCTAGAGAAGAACAGGTAGAATATTTACATTTCGAAGGCACAGAGAAAGAATATCAGTTTCTCCAAGAAGGACTTTTGTTTTCTAACTCCAGATCTTTCATAATATCTACAAGCCTTTTGAGATGACTAAGGGAGCTTTGGGGACTGCTAAAAGGGAAAGATAGGTTTTGAATTGCTTCTAGAGCTGAATTTCTTTTCTCATAGAGACTCAATTTGTAAAAAAACAAACAAAAAAACAATTTGTGAGACAAGACAGCCATTTTCTATTCCTCAAAGAACTGGGTTGCAATCTCAATGATATAAAGGGGCTGATCCCATGGTAGCCTGACACTGTCTGACCATTTCCTGCTCTAACGAGTTAGCTCCTGACTGCACCCTAATCCCCAGGACTCTCCAGCTGACGCAGCAGTCCAAACACCTGCTTAAACAATTAAGCCGGTTTCATTACAGTTTGGCAGCCAATCAATGTTCTCCTTCCTTATATGGAATGTTTATAACTGTGTAGGAATGCGGAAGTATAAAATGGCATAAAACTGCCCGCCATGTTACAATTGGGGCTCAGCCTTTGGATAAGAATCCGCTGAGCCAGTGCCGGCCTCAATAAACGCTGCTTCCTGCTTATTGCCTCGGTGTCCTGTCTCTCTGTTCGAGAATCCCGCAACAATCCAACTACATTATCTTCAGTTTGCTTTCAACTAAGATGGAAATGAAAGGATTCCTATCTTAGGGGAGAAGACCTAAAAAAAAGTTCTTACCAAACTCTGAATATTACCTTCCAATATGGCCAACTTCTGACTATAGAGCTACTTTAAAAAAAGATCTTTTCAAATATCTTTTCAGCTAGGACGAACAGTAAATATCCCTGGCAGTATTGAACTAATTTTTTCCTTTTCTTTTTTTAAATTATCTAAAATAGCTTTTATTGAGGAGATATTGAGACTATAAAAAGGAATTTATTTTAAAAACATTAAGATTATAATTATATAATAATAGAGTAACATAACATTATAATATTCCAATGTATATATTAACAGCTGTTTTCCTTTGTCTTATAAAATCTGAAGCGATTTTTTAAAATAAAATTTAATAACTTTTCCTCATTAATTAATGTCATAGGCACTACAGCTTTACCTATACATATGACCAGATCTTAATAGCTGTTTCAGGAGTAATCTTGAGAACCATCATATCATTTTCTCTCCACAAAGAAATTACTCTACACTCTTACCATCTCTATTAAACAGCTTATTATTTTTACATTTTGTGTGTCTAAAGTCTAAGCCAGTCTCTACTTGGCTTCATCTTTATATCCTTAGTTAAAGGACTTTTGTTCAGCTTGTCCTCAGGCAGTTCTCAATTATGATTGCTCTGTAATTTACTTGTAATTTTGATGTGGTCATGGGAGGAGGTGAGCACAGCATTTACCTACTCCGTCATCTTGACTGGAAGTGTCTCTCTCTCTCTCTCTTTGTGTGTGTGTGTGTGTGTGTCTCCTTTTTTTTTTAACCACAGCCACATCTAGTAAATGAGCCAAAACCAAAACTAATAGGCCTTTCATGGCTTACCCATGGATCCAAGAGGTGTAAGAGTGAAAAATTCTCCAGTAAATTAGTCACTAGGATAAGACAAGGAATGATATCTTCAAGCGCCTGTTCCCCACCCAAAAAAAGCAAACAACATCACCACCAGGATGCAGCTAACAGAACTGTCTACCAAGCCCTGTTTACTATAAGATTTGAGAGTCCCCCAGAAACAGGGCTGTCTACCAAGCCCTGTTTACTATAAGATTTAAGAGTCCCCCAGAAACAACATTTTTGCACCAGACAATAACAGCCAACTTCTGCTTCTATATTCTGCTTAATGTATAACTAGGGTGTAGTTCTAGGAGATGTCCTGTGCAAAGATATACTAATGGCTAACTTCTGCTTCTGTAAACCTGCTCGCTTGTTTGATGTGGTTTTAGGCTTTATAAACTACCTCCTCTGAAAGCTCTGGGCTGACTCTCTAGTGGGGAGAGTCAGTCGCCGGCCAACTAATAAAGGCTCATAATTAATCTCAATTGGCTCCATGGGTCTTAGATTTGAACACGCCACAACATTGGCATCCCCAAAAAAGGTGCACAAGATATTACCCTCCTAAGACATAGGGCCACTCCCAAAGATAACCAAAAGAAAGACGATTCCCCTGAGAGCTGTTAATGGTTGGAAAGATGCTAGCTACAAATGTGGTGCAAGCCAAATTTCTGTCTGGCCATATTTTTCATGCCTCCAACTTGACTGTTGAGCCACCTGCACACACAGAACTGCAAAGCTCTGTGCCCTAGGCAAACCAAAAACCAAGCCAAATTTTCAGAACATATAGTGAGACAAAAAGGAAAGCAATAGCTGTGATTAAAAAGAAAAGGATCAATAACCAATAGGTGCCCCCAAACAAATTTTAACCAGAGTCACAATCCAAAGAAATAATTCTTACAAATATTTTTCTCCTGCTAATCTAAATTTTCTGTGGACAAAATAAATCTAACCAAAAGTAACCCAACAAGATGATCTGATCATCAATTACTAACTGGGCAAGTCATGGTGGGTAGTCATGCCTCAGACCTATAACTTCCCTAGTAAAAGTTTATTTTTACCTTAAGCAAGCCTTTCCATGGTTTCTGTGCATCTAGATAATCACATATTTGAAATGTCTCTTTTTCAGATTCCTCAGAAGTATAACCACCCTCGAGAGAGAGGAAAATCTTGTTAACTATTATGTACTCCAATCAAAAAGATTTCCCCGCCTTTCTTTCTTCCACTTTTTGTGTAATCTTCCTTACGTTCCCTCCTTAATTCCAAATGTATAAAAAGAAACTGTAAATTGTCGTTTCGGGCAGCGTTTTTCTCAGTATATTGAGATCTTGCTTCCATGTATATCTTGTTTGGTTCAAATAAATCCTCATAAACTCCTATAAAAATTCTCTACAGGTTTGGACGTTCTCATGGCAACATTGGAAAGGAAGTGACAACATGAAAATTTTACCTTCTTTTCTTGACTGGACACTACAGACAGAGAGTGACTTTTGTAAGAATTCCTACCTTTTATATCCCATCTGTAGGTTCTAGAGCAAGTAATATATCTCAATAAACAAGGATAAGGTTGTTACATAGATTTAAGTCATGGCCTCCTCCATTAAGTTTCTTGCAATTTAAGAGTCATCCTCTTCTTAGCAAAAGAGAGGAAGGCACCCTTACAAATGAAATTTTCCTTATAAATGTAAATTTTCCTTAACAAAAAGGTAAATTCTATTCTGCTTTCAGAGATTATTCTGTGTCTGCAACATCTTAAAAATAATCAATTCAAACTAATCTTATGCCAGAGGCATATTTTGGGAAGGCATAGTCTGCTCCCATTCAACAGTAATAAAAACAGTTAAGGATGAGAGTATGTACAGGGTAGGTAGATATGAGGAAGACATCTCATTAGGGAACCCTTTTTATATTGTTTTTTATTTTCAACCATCTGAAATGTATTGCCTAAGTGAAAATTTCAATTCTTGTCATGTTCCTAAGTTACTAACAGCACAGACCCATTTATAAGATAGAAACCTACATACAGGAAAGGGTGGAGGGGAAAAGTAGTAATAAGTAGCAAGTTATTCACTCTCCAGTCAATGTAGTATTTCTATAAGTTCAAATCGAGTAAAGAATAACTTAGTTAATTAATTATTCAACAATGTTTGTTAAGTTTTTTCTTTATGCAAAGAACAGAAATGTCAAATTATACTGATTATATTTACCTCTGTGGTGGTTCAGAACGAGCTACTCCAGGATGTGCCTCTGTGGTACGCAGATTACTTTGAGCTAAAGGCAATTTTAGCTTCTGACCCAAGAGAAATTTCTGCCCCTCCCTTCAACTACCTAGAAGAATTTGAATTAGGGGCCTTGCCCATAAGAGACTATCAGTAATAACTTATTTTGATTTATCTATATTGGACAGGGAAAACTCCTATTTACTAAAAGTCTGCCCTTCTAATCATCCTGCAATGATCCTTTGAAGCCCCCAAGGTGCATTACCTTGAGGCAGGATAGATAGCCCAGGGACACCCTCTCCCCCTCCAGGATATGGATCCATAAATTTTTTCCTTTCTTCAGACTGCCCCTTGTTTTAGCCCCAGCAAAAGGAGATAAGCCAAAACCAGTCTTTTCCAGCTTAGATGTTGTCTTTGGCGATAGCATGACCTTTGGCTAACTATAATATTGTAATCCCATTCATCCGCATTGCAAATACTACAGTTCCCATCATGCACCTGACATCATGGCAGTTATGGAACACCATATAAGGAAGAAAGAGTGGGAAATCGAATTCCCCACCTACTAGGAGGAGACAACAAAGCTAAGTCAGGATCATGTTTCTGGGCTCTGGTTCCAAGAATAAAAGTTCATAAAGCAAACATTACCATGCCATCCCCGCACTGCCCCCCCTCTGAGTTCATTCATATTCCCCTTCCGAGTGTGTATTTTCACTTTAATAAGCCTTGTGCTTTCCTGCTTGTTCTTCATCTTGCCCTTGAATTCTTTCTAGACAACAACCTCATCCCTAGCTTAGGATGTCTTATGACCTCAATCTCCCTTTCTATCTCTGAACCTCTCTTGCATGTGAGGTCTCTGATACTCTCATGTATGTGGGGTTCCTATACATATGTATGTATTAATTTTGGTTATTTTCTCTTACTAATCCATCCCATGTCTGATTATTAGACCAATCAGAAGAACCTTGAAGGTAGAAAGTTTCTTCCTCTTCTATATCTCTAATGTTTATATTAAAGTAATGATTTTTATAAACAGCATACAGCATTGCTAATATTATTATCTTGCTCTTATGTTAAGTGAAATAAGTCAGAGAGAGAAAGACAAATACCACATGATCTCATTTCTGTGTGGAATCTAAAGAACAAAATAAATAAACAAACAAAACAGAAATAGACTCATGGATACTGAGAACAACCGATGGTTGCAGATGGCAGAGGGGTTAGGGGGATGGGTGAAAGAGGTGAAGGGATTAAGAATCATTGGACGCATTTTATAAATAATTACAAGCATTAAAAAACTGACTTAATCGGATTATGTTTTACTTTCATATAAGAGGGTAGTTAGTAGCTTATTTTTAACAAATATTCTACTTTTGTAGGGGCAGCTTTATAATTCAATTTTAAAGTTGTTTTAAAGCCAATTTGAAGTGATTGTATTGCATTTAAAGGAATGGGTGAAGCAATTTTATGAGATTTTTATCTTATTTATGATTTTTTATATTTTCCAAATTTCCTATGACATTACTTTGAAATAAATGTTTACAGCAAAGTTATACATGCCTATCATTTAATAGTTGTACCAGAACCATTGCAAAGGACAATAGTCTCCCAATACTGCAAGCCCATAATTCCAGAGGCAATAAGTTTTAACTGATCATTTCAGTATTTATCTTGTAAATAATCTTGGGGAATGGGGAAGAAAGCTAGAAGGATTTTTATCGTGCAGATGGCCTCTTTTTTCAATAGTGGGATGGGGAGGGCCCAAGTGACAGATTACCTTATTGGTGTTGACCAGAAACCTAGACTGTTTGATTAAGTTTATGTATCTGGGAGAAATTGAAACTATAATTAGATCAGATATTAAATCTAAGTTCGGTATTATGGGCTTTTAACACAAGTGATGCCACTTTTGTCCTGTGGTTTTCTCTTTAACAATTTTGATATCTCCAAATATTTTTGATTTCGTAGTTTCAGGCCCCATCTATGGCCTTCCCTTTATAATAGGTGAGGATTTACCTCTTTGATACAGGTACAATTCCTATCTCAACTACGGCCATTCTCTCAATATAGTTACATTGTCATTTTGGCTAGAGCAATTAGGTATTTACATTATTATGACTACATAAATCCTGTTGACCACCAAGCATATTGGTTATTTTATGTGTTATTGGTATACAGAAAAATAATTCTTTGTTTTACAATTTGAAGGAAAAAAATAATTTACACTGGCCACTTTGGCAATGTAGGTACATCATCTGTGTACTGTGTTACTCAAGACTGTGTTACTAGGAATGTAAGAGAGCTTTTTGGCTAACCATCATTTTGGCACATTGCTGGCACTCAATAAGTAGTTGTAGAATGAATGATTGAACACCCACCCTCATACGACAAGTTAATTCTGTTCAAAACCCTGATTATTTGACTGAGGTACACTATTTGAACAAGCCATTTGAAATCACTGAAATAGTCTTTATTGACTGATATTATTACTGTTTGGAAGACTTTTTTTGTAATCACATTTCCTATTTCCCAAACCCATGTGGACACCTTCCCCTCACCAGGGAGCATACTTCAGTATGGAAAAGCAGGCTTCTAGTTTTTTATTTACTGCTCATTTCTTTGTACACAATGCTGAAAAGTATATGATACAATTACATGCAGAGCATCTGCTTTTCCTGCAATGCACAAAATAAGGTGGATTGGTTGTTTCCTGTGGGTTATTTTCTGCAAATACATCAGAATGTTGATTAGTGTCAAGCTGAACTTGATCCCGGTCCACCTCTCACTTTGCCAGGCTACATTGTGGCTCATCAAATAACTACTAGTGAACAAAACATCTCTCCTCCTATAGCATAACTTCTCAGTTATAATCTGAACAAGCCATCATCCAATCTTTCATCATAAATGTGAAGCATATTTGTTAAGCATTGAGTCATACTTGACGTTTCAGTGGTTTCATGTCACTAATGCAAAATAACAATTTGATGTGTGATATTATTTTTCACCAGTAGCGAATCTGCTTTTTTTTTGAGCTTAATCTATATCATCAATTTTGAGATTGCTTTTACAAGTTACAAGAAGTAATATGATTCATGCACGTGTTGGCCACAAGAAGGGTGACTTTGAATCATGCCTCTTTAGGTCAGTTTCTTCTCTATTTTTAGATATAAGATTAACAATTTACATAATGCAAAGCATTGTTTTATGCTTGTTTTGAATAAATACAATAAATTTACCAGAAAGTTCACTCTGTTATATTCGAAAATGATGGAGGTTTCGATGTCTTGGTCCCAATATTTAACAAAGTTACCTAATAGACTATGCCTTGAGGGGGTTTAAACAGATCACAGGTTCAATAAAATTCAGTTTTTAGATATTGTTTGTTATACCTCCATGAACTTTACTTTTTCAAAACTTGTCAGAAATCATCACTAGCAGGTTCACTTATACTAGCATTTACAGACTCATAGCAAAATTAATTGAAGCCTGTTGGTTTTATTTATGTCAATATTTTAAGTTGGAGCTTGTATATCACTCTTTTCATCATTACATTTCAATGAACCACTAGTGAGTCATTGACCCATTTATGTGAGTTGTGGATTCAACACAACAACACCACAGTAATCATGAAGAAAATGCAAATTTTCTTTAGCTTGGAAATAATATGAGATAACATTAGCCAAGCCCAAGAACACTGTTAACATTAACAGCTGAAGCCAGATCTCTGAAGCCAGAGCTCTGAAGCCAGAGCTGGAGGTAGGGGGTACGCTGGTTGGTGGAAGAATGAGCACTTTATGAGCACATTAAAAGAACCTAGACCCTTGGCTACCTGCTCCTTGTATTAAGGTCTAGCTCTTCTCACTGCTACATCTAATAGCCTTTTCTCACAATGTTAACAATTGTAAAGTCAACATGGTACCTTAATCATTGCTGAAAAGTTAACCTTTTTGCAGGATCTGCTCAGGGTTCTTCCCTGCTCATCAATTCTCCATCCCCCAGCTACACTAAAAAGGCAATGCTCACTAAGAAAATAACAGGATTCCTGTGAAGAAGATAATTAATCTTGTGTTTCAAATTTGACCAAAGCGAATGAATGAAATTGTTTGGTTGCCTTTTTAGCTGACACCACCACACCATCCACAGACATACTGCCCATACCTGATCCCCAGGGATCTTTAGTGGTCTACAATATGTACCTTAGAGGTATCACACTACAGTGTTTTAGGTTTCACTTCTCTCATTTTTCTTTTCTTCTTTTTCCCCCTAAGTTAAGGTAGACAATACAGATCATAAAAAGATATTTGGGGAGACTATTGAGAAGATTTAAGAAGGTTGTTTTTGAGGGAAAGGAGAAAGTTAGTGGGCAGCATGTCATGGGATTATGGAACTGAGCTGCAGAAGGAAAGCATAAAAGGGCATTCATGCCCTCTATCTATTTCCCAATCACAAGTGGTAGCAGGACCTCAGAGTTAACTCAGTTCCATCTTTTCATTTTACAGATGAAGAACCTGAGTTTCAGTAGATTTTTTTAGTCATATGATAAATGTGGTAGATTGTTACATTAATGGTCCCCAATGAATCACACCTAGTATCCAGACCTTCATAATAGTCTCTTCCCATATTTACTCTGGGTTTGATCATGTGCCTTACTTTGACCAATTGGACATTAGCAAATGAGACATAACAGAAGATTGATAAGCCCTCCTGCATTGGGGCTTGCTTTCTTGGAACTCCGATAACCTGTGCTGAATCGCTATGCTGTGAAGAAGCCAAGATGAAAGGCCACATGGAGGTGAGTTCAGGGGCTCCAGACCACAGCCCCCATTAAGGGCCTGACATGTAAATGAGGCCATATTGGACACTGCAGCTCCAGTTGACCCTTCAGTTGACTGTGGCAACATAACTAACGCAGGTGACACCAACAGAACTGTTTAGCCAACCAATCGAATCAGGAGAAATCATAAATCATTGTTGTTTTAATCCACTAAGTTTTGGGTGATTTGCTTCCCAACAATAGATAACTGATACAGTGAGTTATCTCCATAGTGACAACAAGACCCAAAGTTACTCCAGAAAGCATAAACTTTGAATTCAGGCAAACCTGGGTTCAACTGTAACTTATTAACTTACTTAGCTATATGATCTTGAGTAAGTTCCTGAAATTTTTTGAGTCTCAATTTTTTTCCCATAAATTATAACTACCTCATGACATTGTCACGAAGATCAAAAGAGTTTGCCAACTTATATGTATAGGAGAGGAAAAAAACGTGAGTAACTCAAAGGGGTAGTTAGAACACGACTTTATATAACGTCTTAACAAAGAACAATAAATTTGTAGGGAAGTAACGAGACAAAGGAAAAGAATTTTAAACTTTCAAGAGCATCAAACTGTGGGTAGGTAAATATATGTGGGAAACTAATGGAAGATAAAGGTTGTCTCAATTAGGTTAGTTATACAGATTCCTCTTAGGGCAGTGTCTGGGCTGATAAGTATCTCCCTCTCAAGTGATTATGAGTCTGAGCCTACTTTTAGGCAAATGGAGGGGAAAGCAAAGAGCCGTTTTTGGTATCTGCTGTTTCTCAACTGTCTTCAGCTTAAAATGGTCATAATCCTTATGCCAAAGTGGTATATTTGAGGGTGGGAGAAATTCTGATCCACTATACATGTATTATGCTTAGAACAGTGCCAGGATATTCGTATCTGTGAATATTAGTATTAAAGTATTAGTATTAGTAATCACCATTATAAGGTACATGGTACATAAATAATATTCAATAAATACATGATAGCCATCATGACTTCCCTTCTGAACATATGTGGTACTCTTTTTGTTTCTTTCTCTCATGTGGCTGTTATAATTTTGGTGCCATTATTTGTGTCCATCCTCTCCTTGATAGATGATATACTTCTTCAGGGCAAGGTGTGTCTCGCTCATATTTATGTTTCCCATTGTGTATGTCCTCCATATTGATGTGTTACATGTTTGTAAAACAGGCCACTGATCATAATAACATTACAGTTTCTGCGGTGAAAAACTACTATACTGTGAGCAAATATTATCTTAAATAGCAGCCTTCCCTACAACAGAGAATACAATAGGTTCTGACCTTCCTTCAATGCAATACAAAACACTGTACTTAAGTAGAGTTCCACTGAAACAAATCGCAGGTGCAACCAACAGATTTCTTCCTTCATCAGAGAATTATGCTTTTATTAAATAATTGTTTTCCTTTTCTTTTTCAAAGAATCACTGGCTGCCTTTAATTAGTTTTAACCCTAAAGCTTTTAAAAGTGGAATCAGAAGGCAAGAATGCAGGGGACTAACTTTCCAACACTTCCCTTGTAAACTAGTATTTTAGATTTTTCTTTTGAGTAAAACATGCTCTTCAGCTGTTTACAAGGTAATTTCTGAGTTGTAAAAACTCTGGGTTCCTCCACTGTATTCCCCCATTCAATCTTGGCTGTCACAGTCAGATAGGAAGAAAGCACGAGGACCCTTTTTTCTCGCATCTGCACTGGAACCTTAGCAGCAGATAGTAACTGCTCCAAGCCTTTTTGGAAGTGGAGCTATGTTCTTTTTCTTTTTCTTTTCTTTTTTTTTCTTTTCTCTTTCTTTTTTTTTTTACTTTTAAGGTTATTTTCTCTTTTTATTTTGAATTTTTATTTTCTCTTAGTTTCAGGTATACTGTGCATTGGTCAAACATTTATATAGTTCATAAAGCCAATACAATACTATTCACTATATTTCCTGCTGTACTCTATATCCTTGTGACTATTTTGTAATTACTAATTTGTACTTCTTCATCCTTTCACTTTTTTCACCCAGCCCCCAAACCTCCTCCCCTCTAGCAATCACCAGATTGAGTGGAGCTATATTCTAACTATTTATAATGTAGTGTGATGCTTTCTATATTTCCATGTCTAATTCAATTTATATGAGAAATAATTCAAATATCGATAGGTAGAAATTTATTTTTCTTTTATCTAAAAATTGATTATACTGGCATACTAATGAAGAAAAGTTGAAAAACAATATAATTTTAAAACAGAATTGATATCGTATGTCATGTTGTTTTGCTTTCAATGCAACAAAATGTTTGGTGTTTTCAATAAACGCAGACTGCATAGTGACAATAGATGCAATGATGTAGAAAATACAAACATCTATTTTGTCACTGTGGGTTTCAGATTGTAAATAAAATAAAAGAATGCTGTATTAGGCCCCTGAGAAGGAAATAGTAACACTTTGCTCACTAGGATAAAGAATTTCATTCTTATCCAAAGGAAAAATGAAATTAAAACTCAAATACAATGATAACATTCATACAAAATTGATTATACACTTTATGCCAATACATATAGAAATGTACACATAGTTATAACCACCACCCAGGCAGCAGCTTCAAGATTTGGGGGTCAAGAGACTGGAAGGAATTATAGAAATACATCTAAAATAAAAGTTGTTTTACAGGCTCCCCTACTGAAAAATGACTTAATTTAACAATACTGCAGTGGTAAAACAAAACAAAACAAAACAAAACAAAACGAAAAACAGAGATGGCCCCTGCCCTGAGGAAATTAGAGTCTGAAAAATGTAAGCAGAGATTTCTCGGATCTTATTAACAACTATGTCAGAAAATTGAACTAAATCTTCTACCATTGTAAAATATCACTTCTTAAATAGCAATAGCTGCTGATGTAAGACTTTATAAATTAACCTACATAAAATGTTTATATATTCTATTAGATATGCTGCTAGTTTTTCATTCATATGAAATTTAATGGTTTATTCATATTGTTTATGTTGCTGTTCAGTTTCCTTCTTATGTTTTAGTTTTTTTTAATAAAAGAAGTAAATCTTTGCAGATAAAGTTTTAATTTTCTTTGTTCCTCACCCTAGTTGTGGCAGGCAGATGCTAGGATGGCCTCCATGATCCCCATCTCCTATATATGCATGCCCCTGCCCTTGAGTGTGGGTGGCACCATTGATTTGCTTCCTAACTAATAAAATATGGCAAAGGTGATGGGATGTCACTTCTGTGATTATATTATATAACTCCGTCTTGTAGTGGACTCTCTAGACTAGTCCCTTTCTCCCACTGCTGGCTTTGAAGGGAATGCTTCCACAATCAAGTCTCCAGTTAAGACCCTCTCATACTCCTTGATTGCAGTTTGTGAAACCCTGAGTAGAAGACCCAGTTAAGCTATATCCAGAGTTCTGGCCCACAGAAACTGCGAAATAAAAAAAATGTGTTGTTTTAAGCCCCTGTTTGTGGAAATACCGTTATATAGCAATAAATAACTAACGCGCCAATCTTATACTGTCTCCTCCCACACCAAGTGTAAGCACCATCATAAATTTGGTATATTTCCCTACTCAAATGTTTAAATAACTTTTCTATGTGTATGTTTACTGATGAATAATGTATGTTATTTGCTTTAGACTAAATGTTTATGTCCCCCCCCCCCCGCAAATGTATATGTTAAATCCTAACCCCCAATATGTTATTAAGATATGAGGCCTTTGGGAGGTGATTAGGTCATAAGGGCAGAGCTCTCATGAATGGGGTTAGTGCTCCCTGGCCCCTTCTACCCTGTCATATAGCTAAGACACGTCTATGAACCAGGAAGCGGGTTCTCACCAGACACTAAATCTACCGATGCCTTGATCTTCAACTTCCAATTAAGAAGTTGGAGCATCCAGAACTGTGAGAAAAAAGTTTATCTTGTTTATAAGTCAGCCAGTCTATGGTATTCTGTTAGAGCAGCCCTAATAGATTAATATACTATTGTTTCATGAATTTTCAGATTTACATAAATGATATCATATTGTACATATTGTGAACTGGCATTTTTCTCTCAATATTATATTTTTCAGTTACATCTGTATGTTCCATTGTACAAGTACACTACATTTGTTTATTACATTATTGAAGGACATTTAATTGGTGTAGATATCGCTTTTCATCTTTGCATTCAATTACCTCAATAGCTAGAAATCAACCACAATGTATTCACACCAGAGAAATTTGCAAATGCTAGAAAATAGGATTTTTTATCACCTCAGAGAGTCACGGGTCTATTTAGCAGTACACCACCACATATCTCAATGTTTGTGAAGAGTTTCTTTAGGCTATAGTCTTAGATGTAGAATTTTTGAATCTTAGAATATTAACATTTAAAATTTTACTATGTGTTGTCAAATTGCCCTGGAAAGTGTTTGTACCATTTTATCTTTCCACAAGTGTGAAAGTTCATTTTTTTCCAAATTCTCACCAACACTTGGTATTTATTTTTGTCGAACCGATGAGTGTAAAGTGGTGTCATTGTTTGATTTTTGTTTGCTATTAATAGCCTTATTGGGATGTAATCAAAATATAATAGGTTGCATATATTTTGTTTACAAATCGATAAGCTTATACACACACACACACAAATTGGTAAGCTTTTATATACATATATATGTATATATATCCACATATCCATGAAACCATCACTTTATCATGTAAATTTTTTCTATCATAAATGAGCACTAACTTGCTTTAAAAGTATTAATCAGTGCTCACCACATTTAGAAACATGTCAAAATTCTTTATCCTGACCTGCAAAGCCCTTTGTGCTCTGTCCCTGGTAACTTCCATCTTATACCTTTACTCTTTCACAGGAGTTTTCAAATTTGATTGTCAAGTTACAAGAAAGTTCATGTATTTTTTAATTGCATTATATTTGTAGATTTCATCTATCCTGCAATGCCATAGATTATAAAGCACATCATTATTTTATGTGCCACTGAGAAAGAAAAAATTCTGCCCATTAAACTATGATATAATGTTTTTTGTTACTTAGACTTTTTATTTTATACTTTTTGAAGAAACTCCTTCAGACTTATTTAGATATATACATTTATCATATATTTTTATGTGTCCATAAAAATGAAAATATAAGTGAAATACATCTGTTCCTCAATTAAGCTGTATTTTTATGCAAGTTTTTTTCCATTTAAAATATATATACATAAAATGCCTACAGAACCTGGTATTCCTAGGTGGTCTCAGCCAGGAACTAACCAGGCCTGACCCTGCTTAGCTTCTGAAATCAGATGAGATTGGGCATGTTCAGAGTGATATATATATATATTATGGTACTCTTTAACCGTAAGGCATATATATATTTATACTGTGTGTTCACCTCCCATAGTTAGATCTCTTTCTGCACCACATATCTGAACTCCTTTACCCCATCTACCTACCCCCTACCCCCACATTTTACCTTCTGGTAACCACTGGTCTATTGCCCATGTCCATGAGTCTCTATTTGTCCTGTTCATTTGTCGCTTTTAGGTTTATATCCCATATATAAGTGATATTATGTGATTTTCACTTTTTCTGCCTGACTTATTTTGCTTAACATGATTATCTCGAGGTCCATCCATGTTGTCGCAAATGGCAGTATTTCATCTCTTCTTATGGCTGAGTCATATTTCATTGCATATATGTACCACAGCTTCTTTATCTAATTATCTATTGTAAGACACTTTGGTTGCTTCCATGTCCTGGCCACCATGAAAAATGCTTATGTAAGATTTTATAGACGGTAAATACCTCCTGGCTTCCCCACCCCCCATTTATGTGGACTTTTTATATGCGGTTTCCATTAACGTGGTCCCATTTTAAGCAGTCTCTTTTTCATTTCCATTATTGGCTATTACTCTTTCTAAAAAACACTAGCTTAACTCAGCAATGTACAAAGAACTAATGCTTCTTAATACACAATTACTAATGATCTTGTTCACTGGATGAGAAATAAAAAAGCATGGGTGACTACTGATGTTTTTCGAGATTGGTTTTACAAATGCTTTGCTGTAGAAGCTGAATATTGCATGGAGGAAAAAAATGTCTTCTTTTTAAATACTTTTACTTTTAGATAATGCACTTGGTCATCCACACAATTTAGAACATCCACATAAAAAAGTTGTATATTTGCCACCAAATACAACTTCCTTGATCTAATCTTTAGATCAAGGCATTACTTCCACCTTTAAGAGTAATTATATTAAACAGAATTTTAATGATATTTTTAATAAACTTGAAGATAATGAATCACAGTCACAGAAGCTTGGAATAAATATACAATTTTAAGTTGTATCAAGAATATTGCTTTAGCTTTGAATGATATAAAGCTGTCAACTTTAAATGCTTGCCAGAAAGCAATAATGGCCAGAAGTGGCTGTACCCAAGAATATGGTTCCAACAGCTGAAGAGAGATTAACTGGCATTATAATTTATTAAATAAATTTCAAAAAGAAGGATCTGACAATTTGAATGTAGGTGATATTAACGAATTACTGGTTGATCATGAATTAATTCACTTAATATCTGAAGCCCATCTTGCCAATGAATATGGCAGTGACCTTGAACCAGTTTCATTCACTGCAGAAAATATTTACAAAGCTCTTCAATTGGCCACAAAACTGGAAACTGAAATTCTAGATATTGATCCAAACATCCAATGAGGCTTAAAATTTCAAAATTTTTTTTTTAAATGTTGCAGTGAATATTGAAGAATTGATTAAAACTTAGCAAAAGATGGGGTTGGAGAAACATCATCCAAAAACATAAACACAATGAAATGGAAGTAGTACTTCCAAATATTTTGAGCACTGAAGATAGTGACTTTGTGCCAATTAAAGAGAGAAGGTCGATTGTTTTAGATTACAGTACAGACACCGATATTGAATAAAATTTATTTTGGTTTTTCTGAAGTTTCATTAGCATCTTTTTGTGAAAATATGTGAAATAAATATTTTTATGACTTATATTGGTCTATTTCTTTAGTATTTTTTTTTCCTATTGGTGGACTCTTTTTACACGGTTTCCTTCTGCTTAAAAAAAAAAAAGAAGATGCGTGGAATGGATAATCCATGTAAATTGAGAAACAGGTGTAAATTGGTTAAGATATCCCTAAAACTTCTTGACATTCAGAATTTGACTCTTTTGAATCACTGTAAAACTTCACTATCTGTGTTCTTCCACATAGTAATAACCTCTGTGCCATTAAGGACATTGATAATGTAGCACTTATAATAATAGTTTATCCAGTGCTCTCTCTGAAATGTTTTTTCCCAGCTAAAACATAATTCAGCTTCACCTACTGTGAGTATCTTCTTTTCTTAGGTCCTTGACTGTTCTTTGCAACGAAATATGCAATTTCAGTCATTCTTCTAATAAAAGAGATTTGCTTCCTGGGCACCAAATTCATGCCTCCTCTTCTGTTTCTGTGCCTTTATGCATGCACAATAATTTTCATGAAATTTTCATTTTCACACTAAGTCAAAATATTATCATTTTAAGATCTTTTGAACAGCCATTAAACTCAACATATGTAGTCCAAAAATGTACATAAGTCAATTGAAGTTTCAAGAATATGAATAGTTATGACCAAAAATTTACCCATGCTCAGGCAATGACAGCTACATCACGATTATTCCTAGGGGGGACAAGAAGTAAGAAGCCATTGGTTGTAAGAAACATCGCACTCTTAGGCATGCTTTTAAAAATATGTTTATAGTTGATGAATGATAATATTTGTAGCAGAATTGTTATTTTTTTAAATGGATTTATATAATTTTTAATATCATAAGTGGAAATTTAACATGGATTTTCTTTTTTGTCTTTTAATAATGTTTAGTATTTTTTCTTATTTTTGCTATTATAAATGCTTTATTTATACAAATTGCATTTTATAATTGATTATTGACTTTAGGAATGTTACTGTTGTTCTATGTATTGATCTTGTGTTCAGCAATCCTGTTAAACTTTCTTACTATTTTTTAGATTTCCTTATATTTTTTATCTAGACAAGACATGCTGTCTACAAATAGCAGCACCATGTCTCCTTTGGTGATCTATGTTTCCTAATTACTTTCCCTTTCATGTGTTAGAACAGTAACACAGTTTGGAATAAATATGGTTATGGTGGGCATATTTGTCTTGTTCAAAAAGTTAATGCTTCTTAAATTTTACCGTTAAACAAGAAGTTTGCTCTAGATCTTTTCAAGTTAAGGCCATTCCATTGTATTCCCAGTCTGCGTGAGTTTTAATCCTGAATCAGAGCTGAATTTTATCACATGCCTCTTCTGTCTACTAACATTAACATAGAGTTCTTCTAATTTACTCTGTTAATGTGGTGAATACTGTAAAAATTTTCCGATTCAGGACAACCCTTGAACTCCTGGCATAAACCCTATCTAGTCATACTATTTTGCTTTTTCATGCAATAAACTGCAGTTAAGTTGTTATTCGGGATCTTCAAATCCACAATTAGATGTAAGATTAGTCTATAATTTTTCTTACACCTCATAAAATAAATTAGGTAACGTTCTTTTTCAATTCTCTGATAACAGCTTGCATAAAATGGATTTGGGGGATTTCATAAATTTCACCAGTAATGCTACTTTAACATGGAGCTTTGCTAAGGACAGATATATTTTATTCCCAATTAAATTGTTTATGGTTAGTGGTCTACTAAAGTTTTCTATTTCTCCTTGAATCAATTTTGGATATAAATATTTTTTAAATTGTCCATTTTATATGTTCTTTAATTTATTGGCACAAATTTGTTAATGGTATTATCTTCTTGTTTTTAAATGTCTACGGTAAACTTATTAATAATTACTTTTTATTCCGAAATCTCATTTTTTTCTTGATCATTCTTGTTAGAGATTTATCTTCCTCTAATTTGTGAAGACCATTTTCCATAAGTGCTTTGCATAAAAATATTATATTTTTCCCCAGGAATTTATTTTGTTAATTTTTAGTATATTTATTGTTGTTTTCTAAGTTAAATTAATGCCTAATCAACATTTAAAAACTTCAAAAGTAACTGGTATATTGAATGTAGTAACTTACTTGTTTATGTATAATTAGTTTTAAAAATATGATCTTACAGTATATACTGTCTTACCACTTGCTATTATCTTATATGATATATACATATATGTCTTTTCCACATAAAGATATTTTATTTACAGCCAGAAAATTATTAACTTTAATGATATCTATTCATTTATTTTTTTCTTAGCACTTTATTATACGAAATGCATTTAATATTCATGAAAATTTTATCAGACAGAATGTTATTACCACCGTTTTATAGACAAAAACACTGAGGCACAGAGCAGTTAAGACACACAGCCTTAGAGAAATGCAAATTAAAACCACAATGAGATATCACCTTACACCTGTCAGAATACCCATCATTAATAAATCAAAGAAGTGTTGGTGAGGATGTTGAGAAAAGCAAGCCCTCATACATCGTTGGTGGGATTGCAAATTGGTACAGCCACCATGAAAAACAGTATGGAGGTTTCTCAAAAACTTAAAAATGAATATACCTTTTAACCCAGCAATTGTACTTCTGGTTATTTATCCAAAGAAAACTAAAATAACAGTTCATAAAGGTCTATTCACCCCTACGTTCAGCAAAGCACAATTTACAATAGCCAAGATATGGAAGCAACCTAAATGCCCACCAACAGATGATTAGATAAAGAAGTTCTGGTTCATATGTACAATGGAATATTACTCAGCCATTAAAAGAAATGAAATCTTACCAGTCTAAACCTAAACCTAAACCAGTCTAAAGAACAAACTAATCAAAAACAGATTCACAGATATAGAGGACAATCTGGTGACAGCCAGAGGAGAGGGGCGTTGGAGAGCTGGAAGAATGGAGTGAAGGGTTAAAGAAGTATAAATTAGCAGTTGATAGATGGTCACAAGGATGGGGAGCAAGGCATAGGGAATGCAGTTAGCATTAAAGTAATGGCTAGGTGGAGATCCAGAGGAAAGAAAGGGCAATTGGGGGGGGGGGATCGTTTTATAAACTATATAAATGTCTAAAAAAAAAAGACAAACAGCCCTTAGTGCAGAGTCAAGCTCTCTATAAAAGGCTGTGTGTGAGGTTCTGACTCCTAGAACAACGTGGGTGGGTGGGGATGGGGCCTGTGGGTGGGGATGGGGCCTGTGTGTGTGTAATGGATCCAATAAACTGCCTAGGGGAAGCTGAGTCCAAAAGAAAACAATGGAAGGGAATGTTAGTTTGGGAAGGCACTGGGTCTGGGCTAGAGGTCTGGGCCCATTACACTCAGGCACCTCTGTACCCTCAGACTTCTTCATCATGGTTATGGCTATGCTGGACTTTATACTCATGCAGCTCAACTCTCACTCCTTCAAGCACCATCTACAGCCAAAGTTCCTTCTGGATCTTCGGGATCTTCAAGGGCCTGCAGGTGCTGAGGTCCATCTGGGTCCTGCAGATGCTCAGGTCATCTGGGCCATAGCTGCCCACCCTGGTGTGGGATCTCCTAAAGAAGACAGGACACAGCCCTGGGCTCCTAAGGAATGTGCTGTAACCTTTTCAAGGGATGGGAGAGAAGGAGACTGCAGACTTCAGCCAGCTTCTGATAAGCTTCCTGCCATCCACTGAGAATAATCTCTTCATTTTCCAAAGAGGGCCTGGGACTATCTCAAGTCACTAGCAAATCAAGGATCTCTTGACTTCAGTGTCAGCTCTGGTCCCCACCTCTGCTGATTCAGCTTTCTGACCAGCCTCCAGGAAGTAACTAGGACCCTAGAACAGACCCTGGAAATAAGCTCTTGTGAGTCTGATTTGGTTCTTCTGGCACTGTTCCACTGATCTGATCCTAAATGCTTCCAGAACACTATGTTCTCCCTCTTTACCTTGCTTACCTTGGACATCTGGTCTCTCATCTACCCTGGATAGCTGGGCCCAGGGAGGGGCAGAATCCAGCCCAGGTAGAGGGCAGGGGGCTGGCTTGGGCAAACTCTGAGGGCTCAGTTACCCCATCTGCAAAGCGGGGCTTCTGATGCTTGCTGGCAGAGATGTGGTGCGGACCGGCAAGGAACTCACAGCTAGAACGACCCTCTTTCTCCCAGGAACCTAGTACATTAATGATAGCAGTCTAAACCTAAACAAAATTAGTGAATTTGCTAATTGTTACGTGGCTACCGGCATTAATTTCCAATTTGCCTTACACTTTACATTCAAGATAAATCTCGCATGTAAAGATTTAATTTTGTTGTTTTAACTTGCAGACTTGTGTATTTAAAAACTTCTTTTTTCTTAAACTGGCTTAATAACAGCTCACATTTTACTCTTAAATATATTGGTCTTGAATTTAATCAATTTTGTTTTTAATGTAACTATTTTTCATCTTTAAAATATTTAATTTTTTCTTTTTGGTTTTAGGGGCCCAGTATACTCTCCGTGTACATCTGTCCTGGCTTTTCCAGAGCAAAAGCCTCAAATCTTTCTATTTGAGTCTCAAGCCCCCCGCACAATGCTTGGACAAGGGCCAACAATGATATTATTGATAACCACCATTCACTGAACATGTGCTGTATACCAGGCATTGTGCCAAACGTTTTGTGTGCATTATCAAAATTTGTTGAGACAATAATTACTTTCTAAAAACCAAGCCCTCTTAAATCAAACTACAATGAGATACCACCTTATATTCATTACAATGGCCACTATCTAACAACCAAAACAAAACAGAAAATAACAAGCATTGGTGAGGGTGTGAAAAAATTAAAACCTTTTGCACTGTTAGTAGGAACATAAAATGGTGCAGCTGCTCTGGAAAATGGTATGGAGTTTCCTCAAAAAATTAAAGATAGAACTGCCATATGATCTAGCAATCCCACTTCCAGGTGTATATCCAGGGTCTCAAAAAGATATTTGCATATTTGTGTTTATAGCAGCATTACTCACAATAGTCAAAAGGTGGAAGCAATCCAAGCTTCCATTGATAGACGATTGGATAAACAAAATGTGATATCCATACAGTAGAATATTATTTAGCTTTAAAAAGGAAAGAAATCTTGTCACATGTTCCAACATGGATGAACCTTGAAGCCATTATACTAAGTGAAATAAGCCAGTCACAAAAGGACAAATACTGTATGATTCTACTTATATAAGGTTTCTAAAGTAGTCAAATTCTTAGAAACAGAAAGTAGAAGGGAGATTGCCAGGGGCTAAGGGAGTAGGTAAAAGGGGTGTTAAATGAGTACACAGTTACAGATTTGCAAGATGAAAAAGTTCTGGAAATCTGTTATATAACAATGTGAATATAATTAACATAAGAGAACTGTAAAAAAAAAAATTAAAGTGGTCAATTTTATGTTATGTGGAGTTTTTTTACCACTATGAAAAATAAAAAATAAAAATAAATCAAGCTTTCTGACTTTGAGGATTAAGAAACAGGGATACTTGGTTCATCCAAGTTCAAAGAACCAACACTGAATCACCAACTCGAGGTCTAAGAGTGCTCATATCACAGAATGTTTTCACTTACTTTAAATCTTTATTTTATTTCCCCTAGAATTTAACAGAATTTGGTACATTTGAAAATGTTCTCTTTTAGATCTTTTAAAGGGAAAGTATATCTTTTTATTCTTTTATTCTTTTTTTTTCACTATACCTTTTTATTTTTAGTCAGCATAACCAAATGATTTGTCTTCCTAAAATGATTCACTTCCAGACAAAGGCAAAAATATGAATGTTTCAAAACCCAACGCTCACTTTCGAATAAAGTGATAGGATAAAAATTAGTGGACAAGATCATTAAAAATCTTCAAGTATCTGATATGGTGATTTTTTTTTAGATATAATTGACAAATAACTATATTATTTTCAGGTGTACAACAATGATTCAATATTTGTATATATTTTTAAATGATCACCACAATTAGTCTAGTTAACATTCAGGGTGATATTTTTAAAAATAAAATTTAATTGATAAACCAGTTGTCATAGAATATGTAAGCTGTGTTGAGGAAATCAAAATATGTTTCTCTAACAGGACTTCGATCTCATTGAGTTTATATTAGCTGATCTCCATTGACTGAAAAGAATTCCTGTGTTCATCTTTCTTCAAAAACTTTTCTAAAACATTTTTCTCCTTCCATTATAAGGGTTTCTGTAGCTGGATTTTTTAAAACAGTTTTAATTCTAGTGTGGTAGAGAAAAAGATTAATTCATTGAGTATTATAGCAGATTGACTGATTTTCTCCCAAAGATATTAAAAATCTTAATCTCTAAAATTTTTAAATGTTACCTAATTTGGAAAAACAATCTTTGCAGATGTGATTAAATAAAGGATTTTGAGATGAGGTAATAACCCTAGATTATCAGATGGGTCCTAAATGCCATCACTTATAAGGACTTGTAAGTGAGAGCCAATGGGAGATAACACAGATGAGAAGGTAATATGAATAGAAAGTCAGAGATTGAAGTGATGGAGCCACAAACGCAAGATTGCTGGCAGCTGTCAGGAGCTGGAAAAGACAAAGAACAGATTCTCCCTTGGAGCTCTCACAGGGAGTACTGACCAATTTCAGACTCCTGGTCTCCAAACTGTGAGAGAATAAATTTCTATTGTTTCACACCACAAAATTTGTGGTAATCTGTTACAGCAGCCTCAGGAAATTGAAAAAGGTCTACATTCATGTGTGCCCTGTTCAGTTCTTGGTGTTTAATGAAATTGACTACAAATAAGCAGTCAACATGGAAATAATATCTATAAAATAAATTATAAAACACATATAATCTAGTCAGAATTTGTAATCAAAACATCAAAAATCAATGTATAAGATATTAAATGCATTTCCCTGGCCTCCCAGAATTTCCTCTGAAAATGTCTGAAACCACAGGATTTGTGCTCAGAAGAAAGCTCTATGAGGAAAACACACAATGGCTTTAAATACATTGGGATCCATCAACAAAGGACATGGATAAGTAGCCAGGATGTTTTGACAGACTCCAGTGTTATTGTTATCAATAGAATTTCTGAGCCCAAGTACCAGCCTTGGCCATGTTCTCGGATTGCAAGATTCATACCTGTTCTCAGGGCCTGTGAACCTAGCCCTCAGTCTTGAAGTGTTGAGCCCATTAAAGGTGGCTCACATGGTCTCTGGCCTCACATTATTGTTCTGAAATAGAGTTCCCAAGTTAGGCAATAACCATGCCTCTTCACAGATGGGTAATGGCTTTAGGAGGTCAGAGATGAACAAAGCCTAGACTTGCCAGCTTTGGAAAATAAACATACAGGACACCCAGTTAATTTTGAACTTCAGATTAAACAATGAATAATATTTTAGTGTAAGTACATCCAATGCAATATTTGGGACATATTTATACTAAAAAAGTATTTGTTATTTATCTGAAATTCACATTGAACAGGATGTTCTAATATGGAAACTAGTGACCCAAATCAAGAACAACTTCCACCCTCACGGAACTTATAGTTTGGTTAGGGGTAAAAGAAGTGCACAAAGGACTATGGTACGGGCTACAGCCTGAGTCTTGAGAGGGTTACCACTCATATACTAAAGGCCCACTGAGGCAAGAGGTCATTTTGCCTGGTGAAAGTGATGAAAGCTTGGGAAGGCTGCAGCCTTGGAAGGATAAGGAAGATCTGGGCCAGCAGAAATGAGGGAAGGCAGTGGGGAGGTCTTTCAGGCAGTGAGCCCAACCTGTTCTAAGCAGGAAAATGGGAGCTGCTATGAAGAGATTATCAGATGGCCTAAAAGATGGCAGATGGGAAGAGAATGGAGGATAACAGTGACAAGGATGTTGACTGTGAACTTGGATAGAAAAGTAGGCTAAGGTGAGTAAATGCACATTCATCAGCCCCCACTGCTGCCGCCACCACCCACTTGACCCACCATTTAACCACAAGACTGAAGGCTTTTGATGTTGTAAAACAGGCAAAGTGTCCAGAAACCATTGGAGTCTCAACTCTCAGTAGAGGTGTTAAATTTATGCTTTTAGAAAGGCATTAAGATCTCTCTCTGACTCAAGGTAAGAACTAAAAGAAGGAGCCTCTGTGGAATCAGTTCAGGATTGTAGAGTGATTAAGGAAGTGGCATAATCTTTCCGGAGCGATCAGAAAACTATGCATTGCTACCTAAATTCCTTAGATAACAGAAAGTATATTTAATTGAAGATGAGTCAGTGAACTATAGCTTTACTGAGAATGGAGAATTCTGGAATGGAGATTTCTTAATCAAAAAAGCAGGGAGTTTTAGAAGGAGGCTAACCATTTTTCAGGGTCAAACTAAGTGTGTTTATGTTCATTCTCCTTTAATTAAAAGGACTGAACCTCTCTGAATATCATCCCAAAGTTTCATGCTTATAATTTATGGTAACGTTCAGTCAACTCTTGAATAATACATATCATTGTCAGATTATGTTTTCTCATTTCAGCACCTACATTTTCTGAGTGTCCATCCAGTCTGCTGTATATAAATCTTCATTTCCCATTGGGATGTGCTCAGGAACATTCAGCACTTATGTATCATTTGTTCATGTCTTGTGCTACAATTTGTTGAAGATAAGTAGGTGTCTTGTTTGTGCTGTCATTAAGGAGTCCATATGTTAGCATAGCCATATGTGGGAGTGTTTTTCTACTTTTAAGAGTTCAAAAAAGGGCATCTCCCAAGAAGCCTTAATTGCTTGTCCAAGTACAATATAAAAGCAAAACAAGAACTGAAGTCCTAGTCATGCCAAATATCTATTCATTTTATTCCATTTATTTCCAACATTGAGTTTAGGGTCTAAAATAAAGCAAAGCAAAACAAAGAAGAAACTAATTTTATTATGCAACTAGACACTGTTTAAATCTGGTGCCTGAGAAAACTGTACCTGAATGTTTTGAGCATAATAGCCACTTCATACATTTAACCAAACTGTACTCTACACTAGTATAGTACATACATTTAATTAAACTGTACTCTACACTAGTACACTACACTACACGTGTATAATAATTTTCCCAAAGTGAAGTCTCCATTTAAATAATAAAAAAGTACTTTTAATAAAAAGTACTTTTCTTGTAACACAAGAAATCATTTTTTAAAACTAGATGCCCATTCCCTTGAGGATTTTCCAAACTATATTTCTCTGATTCTTTTTGTAGTTATGCCCTTTTGAAACATTTATTCCTTACCCTTTAAAAAGAATTTATGCATCTGCTGTTTTGAAAATATTTTAAGGTCTTCTTGGGAATACACATATTATGCTCTCAAATCTTGAAATAGCTGGAGTTCTGGAATATATACCAGAATTATTTATTTCTGAAGATCATAAACTTTTTAATTTGTTCAGTTTTTGCATGTTTTCAGTTCTTATGGTCCTGGCTTTCTGAACATTATAATGCTAAGCCATCGCTTTCATCCCTCAGTGTATCAGATTGCTATTCTCCCAAGTTAGAATCCTGAGAAATAACTTCCATATTAAGTCTTGTCTTAAGCATTTGCAATGCTGTTTATAAGCCACCCAGTATATGGCACTTTGTTATAGCAGCCCAAATTGACTAAGCATCAGTCTTTAGGGTCTTTGCAAGGCCTCAGTGCTTGCTCCCCAGGGAACAATTATTGCCCTCTCTCTGGTAACTTAGAAAGATCCTCTGACTTCATCAAAAAGCATCTCTTACTTCCCCCCTGAGGCCTTGTCTGAAGATTTAGAAATAATTCACAGCCTCATGCATTACTGAATAGGGATTTCAGTTAAACTCTGCCTTACCCAAAGGACCAACTCTAATGGTGGTTCTAGAGACAAGTCACTCCTCTGTATGGAGCCTTTGCTCATGCTCCATTCCTCCCCTTAAAGACAAGATGCTAAGTGTTCCCCTCTCCCCCAGCCACTCGCCTCCAGTCTTCTCTAATCACATGCCTGCACAAGAAATGTGTCACTTGCTTCTCTACTACTGAGAAAATTCCTGGATCGTCAAGTTGGATAATAGAAATATGACCTGGTTCCTGGTGAAAGAGTGGTCTTCCTGTTCATTTTTTAATAAACTAACCATAACCCTACCAGAAAACTATCCTTTAGTGAGTTTACCTTATTAAGAATTTAAATTTGATAACTAGGTTAATCAATAAGTAAATGAATTCGTTCCCTTTTTTTTTGCTATCTCCAACTTCCTCCTGCCTCCATCAAGCATGACAATCCTGAGACAGTGTTGATAATGTTTCTTTGCAGCACTCTCCCACAAATGGAGCAAATGATTGCGCTCAGAGGTGGCCAGCTTGATAACACATGCTAGTACTGACTCTCTGTCCTTCTCTGCTTCACCCCTCCAGCAAACTAACAGCATATATGACCTCTGTGTCAGACTCTGCTTTCTGGGGAAATCAATCTAAGACATAAAAGGAAAAAGGAGTGGCAGGAGCTATACCGTAGCTAAAATCCCTGACTTTAATTAAGAAGGGCTCATAGCAAGAAAGGAGTCAGACATTGGTAGGCAATGACTCAAAGAAGGAGGGCTCTTTAGGCTGGGAGCATCAACAATCATTGTGTGTTAAAAATTGAAGGAAAAAACACTTTTGCTATGGTAAAAAAAAAACTATAGACTAAGTCAAAAGAAATAAAAGAAACAGAAAAAATCTTTGCAGGTTATATATTATAAAAGCTCTTAACAATGGAGAAGAAAAAAATAGAAAAATAAGTAAAAGACATGATCAGAGTGTTCCTAGAAAAAGAAAAGAATCTCAAACATATGAAAAAATGATCAACTTCGCTCATAATAAGGGAAGTACAAATTACAACTACACTAAAATACCATTTCTTGTTTATCAGATTGGCAAAACTTCAAGATTGAAAATGCACTCTGTTGGCAAGCTTGTGGGGAAATAAGCACTCTTATTCATCACTGGTAGGAATGCAAAATGGTACAACCCCTATGGAAGGGAATTTAGCAATATCTAGCAAAATGAAAATGTACTTACAGTTTGACCAAGCAATCCTACTTCTAAGAATCAAATTTAAATTACACCTAAACATATTTTTTAAAATATCTGAACAAGGTTATTTATTGAGCATTATTTGTACAAATGAAAGTTTGGGAGCAACCCACATGTCCATCAATAGGCAACAGACTGAATAAATCATTGTACAGCCACACAAGAGATACTATGCAATCATTTTTTTTTCTTTTTAAAAATAATGAGGCATACTGTGACTGCCTTAACAAATTACCACAAACTAACTAGCTTAAAGCAACAGAAATCTGTTATCTCACAGTTCTGGAAGCCTGAAGTCCAAACTCAAGGCATTGGCAGGTTTGGTTCCTTCTGGAGGCTCTGGGAGAAAATCCATTCCATGTTTATCTCCTAGCTTCTGATGGCTGCCCACAATCCATAACATTCTTTGGCTTGTTGTCGCATTGCTCTAATCCCTGCCTCTGACTTCACATGGCCTCCCCCACTGTATCTCAAACCTCCCTCTCCTTTTCTTAAAAAAATACTCATAACTAGATTTAAGGCTCTCCCTAGTCCAAACCGGTTTTTTCTCAAGATCCTTACCTTAATTATACCTCCAAAGACCCTTATTCCAAATAAAGTCATGTTCTGAGATTCCAGGTGGACATATCTTTTGAGGGAACACAATTGAACCCACTAAAATCTCCATGTAATGGTATGGATTAATTTCCAGCATACCATTAAATTAAAAAAGCAATGTAAAGAACAGTGTTTACAATATGCTATATTTGCTTGAGAAAAGAGGAGAAATAAGAATATGCACACACACATGTATGTATATACACGTGCATATATTTTCAAATAGTAATACTAGAATAATAAACTAGAAACTAATCAAAATGGTTAACTTTTGGTGATGAAGGAAGTGAGAAGACAGGTATAAAAGTGAGACTTCTGAATATGTTTTTTATATAGTTTTGGCTTTTGAAACGTGTAAATGTTCTACTACTCAAAAATATAATTAAATATTTTAAAAACTCTAAAATTGAAAACAGGCCTGAACAAATGAACCTAACTTTATATCACATAATATTATCACACAGAGGAAATAATTACTTGATGTAACATTGTAATACTGAAATCTATATATCCTTAGTAGTATATATTCTAAAACTAAAAGAACTACAAACAAATCTTTACCTTCATTCCATAGTTTGTTAGTAGTACTATCAATTACTATTGTTTTAAAACCATTGTATGTATGTGGTAAGATAGAGCAAATAAATAATTATGTTAACCTTATTCGGGACCAAGAATTTCAGTGTAAAAGAGATACAAGTGAAAATACCTTAATGTTGCACTTTTCCCAGCTTTGCTGAGATATAATTGACACATAACATTGTGTGAGTTTAAGGTTAGTTAACACATCTATCAGCTCACATAATTACCTTGTGTGTGTGTGTGTGTGTGTGTGTATGATGAGAACATTTAAGATGAACTCTCTCAGCAACTTTCCAGTATATAATACAGTATTGTTATATAGTCACCATGTCGTACATTAGATCCCCAGAACTTATTTTCTCACTGAAAATTTGTACCCTTTGACCAACAGCTCCCTATTTCCCCCACCCCTCAGGCCCTGGCAACCATCAATCTACTCCCTGTTTCCAGGAATTTGGCTTTTTAAGATTCTGTGTATAAATGAAATCATACAGTATTTGTCTTCATCTGTCTGACTTATTTCATTTAGTATAATTACCTCAAGTTTCATTTTTGTTATATCAAATGGCAGGATTTCCTTCCTTTTTTATGGCTGAATTATATATATATATATATATATATATATATATATATATATATATATATATATATATAATTATATGATATATATACACACACACATATATCATATATGTGTGTGTGTGTGTGCGTGTGTGTGTGTGTGTGTGTGTATAATCTCACAGTTTCTATATTTGTTCATCCATGGATGGATACTTAAGCTGTTTCCATGCCTTGTATATACTGCTGTAATAAACATGGGAATGTAGATATCTGATTTTATTTCTCTTGAATATATACCCAAAGTTGGGACTGTTGGATCATATGGTAGTTATAGCTTTAATTTTTTGAGGAACCTTGATATTATTGGCTTAATTTTATATTCTAATTAGAAATATCAATTTAAAAATAAAAACAGGAAATCAATAAAACCAAAAGCTAGTTCTTTGAAAAAAATCAATAAAATAGAATTTTTTCATTTCATCTTTGTTAAAACATCTATTGACATAAAACTGTTTATAGTATCTCCTCATTAGCCTTTTAGTGTCTGTAGGATCTGTAGTAATGAACTTTCTTTAATTCCTGATTTGATATTTTATGTCTTCTCTCCTTTTTTTCTTGATCAGTCTGGTGCAACTTTGTGCCAGAAACAAAATGCTAGAAGATTAATGGAGGCATGTCAAAAGGATAAAGGATTTAGAAAAAACATCTAAATTAAAAAAGACTGAGGAGCCGTAACTACAAAAAATAGTCAAAGATTGTTGATTGCATTCTGACTCTGAAAAACCATGGTATTTGCAACAAGGTTGAACTTAGAGGGTATTATGCTAAGTGAAATAAATCAGACAGAGAAAGACCAATACCATATGATTTTACTTATATATGGAATGTAAGAAACTAAATAAATAAAAACAGAATTATAGATACAGAGAACAAACTGGTAATTGCCAGATGAGAGGGGGTTTTGAGGGGCTGGATGAAAAAGGTGAAGCGATTAAGAAGTACATATCGGTAGTTACAAAACAGTCACAATATTGTAATGAAAAGCATAGAAAAAAATAGTCAATAATTTGTAATAAATATGTATAGTGGCAGGTAGGTACTAGACTAGTAGGGGGATCACTTTGTAATTATACAAATGTTTAACTGTCGGGGGCTGTTTTGACTAAGATGGCTGCCAGGCCGAAAATGGCTGCTCAGCAGGGTTTCCCGCCAAGGCCACGTAAGCCTCCCGGATGTATCTGCCTCGCTTCCCGCCAAAGGGACTTTCCGCGGGTCTTTCCGCCCAGCCCCTTTGTGTTACACAGTATCTCCTGACTGCCTCTGGCCAATCAGCCCCGCTAACGCAACATCACCCGATCACGCCCTATATAAGCCTGCAGCGAGCCTTAATAAACGAGACTTGATCAGAAAGCCTGTCTTGTCTCCATTCTTTGCGTCGTCTTGTCTCCCTCCTCTCCCCGTTCTGTCTTAGGGTCCCTGTTGACTGTCCTGCGGGCCGGGACATTTAACCACTATGCTGTATAGCTAAACCAATATAAAGTAATATTAAATATTAATTGTAATTGAAAAATAAAAATTTTTAAAAATGGTAAAAGAATTATTAAGCGATTAGGGACATTTGTTAAGGAAATTGGTATTAGGTGATAATAAGGAATTATTGCTCATTTTCTTCGGTTTATGGTATTATTGCGGTTATGTAAGAGAAAGTTATTTATTTGTAGATGAATATTAAAAGTTTTAGGAGTAAAGTATCATTATATTCGTACTTTAAAATAGTTCAGAAATAAAGCAAATATGGTAAAAGGCTAACAATTGTTGAAACTAGCAGGTATAAGTATGTTCGATTTCTTATTCTTTCTCTTTTGCTGTGTGTTTGATGTATATCATTACAAAAAAAATGAGAATGAAATAATCCTTATATAGTTCTCTCAGCACAGAGAAAAAAGAGAAATTCCATAAAAGTTAAGGACTATGTAAGTCAAAGTACTGCTAATTGTTATAATATACAAATCCTCAAATTCCAGTAACTTCACAAAATAAAAGTTTATTTCTTACTTGTGTAAGAAAATAATCCTTATATGTGAAGAAACTACAGACATTTCATTGAAACAAAATGTGTTGAGAAGGTAGCTTCACCCACATTTGTGTTTCGTTTTGTTATTCGACCTTCATAATATCCCCATTTCATAATAAGATTTTAATAAAATTAATGGTGATTAATTAATAATGATATAATTATCTGGGTTCCATTTCATTAGTAACTTTTAAATGATAACCTCTTGTAATAGGAACCTGGTGACAGGAATGGTAATGATGGGTGGTCTATTAATTTAGTAACAACTAATTAATTAAAAATTCTATTAGATAAGGCATGTGTATGTAAAAAGATTCAAGTGGGCTGCTCCTAAGATCAAAATAAGCCATATTATGTCCCTGGGTTTGAACAATGGTACTCCTAGGATATAATTCAACCCCATAATTTTACTAGAGAGAAATACAGGCAAAGGAGATTAAATCTTAACAGCTTGTGTAGGGTTGAGACCAGAAACCATGTATACTGAAATTCAATGTATTATTCCTTTCAATATCTAATGGTTTTCAACAGGTGGGTTCACGTGTGTAGATGGGAGTGCAGCGTTGCCACAATGACTCAGGGTTGCTAATGGCATTTAGTAAATAGAGGTTATAGATGTTAAGAATGCTTCAATTCAAGAGGTTATTTGACACAATAAAGAATTGTCATATCTCAAATGCCACTATTGTACCTCTTCTCCCCCTAACACACACACACACACACACACACACACACACACACACACACACACACACACAGAAAATGCTACCCAAATACAACCTAATGTCAATTTGGCAGATTAAATGCACAATATAATACCAAAAAAAAAATTCAAAACAAACAAAAAAAAGATAATTTATTTTTAAATGTTAATATTTTTTAAAATTAAATTTTATTCTTATTGATACTTTTTCATGGTTTGTTAAACTTAACCTGGATTTTCTAGTAGAATATAAAATTGTTAGGTAGTTAGGCAGACATGAGTGACAGGAGTGAAGGCTCAGCTCTGTAACCATAGAAACCTCCCTTGAAGACCTTCCTTAAGGACCTCCCAAAAACATCCCCCTTTTAGGGTTATAAAACAACCTAAATCCTAGGGCATAAAGGCCATAAAAACTGCTGGCTAAACCAGCCACAAATGCGTGCACAGAAAGTACTATCCTAACCTGCCCATAACCTCAGCCTCATTATACCATCATTATGATATCAAGTCTATACCCAGAAGTTCATGAATCTAATTATAACAGACTGAATTCAGGGTAGCAGCATGTGCAGTAGGCAAAATGTGATATAGCAGCCAACTGTCAGTCAAGGTGACTTCACAAGCGGATCATCCAGTACGGCCCTTGGACCCTCCCATCATGGCCCAAATATAAACAGACCTTCCCACTTCTGTACTGTTTCAGCTCTCTTCGCTGAAAACCCACACCTCTCTTGGAGCGTACTCTGTCTTTTATCTTTTATCTTTTTACCTTCAGATTCCACAGGGCTGCATGTAGCCTTCCCTAATGTGGTCCATCTCCTTCTAAAATGTACCTTCAATAAATCTTATTTTTTCTAAATATCGTTGACCCGTAATTCTTTTACATTGGCAGAGAAGAACCGAGCCCGCCACCACCTCCCATGCCCCTCCCCACTCCTGCCCATGCCGCTGGAGCAACGCCAGATTTCACATCATCCCAGCAGCCACAAAATGGAAGAATTGTGAAGTCCTGAAGAATGCCGAGGAAATCTTGAGATTAAAACTATTTCATGTTGACATAAGGTGTGAACCAAAACTGGAATGAACTAAATTAATTTACTAAGGAGCAAAAGCCCCTTGTCCAATAAAACAAATACAAAACAAACAAAAAAATAATAAAATAAAATAAACCAACATAGTGAATTATTTGACTTGAAATTGAACTTCTTTTTGTTTTTCAAATTTAGTGAACTGGAGGGGAAAAGGAATCATAATATATTCAAAATAGACCAGTATTCCATTCTATTCAAACCATGCAAATGAACAATAATGTGTCAAAGTGCTGGGGTTAACCGGAACCCATGACAGACCTGTATATTGCAGATCTTCTGCACTCTTAAGAGTAATATAGCTGTCACATTTTGCATATATTTTACCAGTGTTCAGCAGATATGCTTTAATTTATTTTAGAGGTAAGAACATGGAAACAGAATGCATAAAATATTCCATAATGCACTTAGTGGTCCAGACATGCTAAGGAATATGCATTAACTTAATTCTCAGCTGAGTACCTGCTCTGTGACAGACTTTGTCTGGCACTGAAGTAGGTACTGTGAATGAAAAAGGAGCTGTGTAATAAACCTGACAAGCTCAGGGAAGGCCACATGGAAGGGCTGACAAACTTAGTGAACAAAAGTAACCACATAGGACAGTCTGACCATAAATTCCTAAATGGGCAGGCCTTCCATGGTAGGTGGTCACATCCTAAACCTATAGCTTTCTTAGCAAAGGTCAGTCTTTACTTTAAGTGAGTCCTGCTCACTGTTCTTATGGATTTAGGATAATATATCTATGAAATTTCAGAGTAATTTTCTTTTCTAGACCCCTCAAAGGCACAACGTCAGGCATCACGGCATAAGACCACCAGATTACCAGACCATAGAACTCCTCATTGTTATGTTGTTGTCCGTGTACCATCTTTGTGGTATAAATGTTAATTATTAACTATTCTGTACCCATCAATGTAAAAGAAGTATGCATTTCTCCATTTGGCTTTTTATCCAATCCTAGAGATTTTTCCCACTTTCCTGTCTTCTGCCTCTTTAATCTACCACCAATGGATTTCATGTAAGTCTCCTTACTCTATTCCTTTAATTCTAAAGTATAAAATAAGCTGCAAAACTATCATTCTCTGGAGCATTTTCTCAGCCTGTTGAGATTTTGCTTCAAGGAATGTTCTCAAAGTTTGGCTCAAATAAGCTCTTATATGACTTTTCTACAGGCTGCGTATTCTTTTGTCAATAGTACTAGAAATAAAGTATCCTAATTTCAGTTAGAAATTTGACAGAGTATCATGATATTATGGACAAAATGTAGAAATATAGATGGCATTCAAGAAGAATTTGGCAAATTTGTAATTGACTAAGTAATGTTACCAAAAAATTTTTAATTAATGTATCAATGTTAATGAGAATGGAAATCTCTAAGACCATATCTATTTTTGGTCAGTTCTCTTCAGCACTTCGACTAACAATTTAAAGAAGGTATAAAGACTTGTTTAAATCATAAGTTTAGCAAAACAAAAGCTCTAAAGGACAATGTTCTCAATGTAAAAATGGAGAATTCCATAGGCTAGAATGATGTGCTGAATAAGCAGGATGAAATTTAAGATGAATAAATTTAATGTACATTTTCCTATTTAGTTTAAATAATTCAATTATACAATTTCAGAATGAAGAAGGGAAAGTAGTTTGAGTACAAAAAGAATTAAGAATGTTACTTTTATAAAAGATCAACTTGAGCTAACACTCTGATGTGGCCCCTAAAACCAAGCTCAAACCAGAGCTCTGTTAAAAGGGGCAAAGTATAACACAACAAAATCAGTATAGAAGGAAAGTACCTTAACATAATAAAGGACATCTATGACAAACCCTCAGCCAACATTATAACTTAATGGTGAAAAACTAAAAATCTTCCCTCTAAGATCAGGAACAAGGCAAGGCTGTCCACTATTGCCACTGTTATTTAATATAACACTGGAGGTCCTAGTGAGTGCAAACGGACAAGAGAAAGATATAAAAGACATCCGAATTGGAAAGAAAGAAGTCAAACTGTCACTATTTGCAGATGACATGATTCCTCTATATAGAAAAGCATAAAGACTTCACAAGAACACTACTAGAAACAATAAGCAAATACAGTAAAGTTTCTGGATACAAAATCAGTGTTCAAAAATCCATAGCAGACTGAAGCTGAGCTGGCGAGACTGACAGCACTCAGGGCCCTGGACTGAGGCATAGTGGAAGAACCATGGGCCCAGGGCAGAGGGACCTCGGGTATTTGAGCTAAAACCTGAAGATGAGTCATTGTCCACTGTGATAATAGAGTACTCCATAACCTCTCCTTCAGGAATCTACTAAAGAACCTGCTTCAGAAACCAAAATAACTAAAAAGACATCACAATAAGGATAAGCGATGCTGTAGGTTAATTCTGGGAAACATGGTGGAGTGAGAGACGTCCCCAAATCTCTCCCCTTGAAACAACAATAAGCTGAACATCTAAAATTCAAAACAACAACAACAACAACTACTACTACTACAACAACAACTAAACTGCACACCAACATATTTGACCATGAGATTGGCACATAAGAGCTACCACAGGTCAAAACCTTGGGTGTCAGGCAGTGGACTGGGAGAAATAAAAAGGCTGCCTCTCACAGCCTTCGGAGCTCCCTATAGGAGGAAAGGGAGGGGAGAAGGTGCAGTGATGTCCCTGAGCAGCCCTGCCTGGGAGCACTGTGAGTTCCATGCAGCTGGCCAAAGGAACGAGTCATCAGGGCAAAAAGCAGAGAAGCAGGATGGGACAGAGGAGAAACAACAGTTGATTTTTACTGGCTGTGGTTGCAAAACTGAGGCAAAGCTGCAGCCTCCAATTACCAACCCAGAGGGGGCCCCTCCCCCATACCCTCAAAGATCCATAGCTGTTGAGCCCCAGGGGAATCTGAGCAAATGCTGCCAAGACTGTCGTTGACACTGACGCGGACTAAAACAGGGCAGCGAGCATGATTAAATACCTACAAGAAAATAAAAAAGGTATTTTTAAGGCTTTATATAAAGCAGGGTTCCAAGAGGCTTAGACACCACCTACTGGAAACCAAAAGAAAAGCACTTTCTTTGCAGCAGGATAAAGAGAGACCTTTATATGATAAAATTTTTTCTGGAAAAAAGGTCGAAAATACTTCCATTAATGCTCAGGGAGAGAAATAGTCCATTAAACACCACGAACAACCAAGATGACAAGTCATCTCAGGAAGAAAGGGAAAAATCTCCAGAAAATAAGCTTAAAGACATAGAAATATGCAAATTAAATGACAGAGAATTCAGGATGGAACTCCAGAAAAAACTCAGTGAGTACCGAAACGAGTCATATCAACAATTTCAAGGATTGAAAAAAATACCTAGATGAGCAGAGCAAGGAGATTGAACCCCTCAAGAAAAAAAAAAACGGAATAGACCTGGACATTAAAAGACACACACACACACACACACACACACACACACACACACTGCAAGAGTTGAAAAATGAAATAACAAGCTTGGGAAATAGAGTTGACCAAATGGAGGAAAAGATCAGTGATATCGAACACAGAAATTTAGAAATAAATCAGAAAGAAAAATAGAGAAACTGAAGAATGAAAAATAACGAAAGAAATACAAGAACTAGCTGATTCTATCAGGAGAGGAAACATAAAAATAATGGGTATTATTGAAGACAAGGAAAAGGAGTAGGGACTAAAAAGCATTTTCAGGCAAACAGTGGACAAGAATTTGCCAAATCTAAGGAATGAGCTTGAGCTTGGAATTCAAGAAGTCAACAGAACACCCAATTATCTCAACCAAAAAAGGCCTTCATCAAGACGCATTGTACTAAAGTTATCAAAAATCAAAGACAATTCTCAGAGCAGCCAGAGACGAGAAAATAGTAACTTATAAAAGATAACCCATTTTATTATCCTTGGACTTCTCAGTGCAAACCTTACAAGCCGGAAAGGAATGGAATCAAATATTTAAACTATGAAGAGAAAGGAACTACCAGCCTAGAATAATGTATCCAGCTAAGCTCTCCTTTAGATATGAAGGAGAAATTAAGACCTTACCAGACATACAAAAATTGAGGGAATTCTCAACTATGAGGCCTGCACTACAGGACATACTGAAAGAGGTCACCTCACCTAAAACAAAATAACAAAAAAGATACAAAATTAGGAACAAAGTGACTATCAGGTAAATCAAAGCAGAGGAGTCCAATCCTTACTAAGAACAGGGCATTATAAGCTTAAATAATAAGAAGAGAACTGCTATAGCATGATAGTAATGCAAGTTTAGCATACATAGAGACAAAATGAGATAACAATGACTGAAAAGGGGAGAATTCAGAGATCCAAATTCACAAAGGAGGATGGAGATAAGGCACACACAGTAGAAAAGGGACGACTGTGTGTGTGTGTGTATATATATATATGTATATGTATATATATATATATATATATATACACACACACCCTTTATATATTCATAATGGTAACCACACACCAAAGATTCAGAACTGAAGTATACAACAAAACTTCGTATTTTAATATAAGAAGACCTCATATTTCAGTAATCACTTTAAATGTAAATGGACTGAACTCACCAATAAAAAAGCACAGTTTCAGATTAGATCAAAAAACAAAACCCAACCACATGCTGCCTCTAGAAGACACATCTCAATTCCAAAGACAAATATAGACTCGAAGTGAAAAGGTGGAAAATGATGTTTCAAGCAAATGGCATTCAGAGAAAAGCAGGAGTAGCAGTACTAATATTGGACGAAATGGATTTCAAAATGAAAAAGGTATAGAAAGATATTGAGGGACACTTCATACTGATAAAGAGAATCATGCACCCAGAAAACTTAATACTTATTAATATCTACGCTCCCAATCAAGGAGCTCTGAAATACGTAAAGCAATTACTAACAGAACTAAAGGAAGAAACAGACCAAAACACTACCATAGTAGGGGACCTAAACACCCCACTGTCAGATATGGACAGATCATACAAATAGAAAATCAATCAGGAAATAATATTCTTAAATGATGCATTAGACCAACTGGACATAATTGACATTTACAGAGCCTTCCATCCCAAAACAGCCGCATGTACATTCTTCTCTAGTGCACATGGAATGTTCTCAAGAATTGACCACATACTGGGACACAGAGATAGCCTCGACAAATATAATAAGATTGAAATCATACCAACCATATTCTCTGATCATAATGCTTTGAAATCAGAGATCAACTGTAAGAAGAAAGCAGAAAGAATCACAAATAAATGGAGATTAAACAACATACAACTGAAGAATAATTGGCTCAGAGAAGAAATAAAAAGAGAGATCAGAGATACATAGAAACGAATGATAATGATAGTACAACACATCAAAACTTTGGGGACACAGCAAAAGCGGCCATAAGAGAAAAGTTCCTATCATAACAGGCCTACCTCCAAAAACAAGAATAAGCCCAAATAAATAACATATCATTTCATCTTAAAAAACTAGTAAAGGAAGAATTAATGAAGCCTAAAGTAAATAGAAGGAAAGAAATAATAAAATTAGAGCAGAAATAAATGAAATTGAAAACAAACAAAAAAATCAATAAAAAAATAAATGCAACAAAGAGCTGGTTCTTCGAGAAGGTTATAAAATTGACAAAGCACAGGCAAGACTTACTAGAGAAAAAAGAGAAAGGACATAAATAAACAAAATCAGGGATGAAAGAGGGGAAATGACGCCAGACACTGCAGAAATACAAAGGATTGTACAAGAATGCTATGAAGAGTATATAACGCCAAATTTAATAACCTAGAAGAAATGGACGGACCAGTACTTAGAAAAATACTATCTTCCTAGACTGAATCAAGAAGCACTGGAAAATCTAAATAGAGCAATCAGCAGCATGGAAATTAAAACGATCATCAAAAATCTACCAAAATGTAAAAATCCAGGACCAGATGACTTCGCCAGTGAATTTTACCAAACATTCAAAGAAGATTTAACACCTATTCTTTTCAAACTCTTCCAAAAAATCGAAGAGGAGACAATACTTCCCGACACATTTTATGAGGCCAATATTACCTTGATACCAAAACTTGGTAAAGCTAACACAAAAAAAGAAAACTACAGACCAATATCTCTCCTAAACACAGATGCAAAAATCCTAAATAAGATACTAGCGAAGAGAATACAGCAACATATTAAAAAGATATACCATTATCAAGTGGGCTTCATCCCAGGGGCACAGGGATGGTTCAACATACACAAATCGATTAATGTGACACACCACATAAATGAATTAAAAAATAAGAATTATACAATCATATCAATAGATGCAGAAAAAGCCTTTGACAAGGTACACCACACATTTTTGATCAAAACACTTCACAAAATCGGTATAGAAAGAAAGTACCTTAACATTATAAAGGCCATCTATGACAAACCCTCAGCCAACATTATACTTTATGGTGAAAACTAAAAACCTTCCCTCTAAGATCAGGAAGAAGGTCAGGCTGTCCACTATAGCCACTGTTATTCAGTATAACATTGCAGGTCCGAGTGAGTGCAATCAGGCAAGAGAAAGATATAAAAGGTATCCAAATAAGAAAAGAAGAAGTCAAACTGTCACTATTTGTGGATGACATGATTCTCTATATAGAAAACCCTAAAAAATCCACAAGAACACTACTAGAAACAATAAGCAAATACAGTAAAGTCTCTGGATACAAAATCAATGTTCAAAAATCCATAGTGTTCCTGTACTCTATAAAAACAAAGTGTCAGAAAAAGAAGTAGAAAAAGAAATTTCTTTCACAGTTGCAACAAAAAGAATAAAATACCTAATAATAAATCTAAGGAACCATGTGAAGGACTTATATAATTAAAACTATAAGACCCTATTAAAAGAAATCAAAGCAGATACAAAGAAATGGAAAGATATTTCGTGTTCTCAGATTGGAAGAATCAACATAGTTAAAATGACCATATTACCTAAAGTATTACACAGATTAATGCAATCCCCATCAAAATCCCATCAGCATTTTTTAGACAAATAGAACACAAAAATCATCAGATTCATTTGGAAGCACAAAAAACCCCAAATTCCCAAAGCCATCCTGAGGAAAAAAAAATGAGGCTGGTGTGATCACTCTGCCCAGCTTCAAATTATACTACAAAGTGACAGTAATCAAAATGGCATGGTATTGGCAGAAAAATAGACACACGGACCAGTGGGACAGAATCGAGAGTCCAGAAGTAAACCCATATTTATATGGCCAAGTAATTTTCGACAAAAAAGCCAAAAACATACAGTGGAGAAAGGAAAGCCTCTTAAATAAGTGGTGCTGGGAAAACTGGAAAGCCACCTGCAAAAGAATGAAACGAGACTGTTGTCTATCACCACACACCAAAATTAACTCAAAATGGAGTAAGGACCTGAATATAAGACCTGAAACAATACAAGACATAGAAGAAAACATAGGAACTAAACTCAAGGACCTTGGACTTTAAGAGGAAGTAAGAGTAAAAATAACTAGATGGGACTACATCAACCTAAAAAGCTTTGCTCGGCAAAAGAAATCGTCAACAAGGTAAAGAGACAACCATCCTAATGGGAAAATATATTTGCATGCAACACCTCTGATAAGGGCCTAATATCCAAAATATACAAAGAACCCATACTACTCAATAACAACAAAGAAACAAAAAATCCAATCAAAAAATGGGCAGAGGATCTGAACAGACTCTTCTCCCTAGAGGACATATGAATGGCCAATGCATATATGAAAAAATGCTCCACATCACTAGCTATTAAGGAAATGTAAATCAAAACCACAATGAGATACCCTCACACCTGTTAGAATAGCTATAATCAATAGGACAAGTAATAAACAATGTTGGAGAGGATGTGGAGAAAAAAAAAACCTCCTACACTGCTGGTGGGACTGCAAATTGATACAGCCACTATGGAAAACAGTACGGAGCTTCCTCAAAAATCAAAGAATTGATCTGCCATATGATCTAGCAATCCCTCTACTGGGTATTTATCCCAAAGATTTGAAAACCCATCTTCAAAAAGATATTTGCACACCAAAGTTCATAGCAGCATTATTCACAGTAGCCAAAACATGGAAGCAACCAAAGTGCCCTATGATAGATAACTGGCTAAAGAAGCAGTGGTACATATATACCGTGAATATTACTCACCCATAAGAAGAGATGAAATACTTCCACTTGTGACAAAGTGGATGGACCTCGAGATAATCATGCTAAGCAAAATAAACCAGACAGAAAAAGTTGAAAATCACATGATATCACTTATATGTGAGATACAAACCTAAAAGTAACAAATGAACAGGACAAACATACAGAGACTCACAGACATGGACTATAGACTAGTGGTTATCAGAGGGTAGGGGTAGGGCAAGGGGAGAGGTAGATGGGGTAAAAGGCATCAAATATATGGTGACAGAAATCTAACTATGGGAAGTGAACACTATATATATATGTGTGTGTGTGTGTGTGTGTGTGTACACACACACACACACACACACATATATGCCTTAATGTAAAAGAGAGAGAGAGAGAAGCAGCAGCAAAGTATAAAGATCACTGATTTGCAAACCTTTCTATCCCAACATACAAAGGGCTAATACTGTTAGAAAATCAAAGCTATATTTTTATCTTAAAATACATAATGAGCTGGAGAAAAAAGAGGCACGCCCATGGGCAAGTGGAGTTTTAAATGGCCTCTTGGATGACTGGTTCTTGAACTCACTCTCCTTCACTCTGATCTATATCCAGGTGGATAACTCTCCCATGATATTCCAGTTCGCTACATTTTAAGAGGTGAATTGAAAACCGAAGTGCTGAGGAGGGAAATAAGGAGGGTGAGGCACTTAGAAATTCCTAAAATAAGAACTAGAAGGAAATACTTCTTTTTTTTTAAGTCCTTGAGAACTAGAAGAGAATATTTAGCTTAAAAGGAAAAAAAACTTGAGAGAATTCATAGAACAGCATATTATGGTAAATCATAGTCTAAACTCTGGGCTGAAGGAGATCTGGGTTCAAATCCAGCTCTACCAGATCATGATATATGATTAAATAGAACATTTAAGTAACTGAGAGCCCAATTAGTGGTAAAAACAGTTAGCTGTCACCTGAGTGGGGTTACAGATTTACAGGTATCCAAATCAGGTGTCTAAAACTTTGCAGTAAAAGGTATGGTACTTGGGTCTCCCATAAACTGAGTAACTATAAAACACAGAGATCTCTTTGTATTCAGTGGCTAAGGTAAGCTCATTTAAGAAGCCTGAAGCTCTTAAATCCTATATCTTGGTCTTGCATCTCTGAGTAATAAGCAAATATACTCTGATGGCCAAAGCCACGTTCTAACTGCGGCTTAATTGATCTGATATGAAAAATCTGCTAACCTTAATTAAGTAAGTGACTTTTCAATTCTGGAGATGATTTGGAATGATATAATGAAGTAAATATACATTGTAGCAATGTTTTTGTATAGATTAAAACTAATCTCTTTGTAGTGTTTAAGAGAACCTTCCATTTTAGGAAATCTGTCAGATTAGCCTTGAGCAATTGATTTTGACTCACGGTTTCATATAGAAAAATATAAGAGAATTTCACTAAGTTATTAACAGTATTGAAATGTTTAAGAGAACTCAAGATTCAACAAATTTATAGGCTTAATTTATTATCTTTACCAGAATCATTTAATTACTTAGTAGGATTTTGTTTGTTAGGATTATATTTATGTTATCAGGCATTTGAAGGGCTTGAAAGTTCAGATATATTAAACATATGAGTATAGTTTTAAAATGGGAATTATATAAGTCTATAAATGAAATTGTTTTAAGTGAATTTAATCTGTTTGAATTGTGTTATTAATCAGACAACAAATGAAAGTAATTGCTCTTATTTTATACATCAATTATAAGACTTATAAATAGCATAACTATTCACAAATTGAAATTAACACTTTAAGAAAAATTATATATGTAAGATTAAAAATTGAACATTAATATAAAACCTATCTACTTATAGATAGTCCAAGAGTCCATGAAGGTCACTAAAAGCTTAGATTGGCATGACTCTTGGTATGTCACTTTAAGATGAGCTTCAGTAACTTCCTCTGAAAAATTCCTAGAGTTTTTGTGAAGAGTAAATGAGATACTGTATCTAAAACACTTAGTCCAGTACCTAGCATAAAGTTTCACTTGATAGATAATTCTATATATAAAAATCCTCAAAATATGGATTGAAACGTGTGTTTGTTGTCAGGTGGAAGAGGAACCAAAAGTATTCTGTGTGCCCTGGAGAATGGAGCTGGCAGTTTCATGAAGATGAAGAATACAGGTTTGAAGATTCTGTGTACCTATGTTTCAGCCACTCTAACGAGTGCTTTATGTGCATTATTTTGTTTATTTCTCTCAATATACTGGTATCATTAGAGTTTGATCAGAGAAGCAGAATCACTGTGAGTAATATAAGAGATTTATTTGAGGAATTATCTCTTATGAAGTAGTGAGAGCTATATAGTTTATGTATAGCTCTTGTTTCTGTATCTGTCTTGGGCCGAAAGTCAGCGTGGCCAGCAGCTGGGAAAGAGAAGATAAATGTGAAGTCGGAGAGAGCAAGAGGAAGCTGAAACCCACATTTGTCTCTCATCAGGACTCATGTTGTTCAGACTGGTCTCACATTGAAAACTTTGTTGGTCTCTCAACATCTCAAAGCCTCCGACTTCGAAGATACATGTGACCTGCAGAGGAGCTGGTACACTCCACCATGGAATTTCACACAAATGTGGTCCAGGATTCAGAGATAGTGAAGAAAATCTGTGGGAGCTGGAGGATCTGCAGGCCCAGTTGCTGCCCAGCACAAAAAATGCAAACCAGAAGGTTTGTAACAAAACAGGGGAACTGCAACAGCACCAGCCCTACATTCCTCTTCTTGCTTCACTCTGCCCTCCTATTTCTCTTGTAGGCAACACTGACCCAGAACCAGTCAAGGAAAGGAATTTGGGGAATCTTAGTTCCAACTTAGCAAAGTTGATACAATGCTAAATCACCACTGCCCTGTTGTCCCCATTTTACAGAGAAACAAAGTAGCAGGCTAAATAACTTGCACAAGGGCACACAGATGATAAGTAGGGGAACTGAAACGTTAATAAAGGTGATCTGGCTCAGAACCACTGCCCTCTACTGCCTTGCTCTAACATCTGAAAGTTAGAAGAAAGCGAGTTTCGGCCCAATGGAAAGATGGTCTGTTTAGGAGGATGAGCTCGCCCACATTGGAACAAGCTGCTTTGCAAAGCAGAGGGTTCCCTGTCCTAGATGATGCTCAAGCACAGGCTGCATAGCCATCTGTCAGAGATATTATACAAGAGGGTACTCACTGAGAGGGAGAATAAACTAGGTGGCTACTAATAGCACTTTCAACTCCACAATTCTATGTTCTAGAACACACAGTTCAAAGCAAGAGTTCAAATTCACAATGTATAATAAACATAACAGAAGGGATGGAGGAGAAGACAGAAGCACTCAAGGGTGGGCAGGAGACTTAGCCAAGCTGTGCCCAATAATGCCAAAATCCACTGTGAGAAAATAAAAATTATGGTCAATCCAAGAGCTGTTTCACACACATATAATCAGCTATATAGTGGTGATATTTTTCCCCATATATTGATTTGGTTTCACTGAACTGATGGACCATTTTTGTTGTGTAGGTATTATCTTTAAAACTCTTATGGAAGGACTGAAAATTCAGGCACACTTTGCATAATCTCTTCAAACTGAAAGTTTAATCAATTGAGGGCCTAACAAAGTTTGAAGCAAATATTCAAATATTTCAAAAAACTGCTTAGAAAAGAATTTTTACATTTGAAGCTCTGCCAACATAAACACATAATTATGTCTTGGTAACAGTTTAAAAAATTAAAGGGGAGAGGCAGTGATTCGTCCAATATTTCTGCAGCAGATGAGTCTTGATGACATCTTTCCAAAGCAGATATTACAATCATTTTTTCTCCCCTCAAATTCTACACAAGCTGGTTAGCTAACTATACAAATTGGAGGTCGTAAAAAATCTATACAAAGATATTAGATGTAACTGAATTCTCACCAAGAAAAATCACATATCAGACAAGTTGATGGGTTAATGTTGAAAATCTCAAAGCCAATAGATAGAAATCCCATGAGAAACATTATTGCAGTATGCAGATATTGCTCTCCATCCTTCGCCCCCTGCCCTCCACCCAGGAGACTGACCTGAATGGAGTATATTAGTGGGCACTATTGCTCACTGGCTTTGGGCTTAGCCAACAAACAGCACTAGATCAGAGAAAGGGATGAGAGTGAATTTATGGTATCTATTCTCCTGTTACTCTCCTCACATGGTCATCTTCGGTTAACTTGGTCCCTCAACAGAAGATTGTGTTCTTCTCAAGGTGTCTCTCTATAGCACGGACTCTCTCTCTCTCTTTTCCAACCTATCCCATTGGGCCTAGGGGTAACAGCCTCAGAGTATTGCACTCTTCCTAGTCCTTGTTCCAAGCCTTTGTCCACATTTAGCTTGTTAAAGCTTTGTCAAATTATCTTAATTAGAAGATGCTTCTTATTTCCTACTGAGACTCTGACTGATACACACGGAATAATTAAAATGCTAGAAAATATTAAATATTAACATCAATATTATTTCTACCATTTTCAGAAAGTTAAGGCATGATTTTTGCATTTCCGCCACTGAAAATTATAATCTCAGCAAGATGATTACACCTAAAGTTTAGCGTTGGTAACATTTTGAGTTCTGGAACCAAACTGACTGAGTTGAATCTCAGCTCTGACACTTACTAATTCTGTGAGTTTAGGTAAATCATCTAACCCACTGATTCTCAGCCTGAGAGCAGCTTTGCTTCTCAGGGGACATTTGGCAATGCCTGGAGATGTTTTGGTTGTCACAACTAGGAACAGGGGGTTGCTATTAGCATTTTGTCATGAGTAGAGGCCAGGGATGCTGAACATCTCACAATGTACAAGACAACCACATAAAAAAGAATTATCTGGTCCAAACTATCAATAGTGCCAAGGTTCCAAAACCCTGATGTCACTCTTGTGTGCCTCAGTTTCCTAATCCCTGAAATGGAGTATTAGCATATACCTCATAGGATTTTCTGAGAATTCAATGGGCTAACACAGGTAAAGCACTTAAAACAATGCCTGGGAAATAGTATATGCTCAATAAACATAAGCTGGCATCATCATCATCATCATCATCATCATCATCATCATCATCTTCATCACCACAATGAAGCTCTCTGAGAGCTCAAACCACAAAGACAACGTGCTCAAAGTCAAGCAGTTATAAATTCACTATGAAAGACAATTAATTCCACTATAGCACTGGGAAAGCATAGATCTTGTCTGGTTTTATTCTACTATATTCCCAGCACCTTCACATCTAACATATATCTTATTTGTTGAATATATTCAATATTGGCACTGTTTGTTCATAGGATAATGAATGTAATTCACCAGTAGAATTCTTAGCATACTGTAGGTGCTCAATTGTAGTGGTGGTTATTTTTTTATTTTCCCCCTCCCTTCTGGTAACCACTAACTAGTCCATTATCCATGTCCATGAGTCTCTGTTTGTTTGTCCTGTTCACTTGTTGTTTTCAGGTTTATATCTCACATATGTAATATCATTTGATTTTCAACCCTTTCTGTTTGGCTTATTTCACTTAGTATGATTATTTTAAGATCCATCCACGTTGTCATAAATGGCAATATTTCATCTCATTTTATGACTGAGTAATATTCCATTGTATATATGTACCACTGCTTCTTTAGCCAATCATCTATCATAGGACACTTTCATAGGAAGCTGTGGTTCATTACTATCTTGCTATAGTAAATCTCTTCTTATTTTAATATAATATCCTGTTCATAGTAAGGGTTGCACTCCTCTGCTTTTATGAGTCTGCTAATCACCTTACTCCTAATTATGCATTTTTTGTCAATTTGTTTTAGGTGAGTTGACCTCTTTCAGTATTTCCTGTAGTGCAGGCCTCATAGTTGAGAATTCCCTCAATTTTTGTATGTCTGGAAAGGTCTTCATTTCTCCTTCATATCTAAAGGAGAGCTTAGCTGGATACATTATTCTAGGCTGGTAGTTTCTTATATTTAATAATTTAAATATTTGATTCCATTCCTTTCTGGCTTGTAAGGTTTGTGCTGAGAAGCTTGACGATAATCTAATGGGTTTTCCTTTATAGGTTATTGTCTTCTTTTCCTTGTCTGCTCTGAAAATTCTGTCTCTGTAATTGATTTTTGATAACTTTAATACAATGTGTCTTGGTGAGGGCCTTTTTGGATTGAGATAATTGGGTGTTCTGTTGACTTCTTGAAATCCAAGCTCCAGCTCATTCCTTAGCTTTGGGAAATTCTCATCAACTATTTGTCTGAAAATGCTTTCTATCCCTGCTCCTTTTCCTCCCCTTCGAGAATGTTCATTATTCTTATGTTTCCTCTCCTGATGGTATCAGCTATTTTCTGTATTTCTCTTTCATTGTTTTTCATTCTTCAGTTTCTCTCTTCTTCCCTCTGATTTCTTTCTAGATTTCTGTCTTCGGTATCACTAATCCTTTCCAACATTTGGTCGACTCTATTTCCCAGGCTTGTTATTTCATTTTTCAACTTTTGCAGTGTTTCTTGTTTTGTTTTGTTTTGCTTTTATCTCCAGAAGGTCTATTCAGCTATTTTTGAAGGTTTCAATCTCCTTGCTAAAGAACTCATTCAGCTCATCTAGTTGTTTTTTCAATTCCTGAAATTGTTGATATGATTTGTTTCAGATCTCATTGAGTTTTTTCAGAAGTACCATCCTGAATTCTCTGTCTTTTAAGTTGCATATTTCTATAAGCTTATTTTCTGGAGATTTTTCCTTCTTTCTGAGATGCCTTGTCACCTTGGTTGTTCATGGTGATTAATGGATTATTTCTCTGCCTGGGCATTAATAGAAGTGTGTCCTGTTTTTTGTTTTTTGTTTTTTTCCAGACAGAAAATTTATTACAAAATGATCTCTAGCTTGTTGCAAATAAGGGGTCTTTCTTTTGGTTTCCAGTACGTGGCGTTTATGCCTCTTGGATCTCTGCTTTATATAAAGTGTTCATAATGTCTTTTTTTTCCTTATAGATGTTTAATCATGTTCACTACCCTCAATCTCAGTCCCCTTCAGTGTAGTGACAGTTTCGGTAGCATTTGCTCAGATTTCCCTGGGTCTCTGCATGTTCCATCTTGGAGGGTATGGGGGGAGGGGCCCTTTGGGTTGGGGGTTGGAGGCTGTGCCTCAGCCTCAGTTTTGCAACCGCAGCTGGTAAAAATCAACTGTTGTTTCTCTGCCATTCCTGCTTTTCTGCCATCCTTGTTTCTCTGTCTTCTGCCCTGATGATCGGACACTGCTGCTGGCTTCATGGAGCTCACAGCACTCTCAGGCAGGGCTGTTCAGAGAACTCACTGCTCCTTCTCCCCCACCCCTTCCTACAGGAATCTCTGGCTGCAAGGTGCAGCTTCTGTGTTCTTCCCAGTCCGCTGCCCGACACCCGATGTTCTGACCTGTGGTAGCTTTTATGCGCAGATCCCACGCTCAGACGTGTTGTTGTGAAGTTTGGGTGTTTTTTTTTTTTTGAGTTTTAGGTGTTTAGCTTACTATCGTTTTAAGGGGAGCAATCTGGGAACGTCTCTCACACCACCATGTTTTCCAATACATCTTTTGAAACTGAAAACAAACACCGAGGGATATCTCTTTCACTTTCTTGTTCAAATCTTTTTAATTTTATTCACTAACTGTTCAACAACTCAAGGCCAAGGAAGAAATTCACAGATAAGTTATATGATTTCTAAAATTGCATAATGTATGTTTATGTTATTATCTACATATTTTTAAAAGGTGTTGATTTAAAATATCTTAAGTAGCAATATTTAAATATTCATTGTTACCTTTCTTCAGCCTCCAAAAAGGATTTGAGTTGGATTGCCATTTTTAAAAATTAAGCAAGATGATTAAGGGAAAGGGAAAATGGGGGTATAAAAAATTGATAATGCAAGGAATTGGGTTAGAATATCCCACAAAATACCCTGTAAGAACCTGTCCACTTGCTAGAGGGCCACAAATTTGGCAGATAAAGGCCAACACTCATACCTGATTCATCATATATGTCACAAGGCCATACAGTGAAAACACTACAAAAATAAAACAATTTTTCTTTCTTTCTTCCTCCCTTTCTTTCCTTTCCTTCCTTCCTTCTTTCCTTCCTTCCTTCCTTCCTTCCTTCCTTCCTTTTTCTTCTTTCTTTCTTTCTTTCTTTTTTCTTTCTTTTTGTTCTTTCTTCTTTCCACCCAAAGTTAAGTTTCATTTCTTTCATCATGAACAATTAATTATTCCTAGCAATGGAACACAGGAGAAAGTTTTCTCTATACAGAGGACACTAAAAAATATTAATTTCTTCAATGCCATGTTTATAAGAAAGTCTATAGTTCTTGGGGCTATTCTTTATAATGTCTCGTAGTGGAAACCAGAAGTGTAGTGCCAAAACACATTCAAAAAAATGCGACTTTAAAGGGTTAAAATGATACAGTCCAGAGCTAGTCCTAGGCTAAGAGTGCTTTAAGGAATGACCAAATAGGATATCCTTGGGGCAGTCCTCCAGCTCCATACCAGCTCAGGTAGGGTTTGGGGAATTTGTGACCATAGCTGGATATGATGATCTTTGTGACCCACTAGTGTAGACCATGTTCTTTTTTGGTCAGCTCGTCAGGTGATAGAGCTCACAGCAACTGGTGGAAATTGAGGGGCTTAATGATAACTAAAAATGTTTCACATTTATAAAGTATGTCCCTATGCAAGACATTGTTCCAAGGGTTTTAGAAATATAAGCTGTTAAATCCTCACGCCAATCCATGAAGAGAGTACTATTGTTAAATTCCCCATTTTACATATGAGGAGACTGAAGAGTTAAGATAAGTACTTACTTAATGTTATAGAGCTACTAAGTGACAGTACAAGGTCTATATTGTGTGCATTAAAAGAAGGACCCACTCCCACTTCACCCAGTGGTTAGGCTTCCAATGTCAATTCAAGTCCTCACCTCGAAATACTGCCACTGACTTTAGTCAACCTCAAACTTTCACTCAGTTTTTCATTTCCAAAAAATATGCATACACCTCAGGGAGAGGCAGTAACAGTCTGCTTAATGGGATCCCCAGAAAGTTCAGAGACTACGAAATCTCAAAGCTTAAAAGTCAAATTGGAGTTCCAGACAGGAAATCGAAGTAGGAAGACCTAGATGAGTGAGAGCTATCTCATCAATCACTAAGTATGGATGCTATAAAAGGCAGAAAGTCAAGATTCAGGAAAGCCCCAGTCCAGGAGTTCTCCAATGTGCGTCCTCTGCTGTTGGGTAATGGGATCAAAGGAACTACCATTGCATAACAAGCCATCTCCAAAATAAGTGGCTTCAAACAACCATTTATTTGCTCATAGTTCTGCAATTTGGCTGGAGATTAGCAGAGATGATATGTCTCTGCACCATGCAATATTATAGTGAATGAATCATATGGCTGCATCAATCAGGGAGCTGTGCTGGAACTGGAATATCCAACATGTCCTCACTCACATGTTGTGCATAAAGATACACAACAATTGCACATTTGGCTCCTTAGCCTGTGTGTCAGGAGAGAATGATCTCTCTCTCTCTCTCTCTCTCTCTCTCTCTCTCTCTCTCTCTCTCTGTCTGTCTCCATGTGGTCACTCATCATTCAAAAGTCCAGGACAAGTTTTATACATAACAGCAGTTTTCCAAGAGGGTAAAGGCTGAAATCACCAAGTCTTTTAAGGCCTAAACTTGGAATTGGTACTGAATCATTTCTGCCATGTGCTATTAGCCAAAGCAAGTCCCAAGATCGCCCCATTTTCAAGGGGTGGGGACTAGATCTCCTTTTCTTGATGGAAAGTGCAGCAGGCATATATATATGGATAAAAGAGATTGTTGGCAGCCATCTTTGCAAACAATCCATTTCAGAAACCAATGACGCTAGGGGTCTCTGGTTTTTTTTGCTCTTGTTCTCTCACTCTCTAATGCTGTTACAAATGACATTCTCTCCGCGGATCCCCAAATCCATTGAAGGATATCAAATCAACATCCCCTGATCTCATCTGAAAGACTTCTGAGCTAAAGAGAGAGCATATCCAAATTGTCATTAGGGAAAGTCATTTCAGATGTCACAGCTGTCCCACGAGAGAGCTTGGCTCAGTCAAGGAGAGCCAGAGCACCAAAGGCCACCAAGCACTCAATGGCTTACAGTGATAGTGCACTGTGAGGACTCTGATTTTATTCTAGGGCATGGGAGGGAAGACTACAGCCCTCTGGCAAAATCTCGCCATCCACTTTTTTATAGATAAAGTTTCACCGGAGCACAGCCATGCTCAACCATTTATGTGTCTATGGCTGCTTTAGCACTAAAAGAGCAGAGTTGAGAGGAACTGCATGGCCCCCATAACATCTAAAATATGTACAGTCTGTCCCTTTACAGAAAAAGTTTGCCAAAGATAGCACTGGGGTTAATAATATTCAGTAACGATACTCTTTCTTATACTTGATTTTGTTTCTAGAGATTACATTGACCCCTAAGGTTCACATTTTAACTGGCAGAAATAGGCAACTCTTGGTACAATCCATGTAATGCCTTGAAGAGGCAAGAGAATGTAAAGCTTTCCGTAATAAAATTTTAAAGTGCAAATCTAAAAAAAATAAATAAATAAAAGCGCAAATCTGCATGATGCTTTTAAGTCAAGCCAATTTGTACCCTTAGCACTTTTGGAAGTCCTCAAGACTTCATTGGCACACTCTCTCCATGCAAACTTCACACTTTTTAGAGGAGAGAGTTGCAGCAGGTTTTCTATGTTCAGAGATTTTTCTTTTTTAATAATTCAGTAGGCAAATTGGTCATCCTCAGTGGATAATCTCTGTACCAATTCACAATCCACAGAACCCAACCGAGCATTTAAACTCTGTTAACTTAGTAGTATTTAAACTTTCTGAAAAATGCAAGGTAATTATAAAGGCCTGCCCTTTTGCCATCACTTGATTGTATACATGAAAGATTTTTTTAAAATATCTAATTTTTAAAGAACATATAATAATGCAAAATTGTGTTATTGCATGAGAAATTATCTTGACTATACTTTCATATGCAAAGTAAACCTCTGAAATGAAATTTAATATCCTGTTTCCTTGGAATCCTTGAAGTTCTGACCCCTTAACTATCAAGAATATATTTTTGAAGGGGCTGGGAGAATAGGGTGAAAGGTTAAAGAAGTACAAATTAGTAGTTGATAGATGGTCACAGGGATGGGGAGCACAGCATAGGGAATGCAGTTAGCATTAATATATTGGCTAGGTGGAAAACCAGAGGAGAGAAAGCAATTAGGAGTGTCATTTTGTAAACTATATGTCTAACCAATATACTGTATACTTGAAGCTAATTAAAATAAATAAATAAATTAAAAAATAACATGATCCAGGGGGAGCTGGGATTAGAAGGTGAGGTTGACTGGGGAGGCTGGAGCCAAGAAGTTAAAGCAACTGCAGGAAGCCCTACTCAAGCATGAGGAGGGGAGAGAAACACCTTGGCTCTGCTCTCCTCCTGATTCTTTACTAGTACCCCTCATCCCATTGCCTGAAGTTACCTAAAAGCCACCAGCAAGAGAACCTGGGAAATGTAGTTTCCTGCAGCACAGAGCACAGCAGACAAAGGGCAGTGAATGGATTTGTGAAGAAGCAGGCAAATGACCTGGTCAGAATGAAATGTGTTGACTTAGGTGACAGCAGTAGCAGGGAGACATTTTAATATTTACCCTCTTGTGCTGTCCAACTTTTGAAACCTGTATTGGCTGTCAAAATGAGTAAAATAAAAATAAAATAATAAATTAAATAAACACATGTATTTTTTTTATTAGAAGGTGAGATTTCAAACAAATGACATGTTTATGCTTTAAATAACCATTCTTCTCATGGTGGAAATACTTATACGCAGAAATCTGAGGCTCCTTCCATGGCATCTGATGGCCCAAGTGACTTCTTTGAAACAGACAGACACAACAGCTGCCACCCCCTCCAACAAACTCACCTCCACAGGAAAGTTTCTAACATCATTTATAAGCAGGCCTTCAGTCACAGTACTATATGGAAAGAACCCACCAATAAACAAAATATTTCAGAGTGATTAAATAAAAGCCACACTTGCTGAATCTTACAGTACAACCTTAAAAACAAATGCAAAGATAAAGTATATTATAATAAAGACATTAAAACACTAATGTCAGAATTCTAATCTTGAGAGTGAAAATACAAGACTATTAAACTGTCTCAGTAAAAACAAATTTTCCTGATTTCTATTTCTTCCCTGCTTGTGTAAGCATTCACCAACTTGTTTATTCTCTTAACCCTCCACCTGCTGTAGGTGGAAATTTATTCCCTTATTTTTATTTGCATGAACAGATGAGAATAAATTAAATTGTAACTTGACTCAAAATTTTTTAAGGACTCTGTTCACAATTCCAAAGTAGCCATTTGAAAAAATATATATGTCAAAGACTTTCTTATATTTAATGTTAAACATTTTAATGAGGAATATTTTCTAAAAAAGACAGATAACAAAATGGTATGTGCAGCATGATTTTAATTTAGGGAGGAAAAATATGTATACATGCACAGAAGTACTTCTAGGTGATAAATGGAAATCCCCAGATAAATATAACAAAGAGAGAAGTAGTCCAGTTATTAGGTTGGGTTTTAACATTAACACAGACATAAGGGAAAATGAAAGATCTAGGTCCTCAATGGTACTGAGGAGTCCCTAATTTAACCATCCCATGTGCTACTTATCTCTAAATTTCTTGTTAATGGGAAAATAAATTGTTCTTGATGGTTTAAGCCTGCTCCATGTTTTCTGCTACATTCTAATCTTAATTGATGAGATCTTTATTTTACATGCTGTTATTGTCTAGTATCTTAGTTCCATTATATTTTAATGCCTCTTTAATTAATCATCATTAAAAATATGAAACCATTTGTTATTTAGGTTTCATATACATTTACCAACAATTACTTGGTTCGCATACTTCTTCCATCTGAATTCTTGTTTCTTTGTTCAAATATCTTTCTTCCTCATAAAAATCCTTTGATTCTTTTCTCAGCAATGGTTTGTTAGTGATAAATGTCTAAATATTTGTCTATAAATGTTTTTATTTAATCCTCTTGATTGAATAGTGGTTTAGCTGCATAAATGAATTCCATTGAATTGCATGAGGCAAGGAAGTAGCATTGTTATGTTCCACATAAATCCTGGGCCTTGAAAGGATGAACCATTATTAAAAGGTGAGAAAAGAAAACTACACTAAAGAGTCTCTCTTTCTTTCTTACACTAAAGAGTCTCTCTTTCTTTCTTTGCCTAGCTGCTGGGTAGAAAAAAAATGTCTAGGAACCCCTAAAATGAAGAGTTAACATAAAAATTTTTCCCAATCTCTATTCCCTGACAGAAACAAATGCAAAAATGCTTTGTAGGCCTGCATCCCAAGTCTGAGATGCACAGGATTGCATAGATAAAGCTCCACCGACATTGAGTTTAAACTTGAAATGACAAACCATAAGAGAGAAAGATTCCATGTGAGTAAAAGTATACACATGAATAGCAATTCTATATTTTCAAAGTACTTCAGGTACTAGAATAAGCTAATGAAAAGGATAAAATAAGTTAAAATAATTAAGGACACAAAGCAAGCACTGTAACCCATAATAGTGTCACTATTTTTAAAAAGTAACAAGCAGATTTTGAATCAAACTAATCTCCTAAAAATTAAATATATAATTATTGAAATTTAAAAATCAATGGACTTTTAAATCAGATTTAACATTGTTGAAGAGAATTACTGAACTCTTTGAGAAATATATCTGAAGAATTTACTCAAAATGTAACAGCAAAATAAAAAGATGAAATATATGAATTATGGAATATATGAAAAAGAGGTTATGAGGTATCAAGGATAGAATTAGATAGTCAAATATATCTCTAACAAGAACTCTCCAAGGAGAGAATAGAAAGATTGTGGGGTCGGTGGAATGATGGAGAATCAATATTTTAAGACATAATGACTGACGATTTTTTTTTTGATTCATTAAAGTCATAAATCTCAGTTTCAGAAAGCACATCTATGCCAAGAGGGAAAAATAAAAATAAACCCAAACCTAGACATACTGCAAAGAAACATCAAAATATCAAAGATAAACAGAAGATGTTAAAAGCCATCAGTGAGAAATAACAGGACACCTTAATAAAACAATGATTAAAATGAGAAGAGATATTACAGTAGCAATTTTGGAGGCCAGGAAATAATAGAATAACATCTTCAGAAGGCTAAGAGACAATAGATATCACGTGGGAATTCAATATCCAACTAAACCATCATTAAATCAAGACATTTTCCGACAAAGACTAAGAGAGTTTACTACAAACAGATCCTTGTTGAAAATGAAGCAAAATAAAAAATACTATCAGAGATGAAGAGGGACATTTCGTAATGATAAAGGGGTCAGTTCATCAATAAAAAATACATCTTAAATGCGTATATACCAAACAGCAGAGCTTCAAAAGAGATGAAGCAAAATCTGAGAAAACTTTAAGGAGAAATAGACAAATTAAGTTATTATTCAAGATTTCAACTCTCCTCTCTCATTAATTAATAAAACAAATAGACAGAAAATCAGTAAGGCTGTAGAAGACTTAAATGTCATCATTCAACTTGATATAATTGACATTTATGGAACATTCTACCCAACGACAACAGAATATACATTCTTTTAAGTGCACAGAGTTAGGAGGACTGATTATATGCAATACTATAAAAAAGTCTTACTACATTTAAATGGATTGAAATCATATAGCAAATGTCCTCTGACCACAATAATATAAAATTAGAAACCAGTAATAGAAAGATAACTTAAAACTTTCCCAATATTTGGACATTAAACAACATACTTTAAAGAAACTTATGGGGCAAAGAAGAAATCAAAAGGAAATTCAAAATGAATTTAAATAAAAATAAAATATCGAATTTGTGGGATGCTGTTAAAGCATTGCTTAGAAAGAAATCTATAGGTATAAATGCTTATTTTTTTTAAAAAAGGAAAAGTTTAAAATCAGTCATCTAAGTTTCTACCATAAAAAGTTAGAAAAAGAATAAGCTAAATCCAAAAATATTTAAAGAAAAGAAAGGATAATAACAGAGATCACCGACAATCAATGAACAACTGGAAATTGAAATGTTAAATAATACAATTTATCAATAGCATCAAAAAAGGAAATATGTAGGGACAATTATAACAAAATGTGTAAAACCTCTACACTGAAAATGATAAAACATGGTTGAAGAAATTAAAGAAGATATGACTAAATGTAGAGAAATAAAATGATTATGGTTTGGAACATTCAATACCATTAAAGTATAATTTTCCCTAAATCGACCTAGTGATTTAATGTGATCTCAACTAAAAGCTGAGCAGATTCTTTAATAAAAATTGATAAACATTATAAAATTTATATGAAAATGCAAAAGGACCAAGAATATAAAAAAGATTTTTGGAAAACAAGAATAAACTTGAAGGTCTTACAGGACTTCTGACAAAGCTACAGTCATCAAAACAATGTGATATGGGCCTGAGGACAGACATGTAGATTAATGAAAAAGGTGACAAAGTAATGCTGGAACAACGAAGTATTCATATTTTTAAAATGGACCTCAGAGCTTACTACATATATAAAAATTAACTCTAAGTGAATGATGTATCTTAATGTGAAAGTTAAACTATAGTATTTATGGAAGAGAGCATAGGAGAATATTTGTATACCTTTTGGTAGGAAAGATGTCTTAGGACAGAAAAAGCACTAACCAAAAAAGGAAAATGTTGATAAATTGGATTTCATCAAAATTAAAAACTCCTGCTATTTGAAACACATCTTTAAGAAAATAAAAAGGCAAGCCACAAACTAGGGTAAAATATTCATAATTCATATATCTGACAAAGGACTTGTATCTAGAACACATACAGAACTCTTACAACTCAATTATAAGAAGAAAAACAAACCATGTTTTAAAATGGGAAAATACATGAATAGACCAGAAATTCTACTTCAAGGCATTTGTGTCAGAGAAGGAATATGTCTATACAAAGCCTTATACATGAATGCACGTAGAAGGTCTACACATAATAACCAAATAATGAAAATAACTCAAATGTGTATTAACAGGGAAATGGATAAACAAATTGTGATATATCTATGTCATGGAATACTACTCAGCAGTAAAAAGAATAAACTTCTGATACATATAACAGCATACATGAATTTCAAAATTCTTAGGCTGAGTGAAAATAGCCAGACACGAGAGAGTACAATTCTGTATACTATCATTTATATAAAATTCTAGAACTGTCAGATCTAATCTATATTGACAGAAAACAGATCAATGGTTGCCTGGAGATGAGGATGGATGAAGAATTAACTAGGAAGAGGCAGGAGAGTACTTTTAGGGAGGGATAGAAATATTCTATATCCTGATTGTACATGGGAGTAATCAGTAACAATTGTTAAAACTCATAAAATTGTACATTTAAAAGAGGTACATGTTATTGTAAATCACACATCAATAAAGTTGATTTTTTGAAAGATAAAGCATATGTGGTGAGTTTGTCATTTGTTGGTGTGGCTAAACCTAACTGCATTTTCCAGTATTCCTTTTCCTGTATGTTTCCAGTTAGAGTGGCCCATGATAGAGACTCTTGAATGAGATTTGAAGGGTGGAAATGAAACAGCAGTCATTTTTATGATTCACATACATTTTCACTTGTCTTCACCTTGTTGGCGTGAGGCAGCAACAGCAAGTGCTCCATCAAGGTCAGAGGCAATGAGAACTAATTTGGGTTTCAGTCAGTCCTCATAGGCTCCAGCTTGTATTTGTGCATTCCAACTTGTTCTTACTCTCCCCTAATTTCCATCCATCATCCGTTGCCTCCTGCTTGCCCTGTGGACTTGAATATCCAATGTGAGATGGAACACAACAACCTTATGGAGACTGTTTAATCAGCTCCTATGACTGCATAAGGTTAAATCCCTGTAACAAATCCATACATGTACATATATTCATCCCTGGTTGTTCTGTTTCTCTGATTGAATCCTGACTGATAAAGCCCCTTTAGGAAATAATCATAATTCAGCCACCGTTTCATTATTATTATGCTAATATATTTCAAAAGAAAAAAATATGTAGTACCACTATAAATCTATATTATATAAAAAAATAGATGAGCTATTCAAAATCCGGTTATTGCTAGAATCATTATTTATTTAATTTATACTAACTCTTCTACACAAAAATATATGAATGAGTTGGGGAAAACATCTGAAAAAAAAAGGAGTAATCACAACTATGTCAATAATAAGGGCCACTATAGTTGTGAGAATGGATAAGGGGGATCTGAGCTACCTGATAGCTAAGACCCAGAAGGAAAGAAAACAAAAATATTTGGCTAATATATATAAATTTATTTAGATTTAAATAACGAAAAATTATTGCCGTCCTTGTTTCTGCAACTGATCATGTTGTCATAACTGGTATTTATAACCACCTTCTTCTACTACTCATTCCATATTCCCTTTGTTCTCAGCAAACATGGTTTCTTACCTAGAGGGATTTTTCTTACTCCTGGGTGAGGTGTGTGTGTTGAGCTTTGTAACAAGGAGACTGGGCCACCAATGTCAGAGGTAATAACTGACATAGGTTTCAGTTTGTCCTTGTGGGCTTCAGCTTGTGCTTGTGAGTTCAATCTTATTCTTTTTTCTAGTTTTATTAAGATATAATTGACTATGTGTTCAATCTTATCTTTAACCTTCCTCCGCTTTACATTCATCTTCCTATCACACTGTGTGCCACTGGACTTCAAGCACCAGCATCAGAGGGAAGACTAGTAGCCTGACAGAGACTGCTTAACCAGCTCCTACAACTGTGTAAGTTCAAATCCTTGTAACAAATACATAACAAATACCTATCTCCTAGTGGTTTTGCTCCTTTGATTGAACCCTGACTATTAACATAAGACATTATAAATATTCCCTTTAAACTTAAGAACCAGAAAAGGATCCCCACTACCACTACTTTATTTAATATTATATTGGTGATCCTTGCCAGTGAATTAAGAAAAGAAAGATAATTAAAATATGTTAGAAATAAAACTGTTGTCATTTGCCGATGATGTGGTTATTTATACAGAATTGACAAACTATTAGAACTAATGAGATTGTTCAAAATTGTTGGATGTAAAATTCAAATACAAAACCAATTGCCTTCATCTAAACCAGCATCAAGAAATAATAAAATATAACTTTTAAAAAATATAACATTTAAGATAACAATAGAAGCTAAGTTCCTTTGAAATAAATCTAACAAAAAATTAGTAAAGAAAAATTATATAATTTAATGAAAGACATAGAATATGAGAAACATGATAAAATATGCACTATTTGTTGATGGGAGGTCTCAGCATCATAAAGATACAAAGTATCCCCAAAATCATCTATAAATTCAATGTAATTTTAATCAAAATCTCAGCAGGATCTTTCATAAAATGTGACGATCTCAATTTAAAATTTATTTAAGAAAACAAAACAACTCAAAATTTATGGGACACAGCAAAAGCAGTCCTAAGAGGAAAATTCATAGCAATACAGGCCTACCTCAAGAAACAAGAAAAATCTCAAATAAACAATCTAACCTGATAATTAAAAAAAAAACTAGAAAAAGAACAGCAAAGAAAGTCCAAAGTGAACAGAAAGAAGGAAATAATAAAGATCAGAGTGGAAATAAATGAAAGAAAATTCAGAAAAAGAATTTAAAAGATTAATAAACCAAGAGCTGATTCTTTGAAAGGATAAACAAAATTGAAAGACCCTTAGCAAGATTCATCAAGGGAAAAAGAGAGAGGATTCAAATAAATAAAATCGGAAATGAAAGAGGAGAAATAACCATGGACTCCATAGAAATACAATGAATCTTAAGAAAATACTACAAGCAATTATATACCAACAAATTGGACAATCTGGAAGAAATGGACATATTCCTAGAAACATACAATTTCCCAAGACTGAGTCAAGAAGAAACAGAAAATCTGAATGGACAGATTACCACCAATGAAATTGAATCGGTAATCAAAAACCTCCCAAAAAAACAAAAGTCCTGGACCAGATAGCTTCATAGGTGAATTTTACCAAACACTCAAAGAAAAATTATCATCTATTCTTCTCAAACTATTCTAAAAAATTCAAGAAGAGGGAAGTCTCCCTGACTCCTTTATGAGGCCACCGTTACCACCATTACCTTGATTCCAAAATCAGACAAAGATATTACAAAAAAAAATACTATAGGCCAATATCTCTTATGAACATTAATACAAAAATTCTCAACAAAATATTAGTAAACAAAATTCAGCAATACATTAAAAATATCATACACCATGATCAAGTTGGATTTATTCCTGGGACACAAGGTTGGTACAATATCCACAAATCAATTAATGTGATACACCACATTAACAAATAGAAAGATAAAAACCATATGATCATATCAATAGATGCAGGAAAATCATTAGACAAAATCCAACATCCATTTATGATAAAAACTCTCAGCAAAATGGGAATAGAGAGAGCATACCTCAATGTAATAAAGGCCATATATGAGAAACCTCCAGCTAACATCATACTCAATGGGGAAAGGCTAAAAGCATTTTAATTAAGGTCAGGAACAAGACAAAGATGCCCACTTCCCTCACTCCTATTCAACACTGTATTGGAAGTCCTAGCCACAGCAATAAGATAAGAAAGAGAAATAAAAGGCATCCAAATTGGAAAGGAAGAAAGAAGACCCTCGTTATTTGCCAATGAAATAATACTATATAGAGAGGACCCTAAAGATTCCACCAAAAAGCTGTTAGAACTGATCAATAAATTCAGTAAAGCAGCAGGATACAAAATGAATATTCAGATGTCAGTGGCAGTTTTATACACCAATGATGAACATTCAGAAAAAAAAATTAAGAAAACAATCCCATTTACAATTGCATCAAAAATTATAAAATACCTGGGAGTCAAATTCACCAAGAGGATAAAAGACTTGTTTTCAGAAAATTATAAGTCATTGAAAAAAGAAATTGAAGAAGATACAAATGAATGGAAGCACATACCATGTTCATGGGTAGGAAGAATCAACATCATTGAAACGGCCATACTACCCAAAGCAATCTATAGATTCAATGCAATCCCTATCAAAATGCCAATGGCATTTTTCAGAGAGCTAAAACAAATCATCTTAAAATTTATATGGAGCTATAAAAAACCCTGAATAGCCACAGCAATCTTGAGAAAGAACAAAGTTGGAAGTAGCATACTATCTCATATCAAACTATACTGCAAGGCTACAGTAACCAACACAGCATAGTACTGGCATAAAAACAGATACATTGACCAATGGAACGAATAAATCCAAACCTATATGCTCACATAATATATGAGAAAGTAAGCAAGAATATACAATGAGGTAAAGACAGTCTCTTCAATAAATGGTGTTGGGAAAGCTGGACCACCTTCTTACACCATATATAATAGGCTCAAAATTGGTTAAAGACTTAAATGTAAGACCCGAAACCATAAAATTTCTAGAAGAAAACATAGGCTATAAACTCTCTCATTTTACTAGCAGGAATTTCTTTTCAAATATATCTCCTCAGGCAAGGGAAACAAAAGAAAAAATAAACAAAGGGGACTACATCAAACTAAAAGGTTTTTATACAGCAAAGCAAACCATTAATAAAACAAAAAGACAATCAACTGTTTGGAAGAAGATATTCACTAATGATACATCTGATAAGGAGTTAATATCCAATATATATAAAGAACTTATACAACTCAACAACAAAAAACAATCAATCCGATTTAAAAAAGGACAGAATATTTGAACAGATACTTCTCCAAAGAGGAAATATAGATGGCTAACAGACATATGAAAAGATGCTCAAGGTCTCTAATCATCAGATAAATGCAAATTAAAACCACAATGAGATATCACCTCACACCTGTCAGAACGATTGCCATCAATAAATCAAAAAACAAGTGTTGGCGAGGATGTGGAGAAAAGGGAACCCTCATACATTGTTGGTGGGATTGCAAATTGGTACAGCTGCTATGGAAAACAGTAGGGAGTTGTATCAAAAAATAAAAAATGAATGTAACTTCTGGGTATTTAGCCAGAGAAAACAAAAACGATAATTCGTAAAAATCTATGCACCTCAATATTCATGGCAGCACAATTTACAGTAGCCAAGATATGGAAGCAACCTAAATGCCCATCAACAGACGATTGGATAAAGAAGTTATGGTTATATATGCAATGGAATATTACTCAGCCATTAAAAAAGTAAAATCTTACCATTTGCAATGACATGGATGAACCTAGAGGTTATTATGCTAAATAAGTCAGATAGAGAAAGACAAATACCATATGATTTCACTTATATGCAGAATCTAAGGAACAAAAAGAACAAACTAATCAAAAACAGACTCACAAATACAGTGGACAATTAAGTGACAGAGGGGAGGGGGATGGCAGAATGGGGTGAAGGGTTAAAGAAGTACAAATTAGTAGTTGATAATTGGTCACAGGGATGGGGAGCATTGCATAGGGAATGAGGGAATGAAGCTAGCATTAATATGATATCTAGGTGGAGGGCCAGGGGAGGGAGGGAGCAATTGTGGGGATCATTTTTCAAACTGTATAGATGTCTAATCGATGTACTATATACTTGGAACTAATTTAAATAAATATTTTTTTAATATTCATTTTTAAAAAGTAGAAGACTAAGAACAGCCAAGGCAATCTTAAAGAGAAAGGAAAAGTTGTCTTTCAGATATAAAAACCTATTATAAATCTATAGTAATTTAAATTATTATTACTGGCACAAAGCTAGATTTATGTGCCATGGGAACAGAATAGAAACAGACCCACATATAGTTTCAAATTTGGTATTTGACAAAAATGACATTCTAAATAAGTCTGGAAAAGATGAATTATTCATTAAATGGTGCTGGAACAATTTGCTAAATATGGGGAAAATTTTAAAAACATTATAATCATACCTCTCTCCATACAAAAGAAATAATTTCAGTGGATTAAAGACCTAAATGTGAAAAATAAAACTTTACATTGATATGTTAGACCTCATTAAAATTTTAAAACTTCTGTATGAAAAAGACACAAAAACAAAGTGACAAATCAAGATATTTTTCTTCTTTTTTTTAGTTTTCATCTTTAGGTATTAAGAAGTATAAATTAATAGTAACAAAATAGTCATGGAGATGTAAAGTACTGTATATTGAATATAGTTAAAAGTATTGTAATAACTACAGTGCCAGATGGTACTAGATTTCTTGGGGGTAACGCTTTGTATATTATATAAATGTCTAACAGCTAAGCAGTACACCTGAAACTAAAAGAAAAACAAAGTCATTGACTACTCATTGAAAAAAAGTTTTCACCTTTTAAATATACTGAAATATTTATGAATGAAATGATATCTGGGACTTGCTTCAAAATAAACCAAAAAGTAAGAGGAAGAATTGGCAGGGGTTGGGGAGAAGGCTGGGGATCAGGTGGGGTATAAATCAAACAAAATAAGCTGAGTGTCGATAATTGTTAAAGCTAGGTGATGGATATTCAGAGGTTTGTTACACTATTTTCTCTAGTTTGATATAATTTTAAATTCTCCATTAAAAGAGGTTTTTAAAAGACAGGGTAAAAATAGATGATGCTTAAAAACAAAGTCAAGACACAGAATGGGAGAATATTTTTGTAACACATATAATTTATAAAGGTTTGGTAATCTCAACAAATAAAGAATACTACTGTATCAATAAGAAAACAACAATCAACCCATTAAAACAATGGCCAGAGGTTTGAAAAGGCAATTCACAGAGGAAAATCCAAATGGGCAATAAATATGAAATATGTTCAAAGAGCAACTGCTCCTAAAATCAGGAAAATATAAATTAAATATCGTTTTAATATAAGGAGGAGACAAGAGAACTAAAATGTTAAATCAAGCTACATTCAGAGATTGCAATACGCTGATCGGCCCAGCAGCCAGGCCTTGAGGACACCTGCAGAACAAAGGAAGATTTCTGCTGGGATTGCTAACAGCCCATTTCCCCATACAATGAAGAGGAAACAGGAAAAGCAGAGTGTTTAAGTGGCTGCCCTACACAAATAAAATCATTCATTGCCTATGGCTAAAACCATAGGGAACCTATGGTATAAAGGCTGGCAACTACCAGGAGGCCTTTCATGCTCCATATTCTTACCTTTACACACTACACACTCATCCTTCCTCACTGTATGTCCAAATCAAAGGAAATGGGTAAACAAAGTCTTTAAACTGTAACTCACAGAATCTAAAGAATAATAAATAAAGTGAATTCCCTGAACACTGAGGGTTCATCTCAGTGTCTTTCTCTCGGTCTCTCTCACTGCCTTTACTCTCAGTGTCTTTACTCTGTCTCTCTCACTGTCCTCATCTCTCTACTATCTCTGTCTCTGAGTCTCTCTCTTAGTCTCTCTGACTCAATGCCTCTCAAAGGAGACAACACTCTGCCTACATATAGTTACACCTTCTCTAATAAACTCGGCTTTTGACTCTAACTTTGGTGTGTATTTGAATTTTCTACACTCTTTGCCAAAAACCCTCTAGGGGGAATTTGCCCTGTCCTGCATCAATTTTACACACAGCAGACTGGCAAAAATCGAACACATATGAAAGTCTGAAAACACTAAGTGATGGTGAGGATCTGAAGCTATAAGAGCCTTTAGATGAGTAATTTGGAGAGCAAGTTGACTATACATGGCAAAATTGATTATGTATCTACCCAACAACCCAAGATTCCCCATGTCCACGTCCACCTTGGAGCGAATCTCCCACATATGCCCAAGTAAACATGTACATGTGTTTATTGCAACACTGTGATTGTGTGAAAAAGTAGAAAGAAATTTCACTTTCATCAATTTAGGGATCAATAAATAAATAGCCAACAATAGTAATTTTTCCATTGATTCATATATGTATGAGAACGATGCACATCCACCTTGGATTCTGATTTTTTTTTGTACTAATGATAAGAGCATGTTAAAATAAGAAATGTCTAAACCTGAAGAGAATTTTTACAAGTTTATTTGAACCAAACTGATGATAATTGTCAGAAAGCAAAATCTCAACAGATTGAGAAAATATACAGAAAATGGCAGTTTTGCAGCTTATTTTATACATTAGAATCAAAGGAGGACATATGAGGGTTACAAGAAATTCATTTGTGATGGATTAAGGAGGCAGGAGAAAGCAAAGTGGAGAAATTTTTGAAATTGAATAAAAAGGCAAAATCAAGAAACACATACTTCTTTTACATTGGTGGGTACAAAACAGTTAATAATTAACAGTTACAGCACATAGAGATGGTACACTGGCAACAAGATAACAATGAGGAGTTCTGTGGTCTCAGGGCTCTGGTACCTATGGTTGTGCCTCCAGGAGTCTGGAAAAGGAGATTACTCTGACATTTCAAAGGTATGTTATCTTGGATGCAAAAAGGCAACAGACAGTCTCACTTACGGTAAAGATTAACCTTTGCCAAGGAAGCTACAGGTTTAGGACGTGACTACCCATCATGACCCACTTTTAGTTAAGAATCTTAATTTTCAGACCATCCCATGTGGTTACTTTCAGTCTCTGAGTCTATAAGGCCCATCATTCGGGCCTCCACTGAGCTTGTCAGGTTTAGTATGTGGCCCCATTTTGGTCCTCAAGGGTAAAGGAGAAGGGTGAGTGAAACTTTAGTTAAAGAATAACTTAGGACATGATTCCATAGTATAGTGGTTAGCATGTCTGCTTTACACACAGAAGGTCCTGGGTTTGCACCCCAGTGGATCCTTAGTCTGTGATCTATGGCCATGCCACCCTGAACAAGCCCAATGCCTGATCTCAGAACCTAAGTAGGGTCAGGCCAGTTAAGTACTTGGATGGGAGACCACTAAGAAGCCCAGGTGCTGTAGGCATAAATAATAAAAAGAATAATTTAATTTAATTTTATGAGAATAAAGTTACCAAGGCCAATGTTAATATCTGTTCTTTTATGATAAAGGATATATAAGTGTTCATTATTCTCTGTTTTTTGTATGTTTTTTAATGTTGTGTAATAAAATACTTTAAAACTAACAAATCTTTATTTTTTTTATTCGCACCATGCCAAATGATAAGTGAGACCTTATTGTCTTGTTTTCCCCTAAAATAACTATTTTGGCATAGCTTAAATAGGGCTAAAATTATACATCAGCTAGAACATTTGAACATTGTTAAATATTCCTTTAAAATAATTCATTTTGAAAAATAAAGCTACTGGCAATGTTTCACTTTATCTTTATTTGAACATTTGCCTTGGCATTTATAAGAGCCTAGATCATGACTGTGTGATCACAAAACACTTTCAGAGTTTCCAGCCTAGTTCATCATCCAAATATGAGAAATTTTCCCAGCAAACAAACCACAAACAAAAATATGGATGGAGAAACATTAAAGGTGGAGGTAGGGTTACTCAGGTGTGAAAGCTTCTAATTTCCTGGAGAAAATCCATTTTAATATTGCAGTTGCAAGCAGTTCTAAGAAAATGTTGCTATTTTAATGTTAATTTTAAGAATTGTCTTGTTTTTGTGTTAATTTAAGAAACAAGTCATTAGAACAGCTAGTACCCACTTAAAGAAAACACCCATGGAGATTACTGGAGCCCAAATACCAGGTCTTAAGAGTCTTAAGGGTATAGACAGGAATCCCTGAGAAGACAGACTGCCCACTGCAATTATACTGTATAAATCAACATCCTCAAGGTTCATTACATTTTCCCCCAGCTGGTAAAAGATTCTCCCCACCCTGCCCTCACATTCATAAACATATGACCTAAGCAAACTTGGGCTTCGCAGTATCGGGATCAAAAAACAAATGGCTAGGCCATAAAAGCATTATGTAGTTCCCAGGAATATGTCACTTTTACATCGGCAGAGTGTAAAAGCCCTGTTACAGGTTTAGTGAGGTAGTCGACAAAACATGAAATACACATTGGGTTTAAAAGATAAGAAATTTATCACAGATTTTTTTTTGTTCTTCAGAATTAAAGCTCTAAATTAGACAAAGACATGCAACTCAAGCTCTGATTTATTGTTAGTTTTTTAATGTATATACTTCATCAGTTCATTGCCTCATCTTCTCAAGTTTGAAACTAATGAGAGGCTGAATAATTTCATGTAAGTCAAGAAGATAGAAATTGGATAGGTTTGGAATAGTCATTCCGTAAAATATGATTGTTGTTATTGCTTCTAATTTTTTCAGTAGACCATCTTGTTAATTCATTAAAAAAATTTATGAAGGCGAATGAGTCATGTTTGTTATGTTTCTTTAAGCTCCTTGGATGAAAGGTGCTATAAAAAAACCAAACTATACTCTGTTGAATATTATATTATTTCATAAGCTCTGCAGCATAAAAAGCCCAAATAAAATCTCTCAGTGGTTTCAGGAGGATAAACATTATCTTACCAGTCCTGGGAATAGATTGTCAGGTTTTTGTGAAAGTGGTGACTCCTATTTTTTGTTGCTGCTCAAGTTTTGTAAGCTCAGAGGCAGATACTGACAGGTAAAGTTTTCTTGGAGTTGTGTGAATGGAGTGTGTGTGTGTGTGTGTGTGTGTGTGTGTGTACTCAGATGGGAAATGGACTGCACACAGGTTGAGTCAGACATTTAATTGTCAGTTTATGGTCAATATTTATTTCTGGCTGCTAGTGTGTATTGCTATTGGAAAATTGGTGTATTGTTTTTTGTTTTTGTTTTTTAAAAAAAGGCTTTTTGGAGAGCTCATTTTCAGAAGTTGACAAGAAAAATTTGTGTCTTGTCATCTTGTGACATCACTTAAATTTATATGTCATGCTACAAAATTAAGTCATTCAACAAAAATAAATTAAATGCCCTTCTGAAATTCTCACATCATAATTCCAAACTGTGTTTGGTGAATTAGAAAATTTAATACCCTGACAGCATTCAGGAGGTGATAAAGATAGGAAATGCATATATGCTTCAAAAGTTAAGTAACTACAACAGACATTAGTATATGTCAAAAGGTGCCAAGTGAGTAATCTGAGGAGTAAAAGCTGTGTATTCAGCAGCAAAAGTGGAGAAGCCGCCAAAGAATCTGAGGTAAATGGGACAGCAAAGTAATTAGATGGCGGGACAGGGACAGTGGGAGCTGAAGGACTGTAGGAAATGGTTTTCAGGGAAGGAATGGGGGAAGGTGCATTTGGACTTTTAGCTTGATTATACAAAACATTGAAATATTATCATAAATAATTCTCCATTTTCTCCCTCAATTATAATTATTCTCAATTATTTATTTCCATTAAGTTCTCTCCCTTTTCTGTTTTTGTCCTTAATTTAAGTTTCTAAATATAAACATGCATGCTGCCCAGGAGGGAGACACATAGTTGGTCTCACTTTTCCAATAAGCACAAAAGAACAGGTGGCGATAAGCAATTTTGGTTGATGATAATGTTTAAAATATTTTATTTTATTTTATTTTATTTTATTTTATTTTATTTTATTTTATTTTATTTTATTTTATTTTATTTTATTTTATTTTATTTTATTTTATTTTACATGGGATTTTTTTTCCTGACTCCTTTTTATCCAACAGACTCATGACATTGTCAGCAATCCTGAAACACATCATATGTTTGTTATATCTCTTTCTAATTCTATCTTATTAGTCTGGATCTGCTATCAGAAGTCTTGAAAGTTTGATTTAAAACAAAATCAGATGTAGAGAAATGAGAACCTTCATACATTGCCGAGGAGAATGTAAAATAGGGCAGCTGCCATGGAAAACAGTTTAGTAGTTCCTCAAAACATTAAACACAGAGGACATTCTCTTACGTGATCACAGATAAATTATTCAAATCAGAACATTTTATGTTGATATAATGCTATAATCTGATAGTTAATCTGTATTCAAATTTTCCCAATTGTCCCAATAATATCCGGCATAGCATTTCACTCCTTTTTTAGATTCCCTGAATCCAATTCAAGATCACAGGTTACAATTAATTGGCACATCTCTTTAGTCTCTTTTGATCTAGAGCGGTTCCTTAGCCTTTCTTTGGCTTTTGTGACATCAACATTTTGGAGTTGTAGAAGCCAATTATTTCCTAGAATGTCTTTCAATTTAGTATTATCTGAGGTTTCCTCATAGTTAGATTTGGGTTATGCATTTTTAGCAGAAATGCTACATAGGTGTCATTTACATTTGAAATTCTAATTATGGTGAAGACAATATGTCATAATTATGTTACATTAAAGACTCTATCTGCTAAAGAATAATTTTTGAGGAAGGGAGAAGTTGACTATTCTATTTATGTTTGAAGCCAATATTATTTCTCTGTGGTATATGATTGTGATCTAAAAGGATAATATACTTTAACAAGAACATACTGTGATTACTGTCATGCAGTAATTATAGGAAGATTTTGGCTCAGTATAAAACCCTTTCTAAATTTTAGAGTCACATAAAGACATCTTCAATTTTGTGAACCTTCTAACTCTGAAAATCTCTGCTGGGGAAAGCAGGGAGGTCATTTAGGCATAAGACCAGGACTGGACTAGATGACCACTAAGGTACTTTCTGATCCCATGTGTTCCAGGAAGGCATGTATCTCCATTCACCTTAGCTTTCTAATTGCAAGCAAGGATATCACTCTTTGAATCAATGGGAAAAGTTTTAGTTTACTAAGAATCTGCATAGCATATGAAAAGATGCTCAATTTTGCTAAAAATTAAAGAAATGTAAATTAAACATGCTGAGATACTACCTTTCACCTATGAGATTAGCAAAAATCTAAAAGTTTAACAACACGTTGTGTTGGTGAGAATGTGAGGCAATAGACTGTCTTATGTATTACTGATGAGAACACAAATTGGTATATAACCTCTTTGGAAAGTAATTTAGTAATAGATATCAAAATTATAGATTAATTTGACCTTCAAAGAGCAATTAAAGTTTGCGGAATTCATTCTACAGATATACTTGCACACAAGGAAAATGATATAAGCACAAGGTTACTCAATGCAGCCCTGTTTGTAACTGCACAAGCTCAAAAACCAGGCAAACGTCCATCAATAGAGAACTGAGGAAATACATGTTTAAATATCCACCCAATTGAATACCATGCAGATGTCAAAAACAGAGTGGTAGGGGCGAAACTCTCTATGTACTGATTTAGAGAGAGCTCTAAAACATAGTAAGTGAAAAAATGCAATCATTTTTATATGTAGGGCAGTTATTATACTATCTTACCTTTTTTCCTACTTCTCCCACTCCCTTACTATATACATATTTGTTTGTATGTCCATATGTAAACTAAGAACAATAGTGAGGGGAGATGTCTTGGCAAATGAAGGACAAGGAATGTATTATCTATCCAAAAACTAAATTTAAAAATAAATAACCAGAATGAACAGAAAATGGTAAAAACAAACAACAACAAAAAGATTCTATGTTTCCGTTCCTGCCTACCTAGAGTTATAAGCTCCAGGGGCAACTTTAACTGACTAGTGCAGGAGTATGAAATCCCAGCTACTTGCTTCTGGTCTGAACAAACTTGGAGGTGTAATTTAGGTTCCAGAGCTCTCCACAGGATCATGCTTAGGCTGGGACTTTGCTTGAAACTGCACACTTACTTGTTTTTTCCCCCTTCCATGTTCTGCTTCTCCCACTCCCTTACTGATTTCTCCTAAGAGGACTTCCTTAGTAAATCATTTGAGAAATTGGGGCATTATTGTTGCAAATTCCAACCCCACCATTCATACATTGCAAAAACTCCAGATTATACCTCATTATGCAATTATTTTATGTTGTATAATAATTTTAATGTCTTGCTTCTATGAGCAAATGGGCTTTACCACATACTCAATCATATTACCCGTTTAGTTAACATAAAAGTCCTGCCCCTAGGGTATAGTATTTTAAAAGACTGTATAAATGGAATTAACAGCATTTCCTGTAGACCAATACAGAGGTAACAACAACAAAAAATCCTCCCATATCATCTTGGGTTATCTGCTAACCTCCTGAAGCATGAGATCTGATTACCCTTGTCTTTATGTCATTAAAGTTCCTAGTAGAATTTAGCTAGTTTAATAACTGCATATTTGCATTTTTCCCCATAGAAGCACCTTTTTTTTCAAATATAACATGTCTTTGCTTTTACAAAAAGACCAGTTTCCTGAACAAAATTTTCTTTTTGCTCCTTCTCCATAAACATCACCTTGATATCCAGAATTTTCTAACGGATGAGGGCTTTGGTTAATTGTTTGATCATTTCAAGAAGCATCCACAGTGTAGCAAAAGTCAGAGAGAACATTTTGCCCTTTGTAGGCTTCAGGTCTGAGACAAGAGGGATTAACATCTAGATCAGATGTCAGTAAACTAGAGCCTATAAGCCTACCCTACTGCCTGTTTTTGTACCCTGTCCCCCAACTCTCATGAGCTAAGAAATAATTTTTACAGTTTAAAATCATTGAAAAAATAAAAATAAGAATATTATTTTGTGACACATTAAAAATTAGGTGAATTTCAGATTTCAGTGTCCATAAATAATGTTTTATTGGAACATCACCTAGCTCATTTGTTTACATATTGTCTATGGCAGTTTTCAGTTGATTTGTTGCAACACTGATGACTATCCTTAACAATTATCTTCTGTGGTCAGCAAAATAACACCCCCATGGCCCAGCCTTATCCCTGGAATTTGTGAATATGTGACCTTACGTGGCAAAAGGGACTTAGCAAATGTAGTTAAGGTTATGGACCTTGAGATGAAGAGATTAGCTTGGATTATTCAGGTAGGTCCAATCTAATCATATCTAATCTCTTAAAAACAGAGAACTTTCTCCAGTTAGAGTCAGAGAGATTTGACAAAAGGAAAAGTCAGAGAGATTCAGCCTGAGCGGATTTGACATGCTATTGCTGGTTTGAAAATGGAGGGGACAATGTGACAAGGAATGCATGCTGGGGCTGAGAGAAGCCGACTGACAGCCAGCAAGAAAGTGGGGGCATCCAGCCACACTGCAGTGGATACTGCCAGCCATCTGAATGAGCTTGGAAGCAGATTCTGCCCACAGAGACTCCAGGAACAGGGCTCTGCCACCACCTTGACTTTGTTTTCTTATGACACTAACCAGCTGAGCCCTACAGTGCTGGACTTCCAACCAAAAAACTATAAAGTTATAAATGAGTGTTGTTTTAAGTCACTAAATTTGTAGTAATTTGTTTCAGCAGCAGTAGGAAACTAATACCTCCTTAAAGCCTAAAACATTTACTATCTGACCCTTTCTAGAGATATTTTGCCAAACCCTGACCTGAGTCCTTGCACCCCAAATTGTGAGTCTTCAGACCAACAGCATTGGTGTCACCTAGGAGCTTGATAGACATTCAGAATCTCGTAATTAAACTAGGTGGGGAATCTTTTCACAATGTATATGTATATCAAATTACCATGATGTACACATTAAATATCTTATAATTTTATATGCCAATTATACTGCAGTAAAGCTGAAATTTAAGCATATTAAAATAAAAAATTAAAATGAAAACCTCAGTACCCATATGATATATGCCCATTGTGTGAGTTTAATATAAGGAGGAAATAAGAGAACTAAAATGTTAAATCAAAGTGTAGTCAGAGACTACAATATACTGTTCAGCCCTACAACCGGACCATGAGAAAACCTGTAGAGCAAAGGAAGATTTATGATGAGATTGCTAACTAACCATTTACCCATACTATGAAAGGAATACAGGAAAACAGGGTCTTTAAGTTGCACCCTACTCAAAGTCAAATCATTCATTCCCTATGGCTAAAACCACGGGGAACCTATGGATCAAAGGCTGGGAATTGCCAGCAGGCTTTCACACTATATGCTCTTATCCTTTCACACTGTATGCCCATACCACCAAAGGAAAACGAGTACATAATGTGTTTAAACTGTAATTCATAGAAACTAAGAAGGGTATATAAACTGAATTCTCTGAATACTTGAGGCTTTTTTCTTGTCTTTGCTTCTTGTCTTGGCTTTTTGTCTTTGCTGTTTCTTGTCTTTGCTTTTTCTGTCTTTTTTTCTGTCCTTCTTTAATAAACTTTCTTTTTAACTCTAACTCTGGTGTGCATTTGAATTCTTTCTTGCGCTCAGCCAAGAACCCTCTCAGTGCAGGCCCACTTGGGGGAATTTGCCTTGTCCTGCATCATCTTCACTCATTAAAAAAAAAAAGAAATGCAGAACTTTGGGTCTCACTGAGATCTACTTTAACAAGATTCCCTAGGTATTCTTTTGCACATTAAAAGCTGAGAAGCACTAGTCTGAAATTCATTTTGCTGTTGTCTTAGCTATTACCAATATGTTCTTAGCTGCCTTTGTCTGGATAGAGATATGAGCAGAGATGTGAACAGAAATAGTGACATTAGGGGAAAGCTGGAAGTTGGACTTAGCTGGATATGTCATATTTATCATCATAGTTGCAAGTACCCTTATCTTCATCCTCAGCATTATCACTACACTTGAGCAACATCAAACACCTGCTCTGCCCATTTCACTGCAAGTGCTATGGTGTATATTAACCTGGATCTTTCGACTCCCCAGAAAACCACTGTATTAGTTCCTTAGGACTACTACAACAAATTACCACAACTAGATGACCTAAAACAACAGAAACTATTTTCTCACAGGTCTGGAGGCCAGAAGTCAGAAATCAACATGTCAGGAAGGTTGTTTTTTTTTCTAAAGGTTCTACGGGAAAATCTATTCCAGGCCTCTCTCCTAGGTTTGGGTGATTGCTGCAATCCTTGGCATTCCTTGGCTAGTACATGTATCATTCCAATCTCTGCCTCCATATTTATATCACCTTCTCCTCTGTGTCTCTCTAATCTCCCTCTGCCTTTCTTATATAAGGGCAGCTGTCATTGGATTTAAGTCCACTGTAAATACAGGATAATCTCATCTCGAGATCCTTAACTTGATTATATCTAGAAAGACCCTTTTTTCATAAAGTCACATTTTTAGATTTTAGGGGGTGGAGTGGGAGTTTTAGAATGTGTACATATCTTTCTGGAGGCCACTATTCAACTAACCACAACCTCCATTAAGTATCATAAGTTAGTTAATCAAAGTTAAGATGACTAACTACAGTGAGGAGTCTTAATGAGTATCTCAAAATGGGGAAATGAGCAGAGGACAATTAGAGGGTTTTAAAACCTGGAGCAGGTGATTTTAAGAGGAGTCTTGCAAGATAAAGTATTGTTTGAGATTGGACAGAGTTTATGCTATAATAAATTTGGATTAGAGAATATGGTGAGGAGAGCCTTTATGTTAGAGCTTGTCACTTAACAGGCTAGGCTTCCACAAAGATAAACTTTTTCTAGGCCTCAGCCTCTGTCTTCTGTATAATAAAAACCTTGCTGGAAAGTATGCAGATAAGGCCTTCCCAGTCATTTATACCTTAATAGCAATTAGTTTGTTTGACATCTTTCTGAGAGTTCACCTGGTAAAGAGAGATGAACTTGAACCATGGTCCAGGCTAAAGGAGGAAGAAACCTCAGTTTTTTGCTTTTTGTTTTCTGTTTTTATTTTGGCCTCATCCTATATTTGGTTATCCAGCCAAGTGACCTCTTTCCCTGCAGTAAAGCAAAATTCCAGTTTCTCATTATTCAGTTGGCACTATTAATATATATTAGATGTAACTGAGAGAGAAAAAAAGAATGTTTTAACCACTTATATATGTATAGGCATTCCTTTAAAATCAGAATAGTAAATCATTTATTATTCATTTTCTTCTACAGAAACATTCTTTCTTGGTAAGGAACTTTGTCTTGTTTATCATTCCAAAACTATGTCTGGCGCAAATAAGGGGCTTGATCAATATTTATAGGATAGAGGCAGATAGGCTATAGTCATTAGAATGAATACATTGAAATACCATAGGATATATATATACACATAGGATTCAGGCAGAAAATGTCCTCTGCTTGTTTATATCTTGCTGATCAAATAAGTCCATTTCTAGTTAAGATCTATTCAAATCCCACTGATTATGATAGTAGGGGTTTTTGGAAGAAAAAAGTGGTAATAGAAGTTTGAAATAGAAATATATAATTTGGTTCTTATTCTATTCTTAGAAGATTTAAAGTAGGGTGCACTGTAACTGCATCTAAACTGCAGGATGAAGATAAACCTCTAAAACCAAATCACAACATATATGATCCAGACTGTTTTTTATAACAAAAATGAAAGCCAGATTGTACTATCCTCTTTGAAGCAGCCAGTATGTATTAAAGCAGAGAAAATGATTGTGATGATTGGTTTTAATTTAGCACAATTCTGTCTTTAATAAAAAAAAATTTCTCTTAAAAGAAATTTAAAATATCTTGAAGAGGTTGTTAAGAGAGGAGAGACCTAAGATTTGCAGGAAAAAAAAGGTAGAATGATGTTCTTATGGGGAATTCTGAAGAGTATTAAAATTGACTAATTTATTAGAAGAGTCTTTTGTGAGTTTATTACAAGTTCTTCATTATTGCAGATCTTCCAAAAGAGCTTAAAGGGCTTTTTAATGCAAATTGAACAGCACATCTTGCTTTGATGTTTCCTAAATATCTCACTTTTGAAACTAGAATAAGTAGATAGAAAATCCATATGAATTTTCAGGTTTCCCAATTATTTTAACTTATTTTGTATGATCCAAATAATTCAGCAATGTTTGTTGCTATTTCATTTTCTTCCACAAAATTTTTATCTCATACACCAAATATCTGTATTAGTGTGTACAAAGATGCTTTATTAACTTCTAACATAACTCCAAGTTTACAATGCTGTTCAATCTTTCTGTGATATTAATACCCATCACAATTCCCTCATTCTCTGACAGAACCATGGCTCAGTTTAAAACCATGTAAATGCAAAAAGAGGATCTTCTTTTTCCTCATTGCTTTGTTGCTATTGAGTCAACTCTCCAAGTATCTGACACACTTAAGGTTATTTGAAAACAAGTCTTAGTGCAAACCTTGCATCTTCTCTTTAAAAAGTTTCAATTTATATGCCCCCAAATGATATACATCCTTTATCAAGTCACTGTTATGAAAAATTATACATCTGGAGACAAAGAAAAAAGTACATGTCATGTTCTTTCAGTATCATATGAAGTAGAAGACTCACTCAACGATTATCTAGGAGAATATACATACCTTATTTGCTCACTTTATCATTGATTAAAGGTCAAAGATTACATGATGTTACATGAAAACTTAAAAACTTTTGTTTAGTAGATGCAAATAATTTCTGTCCAGTAGAAAAGATAAACCCAAAGGTTACAGTTTTTTTGGTCCTGTAGGAAAGTTTTGTATTTAACCTGACCATTTTATCCTGACATTCTTTTATTAAATACCTAAGTATACCAATTTCCTCACATGCTCTCAAACCAGTCTTAGTATCCTACTGGTTCCCTCATTAATTAATGAGTTGAATGAAATCTTTAATGTATGTTCTTTTTAAACATGTATAAGAGTCAAAATTTTGCCATTTGTGAAAATTATACCTGAGTGCCACTTAACACCTCACACTCCCACCTACGGGCAAGTAGGTTCTAAACTAGCCCTATGGAAAAGAATGCAGATCAGAGAATTTCAATATGAAAAAACAAAATGAAAAATTACTAAGCGAAGGGGGAAAAATACCATCAGTCCTGGAAAGAGAAAAATAGTAATAAATCAGTCACCATAGAAACCAATATAATAATGACTTTTATTTAGCCCTTATTCTGTTCTCTTTGTTGGAAAAAGGGAAAGACTGGGTTCAAGCAATAAGAAAAGGTAAGGGGATGCATTGTTTGTAAACTAAGGTATTTAATTCTCAGATTTGGTTACAGATCTTTCTTTTTCTCATTGAAATCCCTGGGGTCCTTTAGCTGATATACTGAGAGTATTTCATTCTCTTTTTGTTCATTAAAAAGAAAAGTTAAGTCATCACTCAATTTTCTGAGGTTTGACTCTTATCTCCTTGCTTATCCCCATTTTCAAAGGTCACCCTAGTCATACTTCAGGCTTCAGCATGCATTTGGTTATTACCTGCCAGTGTCAGTCAAATGGAGATAAGCCATGTACCTCTCCTCAAGGAAGTCACGATCTCAAAAAGAAAAGGCAAAGGAGTAGACTGGACACAGTTCAGTAGAGAACAGAGAGACAGTCTGGAAAGATCTTCTAAAATTTGCCTATGACTAGGAGTACTCAAGTCTAAAGTGAGAAATGGGGGTGGGGGGGTGGGTAAGAGGTTCCACCTTAAGGAGAGTTCCATTCTAATGAATAAAGACAGTGGACTGAAGTCCACTGGACTTTCAGTTATTTTTCTGAGAAATGAGTCAGGAACCTCTGGGTTAGGTATCCTATCTTTAGAAACTATGTACGAACCCTTAAGCCTTATACTATTTATTCATTTAGCAAACATTTTCTGAGAGGCCCAAATTTGTGCTATTTTTAATTATTTCAGCTAGTGAAAAGCAATAATACATTCTTAAATGAACTGGTCTAATGTGCTAAACTTTGGCTTTCTCTCCAATCTTGGTGGGTGGAGATGGGGAACCAAGCCCCAGGGATCTACTCGTGCAATAGCAGCTTCGAAAAGGAGATAAAAGCCAGGCTTGTGACATGAAAGTAACAGAAAGCCTGGGATTCAGTCTGGAACAAGAAATGTCCCCCTACGACACAAATAATGTAAACCCACATAGCAATGTTTTATCAATGAACTTGCCTCTGTCATACACAACCTTCGGGCTGTCCATGGGTGACTTCCTGCTACTATTATCTTGAGGTTCATTTTAACAAAACTATTTATTAATTTGTTCTGATGTAAAAGTATACAAACTAGGAAATAAATAAAAACACAAAATAGAAATCACCCATAATACCACCTCACACAAGTAACACTTAGCATCTTGGTATAAGTCCTCCTTCTGTGTTTATTTTTTTTACATACCTGTATTAGTTTGTCAGAGATACTATACTGAAGCATCACAAACTAGATGGCTTAGACAATAGAAATTTATTACTTCACAGTTCTGTAGGCTAATAGTCCAAAATCAAGGTGCCAACAGAGTTGGTTCCTTCTGAGGGCTGTGAGGGAAAGATATGTTCCAGGCCTCTCTCCTTGGCTTGTAGATAGCCTTCTCCCTGCCTCTTCACATCATCTCTGCTCTTTGCATGTCTCTGTGTCCAAATTTCCTTTTTTTATAAGGACACCAGTCATATTGGATTATGGTTCACCCAAATGACTTCATTTTATCTTTTTTAAATGACTTTTATTAAAATATAATTAACATACAATATTTTATTAGTTTCAGGTGTACACCTAGTTATTAAAGAAGTGATCACCATGGTAAGTCCAGCAACCTTACGACACTGTACAATGCTATCACAATATTATTGACTATATTTCCTATGCTGTACACCACATCCCCTTGATTTATTTGTTATATACCTGGACTTTTTAACCTCATATTCCCCTTCACCTTCCCCTCCATGTTTTTTGATTTTTCAATTACGGTTGAGATTCAACATTATTTTATATTAGTTTCAGGAATACAGCATAGTGGTTAGACAATTACATAATTTATGATGATTTAATTTTATCTTAATCACCTCTTTAATACACTATGTCCAAATAAGGTCTCATTTTGAGGTACCAAGGGTTGGGACTCCAACATACCTTTGGGGGACACAATTCAATCCATAACAATACCTGATATATTGACCTATCTGATTTTTTTGCACCCCATTTTCCACCTCTTGATCTTGCTCTGTGCCCAAAGAGGCTGGCCTCTATGGGTGACATCAGTGGCCCCTCTCCTTCTGGCTTCCAGTTGTGTTGAACTAATAAGAGACACTGGCAGAAGAACAAAGGGCGGAATGAGGGAGAGATGTAGTGTTTATGTGCTTCATTTCCACGCCCCCGCCACCCCCCCCCCCACACTGTCATTTCATACCTAGCGGTAGTAAGGGTTTCCTACTGTTCTTGGTGCTTGGAAATCTCAACATCTTTTTTGGTCTTCTTAACTCCATCTACACCTCTATAAGTAGTTTTATTTTTTTTGTTAAATGCGCCTCAGTTAAGTCCTTTGGTATAGTGTAAATTTCTTACCAGGACCTTGACTAGAACTGAGACATACAGCATATTTTATATAGTTGGCATACTATTTGTTAAGAAAAAATATTCAAAGAATTAGAAATAAGGCAAAGGAGAGGAGGCATGTCCTTTCAATGTCATACTGGGATCATTGTGTAACAGAAATATTTAATTGTCTAGGAGAATGTATATGCATTTGATTTTACTCTTTGATAAGAGCCTAGATACTGTACAGTTATATATTCACTTGTAGAATATTTCTGTCTGTTAGAAAAAAAATCCAAAAGTTATGAGTTATTTAATCAGTTTTGTATTTTATGTAGCCCTTACTCTAACATTCTTTTTATTAATGCCTATAGATATACAGTACATTAAACACTCTTTGAACCAGCTTTACAATCTCCCTGATACTCTCACTAATAAATAAAATAAATATTTGATATATGTTTATTCTATATTTATGAGTTTTTTAATTATTTGAAAATTATGCTTTAACATACTTCATACAGTTTTCCATTATATTTTTTTACACCTAATATATCATCAACTAATTTTACTCAATCATTCCTCAAATGTCGAGGATTTAGGTTGCTTCAGTCTTTAGCTATAAATAAGCTTTGCTGATGATATTCACTTTTAATTGTAGTTTACATGTAGGCAAATATTTGTGGGAAGAGAATGGTATAAAATTTGCACTGGGCCTTTATCTCCCATATTCAGGATGGTCCTGCCTTCCCTTCTTTCTCTGTCCTATCCTTCATCCCATTTTACCCACAGTACAGCCACCGAGGTGTCCTTCTGGGACTTATACCCAGTTTGTGGTATGGTCATTTTGGGGTATGGATTGAGCATACTATATTCTAACAATAGCATCTGACATGTAGTGAGTCTTTACTATTTACAGACACTGTGCTAAATACCTGATATGTATTATCTCTTTTGGTCCTTGTGACTACTAGTCAGCCAGGCCTTGTTATTGTCTCCCATTCTCCCTGTGAAGAGGCTCCGGTCTGATCATAAAGTCTGTACTGTTAAGCACTGAGGTAGGAATTGACATGTTTTGAATCCCTGAGTGAATGAATAAATGAAGAGTCAAAACCTTCCTAAATAGGCTTAGCTAGAGAGCCAGATTGACAGAGCCTAACCATGGGCACAATGCTGGCTGGGGCTGCCTTCTCAGGCCTCTTTCCTGACCTCTCTATTTATAGTTCTCTACATGTTCTGCTGGCCTGCTTTCTAGTTCAGGGGTTGGCAAACTTTTTAAAGAGTGAGACAATAAGTATTTCAGGCTTAGCAGGTCAAATATAGTCTCTCACTTTCTTTTCTTTCTTTCTTTTCTTTCTTTCTTTCTTTCTTTCTTTCTTCTTTTCTTTCTTTCTTTCTTTTCTCTTTTCTTGCTTTCTTTTCTTTCTTTCTTTCTTTTTTTCTTTCTTTCTTTCTTTCTTTCTTCTTTCTTTCTTTTCTCTTTTCTTGCTTTTCTTTTCTTTCTTTCTTTCTTTCTTTCTTTCTTTCTTTCTTTCTTTCTTTCTTTCTTTTCTTTCTTTTCTTTCTTTCCTTTCTTTTCTTCTTCTCACTTTAAAAACGTGAAAACCATTAGCTCACAGAGAAAAAATATAAGAATATGTAGGGTGAAAAGCCTGCTGGCAGTTCCCAGCCTTTGATCCACAGGTTCCCTATGGTTTTAGCCATAAGGAATAAATGATTTGATTTTGTGTAGGGCGTGACTTAAAGACTCTTTTCCTGTATTCCCTTTATGGTATGGGTGAATGGTTAGTTAGCAGTCCCAAGAGAAATCTTCCTTTGTTCTGCCTATTTCCTTGTGGTCTAGCTGTAGGGCTGTCAACCTACTGCAATCTGTGAATATAGCTTGATTTAACAATTAAAATATTCTCTTGGTTCTTTTTAACCGTTACCAGTTCTCTGCCAAATTCTTGATTTTTGCCTTTTATCTCATTGGAAAGGATACTTATTTTAGAGTATGTGTCTCATAATTCTAATATCTGTCTATACCCAGTGTGAGACTTTTTCTATTTTCTATAATTTCTGCCATTTTTTTAAATTTATGGCATCCTTCTTATGTGTCTCATTATTTCTTGTCAAATGCTGAACATTGTATTTGCAAAATTGTTTATAGAAACAATTTTATGCATGGATGTTCTCTTCTCCAGAGAAGATTTATGCTTGCTTTTGTATGGTATCTGGGCATGCTAGCAGTTTGGGATGCCCATGAGCACTAGCCAATTCAGTGATTGAGATGATTTCAGGCTGAGCTAGCTATAGATCCTGGAAGAGGTTACTTCTGGTTGTTGGATGTAGCCTTTCAGGGTAAAGATCCAAATCTTCCCTTATTTCCTTGACAGGTTCCTCAGCTTGACAAAGGGCAAAAATCTACTCAGCTTCCCTGCTAGAATTTGTTTAAGTATCCAGTGGATACTTCCTGAGCTTCCTTCTTCTCTTAGGTCCTAGGCAGGTAGATCTAGTTAGTTTGCAAGTGCCTTTACACAGATGTTTCATATCTCACCCATCCTCTCTAGTTGTCCTGAAGTCATGTGCTTGGGCCAAATCCTCTAGCCTGCCATTCCAGAAGTAGGAATTCAGAGATAAATTCTCCATGCAAAGGACCTTATCATTGAAAGTGATGGTTGAGAAGAGGCTTATACTGTATTTCAAAAATTCCACTAACACATACCTATGAATATGGTTTAAATTTCCTACTGTAGTATATTTCAATATACATCAGTTGTTGAATCTTTAATAAATAAAAAGGTTTCTAAGTTATTATCTATGTTATAGTATATTCTAAAAACAACAAGGATTAACTGTATATTTCAAGGTACTTGTTGAAAATTTAAAGTTAAACAAACAAAATGAAAATACTTTGTGAAACAAAGGCCTTTTATTAATATCCTGGTTCTCTTTCTGTGCACATGACAAGCGGGCTTTTTTAGGGAAACAAGTTATAAAAAATGTTACACTCTGTAATGTTACTGGGAGAAAAAAAAGAAACCCTTGCCTTCACTCGGGGTGAGGCCCTGAGTGGGAAGCAGTCTTAACCATACAGATTGTGGGTACTCTCCAGAGAGTAAAAAGACACTCCAGAGGACATAGAAGTAATTCACAGTGTTAGCCCAGCAACTACTTGCTTTGACCACTGTCCTACAGTTGTCCCTTGGAGGGAGATGTGACAGCTTTGGTCCTCATCACTGGCTGAAAGAAAATCTCTTTGTTTATAAAATTAAAAGCTAAGATAAAAGGTTACCTAGGGGATCTCTTTCTCCTAACTAGCCCAGTGATTATAGGGAGGGATGGGAAGGGTGGAATATTCCAATTATCAGAAGAACATTTTCACTTCATACCATCTCTGCCCTGCAACTGTTACCCGTCTTCCCCTCTTCTCCACTACCTACTGTCTCTGATTCTGATATATTGGCCAAAGTGGGTGGATGTGAGTCTCTCCAGTTAATTCAGATTTGCTGAACCACCCTTGTCATGCCCAAGCCACACCTTCACCCACTCCCCCGCTTTTTTTTTTTTTTTAATGAGAACCACTGGTCTGATCTTTCATGGATTTTCTTCTACGGGGCATTTTTTTCTCTTGGTTTATATTTGCCCAGTCATTTTTAAGATGGACAGAAGTTTTCTAAAAACTTCCCCTTTTTGTAGCTGCCAGCCCCCGAAAGACACATGGACCACCAAAACTCAGTGAGTTATAGGAAACACACTCTTTATTCAGCCAGCTGGGTCTGCCAGGGGTACGCAGACCCCAAATTAAGCAGCCCCAAAATGTAGAGGTACAGGGTTTTTAAGCCCACAACTCCATTCTTCATTGTGTCTGAATACAAAGGGCTATCTTTCTTCTATTTACTACCTGTCAACTCACAGGTCAGGTGCGTAAGTGAGGTTTACAGAAGTAGAAAGCTTGTGTAGAATGTTATGTTCCTATAATCAAAAGCCCATGTTCCCATAGCGATAGTCAAACAGTAATTTCCAGTAAGAGTCAATTTTTCAGCCACCACACCCTTCCCCAGCATCCAATGTAGGTCATATCTTCTACCATGTAACATACACTGTCCTGTGTCTAGGTGAAGTAGATTAATAAAGATGCCATTCTGGTAGACAAAAAGAGCCAAGGACTTGAACCAATGTTCCAAACATTTTTTCTTTATTTAGTATTACTTAGATTCTGTGGAGGTTTTTCCCTACTTAAAAAAATATAATTTATATACAGCAAATTCACTCTTTTTAGTGTAATCTTCTGTGAGTTTTGATGAATGCATACAGTTGTGAAATTATACTATAAACAAAATATAAAAGAAATCCATTATCCCAAAGATACCCTCAGGCTCCATTGTAGTCAACCCCTTCCCTCACTCCCAGATACTGACGACTACTAATTTGTTTACGGCCCCTATATGTTTGTCTTTTCTGGATAGTCAAATAAATAAAATCATAGAGTATGTAGCTTTTTGTATCTGGGTTCTTTCATTTTGCATAATATATTCATACAGGTTTTTGCATACATCAGTAGTTTCTTTTTTATTGCTGAAGAGTGTTCTATGGCATTGACATATCTCAGTTTGCATAAACATTCATCCATTGAGAGATATTTTGGTTGCTTCTAGTTTTTAGCAATTATGAAAAAAAAAGCCTGGGTTTAATAGTGGGCAGGTTTTTCTGTGAACATAAAATTTCCTTTTTCCACAGTAAATATCCAGGAGTGAGATTGCTGGATCACATGGTGTCATCAGGACAAAAAAAGGGTCCATCTTCCCGCGCACATCTAAGCAAAAAGAAGAGGTATGTGACCTTACTCTAAAGTCATGAATATTTATGTCTATGTATTTTTCTAACAGTTTTATAGTTTAGCTCTTATGTTTAAGTCTTCGAGCCATTGATTGATTGTTATGTTGAAAGATCTTAGCAGGCTGGATTAAATTCCACTTGGTCATGGTGTATAATCCTTTTTGTATGTTGCTAGATTCAGTTTCCTGATATTTTGTTGTTGTTGAGGATTTTTGCATCTATTTCATAGAAGATATTGTTGCGGGATTCTCAAACAGAGAGATGGGACACCGAGGCTATAAGCAGGAAACAGCGTTTATTGATGCCGGCACCGATTCAGTGGACTCTTATCCAAAGGCAGAGCCCTGATTGTAACATGGCAGGTAGTTTTATATAATCTTGTACTGCCACATTCCTACACAGTTATAGATATTCCATATAAAGAAGGAGAACATTGATTAGTTGCCAAACTATAAGGAAACCGGGTTAATCTTTTAAGTGGTTTTTCAGACTGCTGTATCAGCCAGAGAGTCCTGGGAAAGGTTCGGGGGTGCAGTCAGGAACTAACTCGTTCGAGCAGGAAATGGTCAGGCAGGGTCAGGCTGCCACAATATTGGGTCTATAATTTTATTATCTTTTTGTGATGTTTCTTAATTTTGGTGTCAGGGTAATCCTGGATTCATAAAATGAGTTCAGAAATGCTACCACCTCTTCTATTTTTTAGAAAAGTTTGTGAAAGATTAGTGCTAATTTTTAAAAAAATTTTTGTTAGAATTCACCCATCAAGGCATCTGGATCTAAAATTTTCTTCATAGAATTGTAAAGGGTGGAAAATTTTCATGTGAGCCAACTTCTGCTTCTGTAATGTTAACCAGGGTGTGGTTCTAGAAGGTGTCCTGTGCAAAGATATGCTAATGGCCAACTTCTGCTTCTGTAAACATGCTTGCTTGTTTGATGTGGTTTTAGGCTTTATAAGCTGCCTCCTCTGGAAGCTCAGGGCTGATCTCCTTTAACCCTGCATGGTAGAGAGTCAGTCGCTGGCTGGCTAATAAAGGCTCACAATTCATCTCAATTGGCTCCGTGGGTCTTAGATTTGAGTGAACCACAATAGAATGTTTTTTGATTACTAATTCAATTGTTTTACTTGTTATAGGTCTATTCATATTTTCTATTTATTCTTGAGATGGTTTTGGTAGTTTGTATCTTTCTAGAAATTCATGCATTTCATCTAGGTTATCTAGTTTGTTGGCATATGATTGTTTATAATATCCCCTTATAACTTTCTATTTCTGTGAAGTTAGTAGTAATGCCATCTTCTTTTATTTCTTTTAGTAATTTGAGTCTTTTCTTTTTTGGTCAGTCTAGCTAAAGGTTTGTAAATTTTGTTGATCTTTTCAAAGGGCCCACTTTTGCTTCTCTGCTTTTCTGTTCTCTATTTCGCTCCTTTCGATTGTGCCACTTTCACATCTTGTATTGTGGGGTTCTGCTGTTATGTTCACATATATTTATAATTATTATATCTTTTTGAAGGATTAGTCTCTTACCATTATAAAATGTCTTCATTGTTGCTAATTAAAATTTTTGTCTTAAAGTCTATTTTGTCTAATATTAGTACATCCACTACAGCTCTTTTAGTTACTATTTGTATGATGCATATTTTCTATTCTTTCACTTTCATTGTATTTGTGCCTTTGAGACTAATGTATGCTTCTTGTAGATACCATATAGTTGGATCATATTTTCTTATCTATTCTGCCAGTCTCTGCCTTTTGATTGGAGTGTTTCCAGAAATTGCCAGAAAAAAGTCAGATAAAGGTAATTCTCTTGAGATAGGGCTTTGAGGGAACTCCAAACTTCTATCCCCAGTGGCCACTAGTTTTCACAGCTATTTTTTTTGTAAGACTGTAGGATTTCAAGATTTCTAGGAGCTAGAAGAGGAAGATGTCATGAGGAAAGTTAAAGTATCACAAAGCTCCCTATTCTTACTGAGATTCCTGTTTTCTTAGTGTTTTCTTGAATAAACAGTTCTCTTACTGTTTTCTTGAATAAAACAGTTCTCTTACTGTTTTCTTGAATAAACATTCCTTGAATTGTTGTAAGCCTTTAGTTACTTTCCAGAGTTATGAAAAGCAGATTTTGACAATTTTTGTCAGTATTCTCATTGTTCTTAGGGAAAAGCAAATTTTCAGAGGGTTTTACAGATGTCACTTCTTCAAATCTGCTTTTATACCTAACTACCCATAAAGGAAAATCTGCCAAATGTTTATTTCTTATGAAATTAAAAAGTATAGATCTGTTTGTTTTTCTGCATTGGAAAAATAAAACTGAAAACATCTTATCAGGCAGGCACATTTAGGAGATACAAACAAATAAGGAATGGAGAATAAATTTTATATAATCCAGAAAGATAAGGAGCAATTTTCAATAGTACAGCAAAGCAACACAGATTTTAATTCCATGCTTTACAGAATTCAACAAGTTAATGCACCCAAACGCCAAATTTTCTTTCTGCAACCCAGATCTTCCTCAGATACTAAATTAGTCTTCTATTGCTGCCACAAACCTAGTGGCTTAAAACAACACCATTTATTTGCTCATCATTCTGTATGTCAAAAGTCTAGTCAAGCTCAAGTTTGTTCTGGGTCTCATAGGACTGAAATTAAGGTGTTGGCCAGGCTACATTTCTCTCTGGAGACTTTGGAGAAGATTCCTTTTCCAAGCCCATTGAAATTATTGGCAAAACTCAGTTCCTTTAAGTTGTACAACTTTTGGTTGTCAACTGAGGGCTGATTTCTGCTCCAAGAGACTATCTACATTATTTGGCTTGTGGCCCCCTTTTACCCATCTTCAAAACCAGCATCAGTGTGCTAACTCATACTTTGAGTCTCTCTGACTTCCTCTTTTTCCCCCAGCCAGAAAAAAACTGTTTTTAGAGACACTTGTGTGGTTAGAATAGGCTCACTGGGATAATCTCTCTGTTTTAGGGTCAACTGTACAACATAACATAATATAATTAAGGGAGTGATCTCATCGTATTCACAAGATCTGGAATTAGGGCATAGAATCTTGAGGGACCCATTATTAGAATTCTGTCTACCTAAGTAAAAGTAAGTTTGTTTGCAAAATGATTGGACTAACTGAAAGTTTGAAGGCAAGATATATACTTACATAGAAAAACTTTTCCTCCAAATTTTTACTTTGGAAATTTTCAAACATACAAAAAAGTGGAAAGAATAGTATAAAGCACACATATATATCTACCAACCAGGTTCAAGAGGTTCAAAATCTTTGCCATATTTGCTCTATATCTATCTATCTATCTATCTATCTATCTATCTATCTATCTATCTATCTATTATCTGTCTATCCATCATCTATCTATCTCCATATAAGTATCATGGTATCACACTCCTGAATATTTGAACATGCATCTCCAAGAATAAGGACATTTTGTAATATCACCAAAATGCTATTATCATACTTAGGAAAATTAATAATGATTTTCTTATAGTATCTACTATGTAGTTTATACTAAAATTTCTCCAATTGTTTGAAAATGTTTTTTATAACTTTTTTTTAAAAAATGATCTAAGATTTATTAAATGTATTTGTCATGATATTGTGGGGGAGAAACAAACTTTTCTCTATCCTCAAGGTTCTTCTGGTTGGTCTAATAATCAAACAGACATGAGACAGATTAGCAAGAGAAAAGAACCAAATTTAATACATACATATGTATGAGAAACCCACATACGTGAGAGAGTCAGAGACTCCACACATGCAAGAGAGGTTCAGAGATAGGAAGAGGGATTGAGATATATAAGACATCTTGAGCTAGGGATGAGATAATATACCTTGGGTGCGTCAAGGGGTCATTGCAGGATGATAATAAGAAAAGACATTTAATAAATAAAAGCTTGCCCTGCCCTTTAGGTAGTAGGTAAAAGATGGAGCCGAAGTTTCTCTTGAGCCAGAAGCTAAAACTGCCTTTAGCTCAAAATAATCTACATACCACTGAAGAATATCTTGGGGTGGCTCATTCTGAACCCCTACAATATCTCTTTTGTGTTCTTTAAACTAGAACTGTCTCCACTTTTTTTATTTGCATTTTATAGACTTTGAAGAAGCAAGATTGATTTGTGATCTTGCAGAATGCCTTACATCATTCTTGATTTGACTGACTTTTTTTGTGGTATCATTTAACTTGTTCTTTTGGCCCCTGTATTTCAAGTACAAAGTTGAAAGGTAATAATATTTCATAGGTTGTGCTGTTTATTTCATATTATATCATAATAGGAGTGCATAATGTTTTTCCTAGACTCTCCCACTCTTAGTTCTGTTAAGTTTGATTCCTGAGTTAAAGTGACAACCAGTAGATTTCTCCACTGTAGAGGTATGTTTTCCCCTTTATAACAAAAAAGTTATCTGCGAGGTGACAATTTGGCACCATGCAACCATTCTGTTCTGCAGCAGCCTGACATCTAATAGTTGTGCCATCCACTGAAAATCCCGTTCTCAATCAACTGTGTCACTAGGGTTTACACAATGATAATTTTCTAATTCTGTCATCCTTCTATGTTTATCAGTTGTAATTCTTCTGTAAAGAAGAGGCTTTTCTCTTCCATTAAAATAGGCGAAATACTTAATTTTTTCTAATGTTAAATTTTCAGCGAAAAAATGATGTAAAAGTCTTCAGTGGTGGCAAATGAGTGTTTTTCTTTCTTTTTCCTATTTTTTATTATCAATATAAACTTACAAATTTTATTTATAATCAATTACATTTGTTACAGTTATCATTATCATCATTATCATTATTTGATGCTCTAATTGCTCAGTCAAATTGGCCAGTGGGAACCCCCTCGATGTGATGCCAATATCTTTTTAAATGACTCCATTAATCTTGGAGATTTTGTTTTTGTTTTTGTTTTGCTTTCTGACATAAGACAATCCAGGCTCATCTTGAATTTTCCTGCCCTAGATCTGGAATCAGCTATCTCTCCAAGAAGTGTTGATTGCTTTCAGTGGGGAATGGAATTCAGAAACCAAGATGTGAGTGCTAAATATTGCCATTGGGGGCAGTACATATATTCTAGCCCGAGGATCACCAAACATAACAAATTGTTGCCCTTAAGCCAAATCGATCTCACTGCTTCTTTTTGTAAATAAAGTTTCATTGGGACACGGTCACTCTCATTTGTTTATATATTGTCTGTGGCTACTCTCATGCAACAACAGTGGAGTTGAATAATTGTAACAAGGAGGGTATAGCCTACAAAACCTAAACTATTTACTATTAGCTATTTACAGAAAAAATTTGCTAATACTGATATAAACATCTAGGAATTACATTTGTAATAATAATATTCCATGTTTATGTTCTTAATTCAAGTTAGACCATAAGTGTTTTTCTTAATTTCTTGGATTTTTATTTACGTCTCTATTTTCTTAAGTGAAAGTCTTGATTCTTAAAAAATGGACATAGTTATATGTTTTGCTTCTAAAAATAAAATTACTGAGGAAATTTTAAGATTTCTTTGGTGTTTTTACATTATGTCTTTATAATACATTCATTAAGAATGTGCAGAGTACTATGCTCAAGTCATTTAAAATAATTTTTTTTATCTGTGGGCAACGTTATTGATTTGATATACAATTCAGTTCATTTGTTTCATTTTATCCTTAATTTTAGAGTTTGCTTTATATTTCTTTGTATATTGATATTATTTTGAAATATGTAAAACACAACTCTATTGGAAAGTTTTAACAGGCCTATTAAAAACTAATAAATTAAGACTATAAAATACCTGCAAGAATATAGAAGAATTGGACCATACAATTAGCAAGCTTAAAAAAACTACGCAACTCATTTTATGGAATTAATGGGATCTTAATGCCAAAAACAAAAAGTGAAATACAGGAAAAGTATAAGCCAATCACTTACAAAGACAAGTATGCACACCCTTAACTACAAAGAGAAAATTAGCAAACCAGATCCAGCAGTATGTATGTATATTATGTTAGATGGGTAGATGGATGATAGATGGATAAACAGAGAGACAGATACGTATGGAGAGAGTATGACCTGGAATTTGAAACAATAGACTATGAAGCCACAATGCCTAAGTTTGAATCTCAGCTTTACCAATTACTATCTTTATAAACTTGAACAAGTCATTTAATTTCTTCGTGCCTTAGCTTCTTCATCTGCAAAATTGGGATAATAATAGTATCTACCTCATTGGGTTGTTGTGAGGCATCAATCAATTAGTGTATGTAAAATACTTCACATAGAGTGTAACATATGTATTAACTACTGTTATTGTTGCTGTTTTTATTTATTGAAGAACATCTTGTCCATAGAGTGGTGTGGCCTATGGTTTCTACTCAGAGTTCACCAACAAGCCTGACCTGAATAACGAAAAAATGATGGGAACTTCCCACAAAGTGCAAAAGTGGTAAACCTCAGCTCCCCAAATCTGCCTCATTCACTTATAAGGCTAACATCAATGATACCAAGAGGCTGAGCAGTGCCAATCAGTGCCCTGTGTCCAGAAGGTAATGTAACATAGTGGTTGAGAGAGAAGCTTCTGTTGTCAGACGATCTGAGTTTAAATCCTGGCTCTATTATATACAAAGCATCACCTACTGCAGGCTTCTTAACCTCTCTAAGCTTCAGTTTGTCCATCTCTAAAATAGGAATAATATTAGTACCTACCCCAGACTTGTGAGGATTAAACAAAATAATACATGTCAATCACTTAAAACAGGTCATGACACTCTATGTTAGCTATCATTATTATTTTTACATTGTTAATAGACTTGTCACCATAGAGGCAGGCCTTTAGCAATGAGGAACATCTACTTCTCTCCTGATCATGAGGAAAGGCCAGTGGTGGACAACAGGAGAGACTGAAGAAGTCTCATTGATTCAGAAAGTTAGAACTTAAAGCGTCCTCAGAGAGCTACCCTCCATCCTCTCCTCGCTGAGTTGGGATATGGTGCACACTTAGGGTCTGGGGGAGTGGGGTTAAGGGAGTAAGGTTGAACATTTGTCTTGAATTGCTCAGAACAGAGAAATATAAGACAGATCGCTCCAAGGACTCCTACGGCGGCCTTCAGGGTGTTTTCCTCCTTCCCTTAAGCAGCAACATTTCCTTTCAATCCCATGGTTTGAAAGATACCAACTCTTTATTAATTACAAAAATAGGGGGCTGCTTCTCATTTTTCCTCTCTTGGAATTCATATCAGACCCTCAGTATTGCAGCGGCCAGCTCAGAGAGGACTCACAGTTTCCAGACTTCTCTGCATTTGGCAGGAGTTTTAGCTGCAGATGACAGAAAGCCAACTGGAATCACTTATGCAAAAGAGGATTTGTTAAAAGGACACTGTGTAGCTCCTAGAATCAAGAGATTTGCTAAATAAACAAGAGTTGCAGAAGCAAAATTAAGACAGCTCCAGAGACCTCATAGATTGGAAAGAAGCTCCTTAAAACCAGTGTACTCTCTCTGCATCTTTCCTCTGTGCATCCATGACATTCTCTCAAACCAGCTTTTGTCCAGAGGCTGAGACCAAGATCCTGGTAGCTTCTGGCCTCACATCTACTCAGTTCTACCACCCAACAGGAAAGTGGCCTCTTTCTTTCGTTCTAATTAAAATTATCCTGGAGGATGCAGGTTTGTCTTAGGTCATGAGGCCATCCCTGAGTCCCATCCCTGTGGCCAGGGATCGGGCCAATTTAGTGCCACTTCTCACCAATCGCTGTGGCCAAGGAGGTAGGATCTCTAAGAAGATGACAATTCCCATTTAACCCATTTAACTCAGTCGTATCCAGAAGAAAAGAGGGGAGCTGGGCACTAGTAACAAATTGAAAATGCTACAGTCTTATTAAAGACAAAAAGCTAACCTTTGAGACCTCGTACTTATCAACATGATTTCTGCAGTCATTTCAGATAAATGTTCATAATGCAGCAAGCCCCCATTTAACCAATATATGAGAAAATGTTTCCACATAAGAAATTTTTTCTAGGTAACTGAACTTTATCCCTTTAAGTGCTAAAACATGTTTCTTTAGTTCGTTTTTTATAGTTTCTCAAAAATATGGCAGAAACAACTTTTCTTGTTTCTATAGAAAGTGTCTTGAACAAAATTTAACCATAAGTTGTCACCAAGTAATAATTACCAATTATTGGATATTAAAGGCGTTATCCTTGACCAATGAAGCATGTAAAGCTATTTGCCCCTACAGCAAGGGCATCAGACTACATATTTTGATTTCTGATGTCATTTTTAAGTTTTTGGCCTCATGTTCTCAGATATTATTTCCCACTGCTGTCACCATGCCTATCTCTAACATCTTTTTCCCTTAAGCACCTCCCCCTTGCTTATTTGTTAATTCTAAACTATCATGGATTGGGAAATCAGATGCCTAAAAGTGTTACAATATTGTGAAGAATAGTTGCAAATTTAAAAGGTAGAATTTACTGCTATGTGAAGAAATAGTCTCCAAGTGAAAGCTGGGGAATCAGTCTATGAATAAATTATGAGAGCTCTTTAACACTTATCCAGATATTTCTAGGCATTCGTCATTTTCTTTCCTATGTTTACCTGTCTTGGTTCATGTATTTATTGTAGATAGTTGAGTTACCAGAAGTTTAATTTTATAAGAACTGAGGTATTTCTTTACTTCTTCTCTTCATATTACTTCTTTACCAGATTACGTTCTCTTTTCATTTTGCAACATCCATTTGTCTTTGAGTCCTCACTCAGCTAACTATTTTAGTTCATCTCCAAGAAGCAAAAAAATATGGACCCCTCCCCATCTTAAATCAGTAAGTGAATATGCAGGGAAAAAAAAGAGCATTTAAATTTGTACTGACCCAGCAGCTTCCTGACACGGAAAGAGAGAATTACATAGAGATGAGTTTTTCTGTAGATAAATCACTATTAAACTCTGTGTGAGTTCAAAATTAAGAGTGAGCAGTGCTGAATTCTGGAAATTGATGAAAACATTTTCTTGTGGAAAAGAAAGCTTGCAACAACAAAAACTGATATGGAATTGAGAAAAGATCTGAATTAAAACACACAGATCCAGCTTTTACCACAGATAATAAAAATAGGAAAAAAATCAGCCCACTTCTTTGTTACTAAATGAGAGTCAATTGGAATGATTATGGACTACATGTCCCAGATATGAAGACCCACTCTGGAAACTTCATCTCCTAAAATAGCAAGTCTGGCTCCATTTATACCTGGCTAAACAGCAGTATTATTGGTCGGTTCAGGGGAAATGAAACTGATTGTATGACAGAATTAAGTAGGTATTCTAGTTCTCCAGCTGCATAATAAATCACCCCAAAACTTAGTAGCTTAAAACAGCAACATTTAAATTTTTTGCTCACAAAATATGCAATCTGAGCAGGACTCAGCCAGAACAACTTGTCAGTTTAACTCCATGTCAGCTGAGGTGATTCAAAGGCCAGCTCCATTTGGCATTAACAAGAACAGCTAGAAGGTCGAAGGCTGGAATCATCTAAGGCTCGCCCACTTACACATCTGGAGTTGATGCTGAGGAGACTCAAATAGCTGTAGGCTGGGACAGCTGTTGCTCTTCAGGTATCTCTCTCTATTTTATAGGGTCTTTCCATGTTGATGCTCTAGCCTGGTGGTCTCCGGATAGTTGGACTTCTTACATGATAGCTCTGGGATTCCAAGGCAGTTGTCCCAAGAGTGCAAAAGCCTGGCAGAGCTGTATTACCTTTTATGACCTAGCATTAGCAGTTGCTCAATGTCACTTCCTCTGCATTTTATTCATTAGAAGTGAGTCACCATAGACCATCTCACATTCAAGAGAAGGGATTAGATGCCACCTCTGTGGCTATAACGTCCAAGAATTTGTGGGAACAGTTTAGAATACCACGGTCCGTAACTGTTTGCCCAAGGAAGGGACAACAGATATTGCTAGATCAAACTTCTTAATGTAGCATCTCCAGACCTAATTCCATTCCCCCCTAATCTTCTAACAGCTCTTCCTGGCATCTCCCCAAATATATCAAGTGTCATGGGTATCCTGACTAAGTGCTTATTTTTGGATGAATCTGAAACAGAAGAAGAGAATAAAGAGATGAGGTGAATGGGTAGTTAGTGACTATGCTTTCCCAGAGGCCTGGCAGTGAGGAAGCTCTGTTGAGAGCAAGGTGGTCTCATAGCACATATGGGGTCCATCAGAACAAGATCCCTAGAACAAAGGTCGAGACAGAAGCTACAGTGCTAATGACTTCAAAGAATCCAGCCTGATCAAGGAAGTGAGAGAGCTCAGATATACAAGTGCTCCAGAGTTACCAAGTGTTCTCCTCATTTACATTTTATGATATAAGGATTCTTAAAAATAAGAGCAATCATAATAAATGCTTTAGAATTGTAAGTTGTTTGGGCTTTGTAAAGTATATCCACATAAATTCCCTCATTCCCTGCTCTGTTATGGCAGCACTTTTGATTACTTCTCCTCTACCAAATGGCAACAGAGGCCGCTATCCAGTTCATGGTAGGAAATTAGATCAGTCTTTGAAAGAATTAATTCCTATGTTGGGAGAGGCTCAGATAGCTGCTTGCAATGGTGATTTCTATTGATCAGGGTGAATTACCAGTGTTTTCATGAAGTTCTCTGATAATCAAACTAGAAGTAACTACTCTTTCTCTTCACACTCACAGCATAATGATCACACCTTTATTTCACATTTATTCTCTTCTGAGTGCCGTTTTGGTTAGCTCTTTTTACATTCCTACCATATTCTTTATATTTACTATAGAAATGTAAATTTTTGAGCATTGAGAACCATTTTGCTCCATTTTTATTTCCTAAAGCACCTACATGGTACCTTGCACATATATGTTTGTTGAGGAGTGAATATATGTCCATAAGTGAATGGTCATGAAAATAAATGATATAAAAACTTTAAAACAAAAAATGTGAAGAGGTATAAACATCACATTCATAAACATGAAGGATGACTCTTCTAACTAGAAAAGACAGAAAAAAATAAAATAAAAGCACATAATCTTGTTTATGTATGGTATCAAGAAATATTTCAATATTACCATCTATCCATTTTGATAAGCATGTGCTTGGCATAACTTAGTGGGTTTACATCAATATTAGCATCATTATCATCAACAGAGAATAGACTTTTAATATTTTATAGCAATTTTATGACCATCTCATTTGAAAATTGCATAGATATTATGAGAGACTCATTTTTTTAATAAGCTAGATTTATGGAAGACATTTAGAGCATCAAATGAAGAGGAGCCTCATCAGACTTTCATTGTAAATGGCTTTTCATATTACCAAGTCAATTATTGTGATTCTAAGACACTGAACCTAGAAAATGATTTTAGAGTCAGAAATTTTTGATTTGTAAGATGTAAAGTGAATGAATGTCTTTACTTTGAATTATTATCACAACCAAAAATAGACAACCTATTAATTTTTGAAGGGAAGAAGACTCAAAGGCCATCTCATTGACAAAGAGATGATTGTCCATGTAAGAAAGCAAATTATGAGTTCTCTGACATGGACTGTGCCACTCACTCTATGAGCAGAATATGGGATGGTTTTACTTTCTCGAGGTAATGGGTCGAAGTGCAGACTGGTGCAGCCTGAAGCTGGGAGAAGGAGGGAGGGCTTCCCTGCACCAGGATCAGAGTTATAGCTATTCTAGCTCAGTGCAGGTAGGGCAATACTCCTCCTATCTCCCTTTCCTGGAACCAGACTGCCTGCTTTCTGATTTTCAGTGCACAGAAATAATCTCACTCAAACTAAAAGGATCTTAACCTGCTATAAGGGACAACTGCTTTTGCTCAAAAATAAACATCTTTGGGAGAAAGTGAGAAGGCAAAGCAGATGTCTTTCCTCTCCTTTCTTGTGAGATGGGCCCTGAATAAATAGAAAAAGGAAACTCTTAAGGTCATCCTCGATTTGAGTGTTTGTCCCACATATAATTTACCTTGGCCTGTGCCTCACAAAGGATGAAATAAGGTTCATTATAGTGATGATACAACTCAGACTCCAGACCTTCAAAATTTACTGGAATCCCAGAACTACTTATTTTCTTCCTTGATGGTTTGAGCATCCTTGGAGACCTCACCAGTATCCCATGACCTTCCTTCTTCTTGATACCTCATGCTATTTGTCTTTTCATGGTTTGCATACTGATGCTTGCCAAGCTAAGCCTCATTTACTCCTCTTGGTTCCCAGGTTCTCACTTTCCTGTGTTCATGCTACAACTTCTCCCGAAATATGGAAAGAGGGCCCATCTCTCACCAGGGTGTCTTTTTTTCAGAGACACAAAGCAGAGCTAAGCATCTCTACTCCCAGGTTCTTCTAGAAGCTCTAGAGGCAGAGGTCCATCACCTCAGTCTCTCCATTTTCCCTTAGAAACCTAGATAAATTCCTTTGGGCAGCTCCATCATGAGACAGTACAAGGGTCACTTCTTAGTGATGTAACTTGCCTTCAGCTGTACCCTGAGTCTCTCCCCTCAGTGTGAACTCCTGATCCATCTATTTCTGTCCAGAACATTAAGAAGTGCTTGGTAAACTCCATATTTGGGCCTTAGGGGTAGTAGGGTGGTGCAGATCTCAGGAGGCATTAACACCAAGAAGTATCTTGTACCCGTTCAGAAAAGACCATTCCAAGTAGCCAGCTGACATGAACTGGGTGGGACTACACCATCATACAGGAGAGTAGGGGACCCAAGAAAGAAGATCTTAAAGCCTGAGAAAGCAAGAAGGAACCTTATTCAATGTAGTCCTTCCAGACATATGGTTCTGGAGTGAAGAATCAAAAGCAGAGGTGAGAAAAGCCATAGGTATGTCTGGGAAGATCAGCAAACACTTGGAGAAGAAGGATGGGAGCCTGGGGACAAAAATCATGAGCAGTAATCAAGTTCAGGTATGACATGGTAGGCAAGGCAGTCTCAAATTCAGGACTTTGTCTGCAGAGCCTCTTTCCTTCGGGTTAGAGTAGTGCTGTGGGAAGGAATATGGTGCCTGTTTTGTTCGAGTTCCTCCAGAAGCAAGGCTGGAAACAAGGACTTGGTTGCAGGTAGTTTATTTGGAAGGTGACCTCAGAAATAAGAGGAGAGAGTGAGGACAGTGAGACAGGGAAGGAGAAAAAGCTAAAGAAAGGGTGCCTTGGTGAGCTGGTTACAACTGTGTATCCATTCTCACTGAGAACCACTGAGGAATCATGTAGACTGAGCCTCAGAATTGTTTCTCAGGAGGACAATAGGTGAAACCATTTATCCTTGTACTCCAATCTCCCACTGGTGGGTGTCCCTGGGCTTTACCTCCTCCCACATTCTGGATGTCTTGTTAAAAGCTTTGGGAAAAGCCCTTAGTTAGAGAAACTAAGAAGCTTTGGAGCTCGAGGTCCATTCATGCAGACTACAGCTAAAGTCAGATAGGGCCAAGGAGATGCAATGCAAGATACAAAATCATCCACCACAGCTCCTTAGCACAGCCTTATCGGGCCAAGCACACCTAGCCAAAAAGTGTTTTGACCTGCTGAGTTCACAATGATGCACAGTTGACATGCTCACCCTGGCTCTACTATTCCTTACAGAGGTCAAGATTTGATAACAGATGGGTTTCTCACCCCATCCTCAAGGAGACTGGATCTCATATATTCTTTTTAGCCACTGTGTCAGTGAGAGCTGTCTGGATCATCAGGAGTCAACTGGGCAATCTGGTCCCAACTTATTTATTTATTTGCCTATCTGAAAAGTTTTAGATAAATATGCATGTCCTCTAGAATCTGTAAAATGTTGCTATTCCCTTTATTGTTTAGCCTGTCTAATCTGTAAATTCCTTATCAACAGACATAGAATAACATCTATCTTACAGGTCATGGTATCTTCAGTGCCCAACTCAGTACCTGCCTGCCTCTTATTGATTTTTAGTAAATATATGTTAAATAAATGAATAGATGAAAAAACGAATGAGTGGGCAAATAATATTTGCATCTCATTCTGACTCCCCTACTTGCCATTCAAATCCTCATGGCTTCATTCCATTTTAGGGAATTCTTTTTTTCCTTTGATATTTTCTTCCCAGTGTTTCATTCAGTTTCTGCTACCTCATCCCAGGATCTGAGTTCATAGTCAATTGGCACTTGGGAACTAAGAACTGGGGTTAAGAGGATGTTGGGCAGAGGAATACAAAGACCCAGGGAATCATGGCACTAAAGACCTTTGGTGAGAGGTTGGAGAAGGAGGCCTCTGATGCCCACCCGAGGATGATTCTGATGATAGTTTACTTGATGGTGAAAGTAAAAGACTGTTTGGCCCCATCATCTGGACTCTGTGCATATGTATTGTGGTCTATGATTGGGAACCTCTTCAAAATCACACAACATAGAAAAACGATTCAAGTGATCATTCTCTCAACTGTTCCAAAGGCAGTACATAATTAGTTCCATACTAGAGAGATTGAGAGAAATTAATTTATTACATACAATGTATGCCTTAGGGTTTAATTGTCCCAAAAGACTCCAGCTGAGAAAGGTTGGTTTACACTAAAATTTTCTTTCTGATAATAGACAGTACCTTCTCACCTTTCCAAATTTGAGAGGCATTGCTAAGTTTATGCAGAAATCCAGATGACCTGATTGAGATCACATAGGCCACATCACTTCTGTCACCCAGCGTCCTATCAGAACCATTCCCTAGGTCATGAAGAACTCCTCCAAAGCTCAGCCTTCAATGCTACACAATATTTCATCATACTGATGAACCAAAGTGCCTCCAATTATTTTCCTGCTGTTAGGCATCCTGGATGCCTCTAATTTTCCACAGAGCTTTTTTTTCCTTCCTAAATTAAAACAAACTCAGCAGCAGTATGGAGTCTAGATTTGATGAGGGAAAGACTCAAGACCACTCAGCCAGCTATTGCAATGGCTCAGAATGAGATTCTGACTCCAGATGGAGACAAAATGAATAGAACAGTATAGACCAAACCAGATTTGCAAGGAAAAAAAAAACATGTTGGACCTTCGAGATAGTCAGATGTTTGTTTTACTCCACACCCATACCTTTCAGATTTTAGTTTTATGTTATGGTCACTTAACCAAATTCTAGTTTTTTAAAACCCGCCTTCTTGAAACTTAGCAAAGCACTTTGGTTCCTGGGCTATTGCTTCTTCTCTTTTCTCCTCTTAAACAAATTCTGACTCTGCTGTGCCAGTTGAACAGCCCTGAGTGAAGAAAGAGCTGAAGGCAGCTGACTCCTTGTGGGTCCTCTGCTCTTGGGCATCTGCTCTAAGGAAAAGAGACAGGATGTATACCTCTGCCTGAAGCCAAAGGCTGCTGGAAGCAAAGTGCTCCCATTTCCAAAAGAATTTTTCTCATTATTAATTGAAGAAAAAAATTTCAATTATCTTAAAGTTTTATGATTTTTCTCTACAGAAAGGTATCACTCATACCAACAGAGAATCTAACAGTTTAGATGTCTAAATGTTTTCCTTAAGAGTCAAGATTCTGGATTTTGAATATGTCTATTTGATTTTTTAATAATATTAATGTTTTTAAATTCAAATTCAGACACGCTGATTCCTGATAATTTGGAGATATACATATTTTTTCCAAAGTGAAATATGTGTTATTTATACAAAATATATGTTATATATATATTCAAAGTAAAGATGCTAGCAAGAGCTCTACATGTGATATTTACTATATTCTTATGTTGGATACCTATGCAAGAATCTAAAACACATCTTAATACCTTGCCAAACAAATAACACAAGCCTCATAGTGAATTCAGAAATCTGCTTTGCTCTCTTTTGAGTGCATACTTCAGTCAAAATAGATTGCTTTTTTTGAGCATTATAGAATTTGGTTGCTATCAGTTCTCACATAGCTCTTCAGCTTTGAGACCCTCCCTCAAAGTAATAGCCATATACTGGAAAGGAGAAAATTCTTCTGGATACTCAGTTGTTTTTTTTTTCTATGTTAATTGTATTGCCTTCATCCTAGGAGAATTTGATAAAAATTGATTGTCCCAAATTTCAGGTGTCAGAGATAATAGATAATTCCCTCAATGTGTGGGATGAGTTCTAAAGACATTTCAACTCCACGAGTCTATGTTTTTTCAAGTCTATGTTCAAGCTGTTTTGGAAATTGTTTTCTTAACCAATAACAAAAGTAAACTTTGAATTTTCCTTCTACAGCAGTCCTGCACTTCCTGAATTAGTCAAGGTCAAATTCAGCTGTGAACTTCCCACCGAAGCCACACTTAATACCTCAAGTCCAAGAGGGTCACGCCAAAGTGGAAACCAGGAAGATTGCTGAAACAATGTGGCAGAAACATAGAACCAGAGAAAGCATAATAGGGCTCTTGATTAAGAAATAAGAAAAAAAATATAAAAATTAGGTGAACAAACTGTGATAAAATCTGAACGCTATATTTTGGTCAGTGGAGTAGAGACACTACTAAATTTGAGGGAACATTAAATTTACCACCTGGGCCTACAGAAAACTATTGCCTGTTAGCAAATATTGCTGTCTTATTTTTCCTGCATTGCTATTACATGGGGTCCTCACAAATGGTGTCTCAGCAGAGAGGCTCTTTAACTCTGACTGGCATAAACCTATGAGGGAAGCATTGCCCCTTATTTTTTTTTTGTTCCCTTCACATTTGCCTCTCTGAATACCTTGATTCTACCAATCACAATGCTGCAAATGATGTGGTCTGGTGGAAAGGGACAATAACATGAGAGTTAGGAGACTTGTTCTAGCCCTCTTCTAGAACCGGCAGAGTAACCTCAAACATGTCTCATCAACTTACTGGCCTCGGTTTCTTCTTTAGTAAAGTAAGGGACTTGGTCTAGATGATTCTATAATTATTCTTCTCTATCCCATATAAACATCACTCTGAATTTAAAACCAATGTCAACAAAGCAAATGAAATTTCAAGCTATTCTGAACAGCTTTCTCTGTTGGGTAAGAGAGAAGGACAGAATTCCTGGGCATCCAGCCCAAAGCGCATGTGTTCACCTGGCAATGTGTTAAAGTTGGTTTGGGAATGAGCCTGGTGGAGTCCTAATGGGCAGCCATGTGTCACTGTAGGGTGATAATCCTATTGTGCTTGAGCCCTGGAGGGGGGTCCAAAGCTAACTAAACCCTCTTTAATCTAAACATCCTAATGATCTTAAAAATGAGAGATAAGAGCCCCCATGTGCTTTCAGTAGTCATAGCTGCTATCAAGGCCCCTTGGAATTAGGCAAGAGACTCATGACCTATGGTCTTCCCTTCTGACTCTAGTAACTAATGATTCCCCAACATCACCCTTGTTATAGGCAGCAGGAAACATGAACTGGGCCATTTAATAACGGAAGCTATCATTCACCAAGTACTTACTTTGGGCCAAGTATCTGTTGAGCACTTTATAGTGTTTAATTCTCACAGCAGTCCACTCAAGTCAGTGCTATTATTATCCCCACAGTACAAATTACAAAACAGTACACCAGAGGCTAAGTCACTTCCCTACAGTCGGACAACTAGTAAGTGGCAAAGCTGGGAATCCAATCCAGGGACCCTAATACCAGAGTCCACACTTCAGAAAAGAGCAAAAACAAACAAAATCTTTTACTTTGACACAATTTCAGACTTCAAGTTGAAAGAATAGTGCAGAGAATTACCCCTAAATACATCAATGTGTGTTTCTTAAAAACAAGAACACTCTCTTATATAAACATGGTTTAATTATCACTGTACTGTCAATTAGAATTAAAACAATACTATTACCAGATCTTCAGATCTTACTTAGATTCTGCCAATACTTCCAATTGTGTTTGTTATAGAAAAAAATCTTGTAGTCGAGCATCAAATCTTTGATCACACATTGTATTTAATTGTTACATTACTTTAGTCTCTTTTAACTTGGAATATTTCTTCAGTCTTCCTTTGACTTTCATGATTTCACATGGTTGAAAGGTATAAGCTAATTATTTTTTAGAATATTACTCAATTTGGTTTGTCTGATGTTTCCTCATTTTTAGATTCAGGTTATCCATTTTGAGCAAGAATACCAAAAAAATGATGCATTTTATCAAGGGGCACACAGTGTCAGTTAGTTCCATTACTGATGATGCTAATTTTGATCACTTGGTTAAGGTAGTATATGCTAGTCTATGTCCCCCTTTGCAATGAATCTCACCCAAAGCCCACACTCTTAACTACTACAAAATACTTCACACTAGTATTGTGCTAGCCATTGGAGATACAAAGAACCTTGAAGAAATTCTCCTCATACAGAGCTTACAATATTAGTAGGAAGACAAGTATATGATGTATTTCTTCAGCATCTATCCACAAATTGTTTTATGAGTCCCGCAGTCAGAGTCAGAGGAATTTAGAAGTGTCAGGATTTTGAGACCTAAGGGCTGGCTCACTGTGGAAGACAGGTTGGGAAGCTACTCCAGTAAGGGAATTAGAAAGGATAGGTTTGGCCTCCTGGTACTTCGGGGCTGTGCAGAGCCCTAACCAGGAGGTGGGAAGGGTCAGAAACAGTCTGGGCACTGATTTAAGAGGGCCAGAACAAGGTGTCATTTTCTCACACAAGAGGATTCTGGCAGCCATTCTAGGGAGCTGTTGGAAGGGGGAATCAGCTGAGCTGAAGAAAGCTGGGAATCAGGGAACGTGGCCTGATTCACGGTGAGTGTGGCCAGATACAGGAGTCTCACTCTGGCTTACCCAGAGTAGCTCCAAAGAATCTGACTGAATAACTCCTTTGCTTCCAGGCTCTCATTTCACCAAGTCTTAACAGCACCAGGTGCTTTAACATACATTTTCTCAGGAAATGTTCATGGTATTTCCGGTACCAAGGCCAAGGACACTTTACCGGCACAAAGGTTCTTTGTGGAGAAATAACATGAGCAAAGATAGAAGGGATAGATGGGGCTTGTCTGGGAGACACTTGGGTTTGCCACTCAGAAATTATATACAAAGTCTTAGCATAACAAAGTGATGAAGTGAGAGGTTAAAATTCTCTCATTTCACTGGCTACTCCTAAACTCAAATTGAAATCTTATCAGAACAGCATTTTCACCTGCTTCTATAGTAAGAATGAGAACTGGCACTTCTCTGAAGTACCTTTTGCCTCCAATCTGGCTTAGAATTAAAGTGATCTAATTAAATGGAGACCTCATTATATTCTGCTCTAATCCGCAGTACAATCATAACACAATGATTACCTTGAATTATTATTGCACACACTTCCACCCATTTATTATTATATGTCTCTATATTTTATGTTTCAATGAATATAATTCCATACTCTTCAACACTTAAATAATATTCACTTTAAATGTAACACTGTGCCTATAATTCTCTGAAAGTGTGAGTGTTTGCATTGCAAATAATAAAGATAAGTACTGTTTTGGAGGTTGAAACAAACTAAGGCATGTCTGAAAGAAATCAATTGGCATCTTAATAGAATTTTAAAACATTGACATTTCTTACCAATATTTCTAAAAAACAAATTTTAAGAGGGTGATTTTTGTAGCCTTAACTAAAGGTTTTGGAAGGAAACAATAATTCTCTATAGAGGTTTTTGTTGCCTATTAACTATATCAGGGACTTTGCTCCCAGAAGGGAATTGATTAAAAAACAACAACAATAACAAACTTCACTGAGATTTATTTACACACACACACACACACAGAGTTGACCCTTGAACAACATGGGTTTGCACAGCATGGATCCACTTATATGTAGATTTTTAAAAATAAATACTTGTATTCTTTTCAATCTGTGATTGAGAGTTCATGGATGCAGTCAGCCAATTGTATAAATCGATATATGCCATTTTATATAGGGGACTTGAGCGTCTGTGGATTTTGGTATCTATGGGGGGTCCTGGAACCAATCCTCTGAGGGACAACTTAAGTTTGGGGGAAGTCAAAAGTTATATGCAAAAAAAAAGTTATACGCAGATTTTCGACTGCGTGGTGAGGATCGGTATCCCTAATCCCTGCGTTGTTCAATGGTCAACTATATATAATATTTTTTTATTACTTAATACTATAAATATATTTTTCCCCAAGCATTGGCTCTGAAGAAAATTTCCCAGAGAGTCTGATGGGTCAAAGGTGAAATCTCAGAATTAACGAGATAACTGACATGAAGGCCTTCTACTTGCTCTACCCATCTGCACATACATTCTTACTACCCAGAAAAAAGAGTGGCATTAATGCTTTTGTTGTTTCTGGTGTGCGATCTTAGAAAACCACATACTCCCTTATTTCTGCCAGGTTATGTCTCAGATGAGACTTTGTCTTTGGAGAAATGTTTGCGTTCTGTTATACTTACTTGTAGAGCTACAATAGCTATATATACTTCGGTTGGTATTTATTTTAAACATATGGTCAATAATAAATTGGACCAAAAAGTAATCATTTGTGTTAAATTCATGACCTCATGCCATGGGACAATACTCCCAAAGAACCAGAGAAATGGTAATTCTATTCTTCCTTTCCAGTCTCTGATTTTAAAAATAGTGTATGAGGTAGAAACCTCAGAAATAGATTTGTTAAGAGGAGAGAGAACTAAAATAGCCATTTTGATCACCTTTGATGAGGAGTAACACGGAGTAGATTTTATAAACCTTCAGGCTGGGTAAATCTTTCAAGTTTAATTTCAGTCCCCTATTGTGAACTGTTCAAAACTCATTGTCCAGGAAGAGTGCTCTGCCATTATCATTGCTGGAAAGAATCAATGTTATTAAAATAATTTTTTCTGAGAACCATATCTACAAAGTTGGCCACTCAACAAGTCCATGGAATAAATAATGCCATTATATAAATTGGTTACTGAAGTTTTATCTCAAACGGAGGAAAATAAAGGTGGAAAAAGGATGCCAGACTTGGCGGTTATGCAGGAAGTAAAGAGACTGAAATTTTTAACCTTTATGCTGAGCTGGTAATTGTCAGTCTGTTCCCTTATGGGTGCATTTGACATGATAATAACTAAATCAACTCAATCAAATACTCTAACATTTAAATACATGTTATATTAAAAAAGAAAGAAAGTGTACCCCACTGTGACACAGTGAGTCAATCACTCAGATACCATGTTCTGTATATGATTCTCTTTCCATGTTTAACTCATTAGTTATTGTTCCTTTTTCATGAAAATTCTTCAAACTGATATATTAGTTTATCAAGATAATTGAGCCTATGGTATTATTTCATACTGGATAAGATTTATTACCTTAACTTTTGCCTACAGGAGAAAATACGTAAAACCAGTAATCATGGATCAATGCAAAAATTAAAGGCAAAGATTAGCACTTCCGGCATGCCAGTGTGAAAAAACTCCACAGACCATTCCATAAAGAAATTGTTGAAACTTATTATTTTTTAAAACAATCATTCAAAGCCTCTGAAAATGCTCCTAAAGTCATACAAGAAATGAAGAAACGTTTATTCAATAAAATCTACTTGGTAGACAGAGTCTATGGTACTTAAACCAATAATCCACTCTCTCCTTTCTCCAATCCAGCCTAGCAAGATGGAAACTCCACTCCAGAATGCTGCAATTAAGAATACAGGACTTGCCCCAGTTCTTAGTCAGAGGGCTAGCTTCCTAGAATGGGTAGGATGTGAGAATTTCTCACCCTGTCTCCAGCTGAAGCTAAGTTCCAGTCAAGTGAAACTAAGACGTAAGGATTCCCTTTTTCCATCAGCCCCCATTTGTGGGATGGAGGTTTTATCTTGAATGCAGCACTGCTGAGAATACTGAGACCCCCTCATCCTTGCCCAAGCTTATAAGGCAGAGGTTCCATGTGGGGAGAGGGTAGCTGACAAGACTTGAGGCTACTTCCCTCCCACACCAAACACTCAGCTCCTAAAGTGGGGGTGTCACCATTGTTCCCACCCACAGCTCCAGAGCCATAGCTCAGAAATTTCCTTCAGGAGGAGAAACAGGCTACAAAACAGAGAGCTCTGAATCTCCTCCCAAAGGAACAGACTTCATTTTCAACAGAGTGTAAAAAGTTCAGGCTTAGGGCATTCTCTAAAATAGGTGGAGGTTGTGGTGAAAGTTAGTTGGAATGAAATTGGTAGAATCATTGAATATCTAGGCTAAACTTCAGGCTGGCTAGTTTCCTAGAAAGAACCAAGGGAGGAGACAGCTGTGAGGAGCCTTCCTAGGATAAGAACAAATCTCAAGCACTAACCTCAAGAACTATATTTTCAAAGGATGCTGAATTTTATTGGAAAAGTCTGTGGAGCAATTTATGCCCCAAGACAATGTGGAAAACAATAAAGCGGTCAACTGGAAATCAGTGGAGTGTAACAGGTAAGTGTGGTGAGGGAAAGAGAAAGTCAAATAGAGTCCTACCAAAACTGCTGTCATCCCAGGGTGACTTTGGGCATAACTTAGGCTGCACTCTCTGAAGATAAACATCAGAGACTTCACACAGGGTGGGAGAGTAGTGAGGGTAGAGGTGTGGGGCATAAGCTTTACTAAAATAATCGACCCGATTATTAAAAATATACACAAGCAAGTAGCAAGGAAGGAGCTCCAGAGTTTAGAGTGGGGGGTGAGGAGTTATATTTAAAGTGCTCAAAGAACAAAAACTATCAACCAAGAATTTTATATCCAGCAAAACTTATTTTCAAAATATAGGTGAAATAAAGACATTTCAAAATAAGGAGCATTTGAGATCTTGCTCCCCAGCATATGTCGTCGGTTGGGCTCAAATAAACTCTTTTAAAATTTCTTTACAAGTTTGGACATTTTTTACATCGACATTTACTTGGCATACCGCAGCAGGATTCTAAAGAAGCCCACCCAGAATTACCCTGTGGACCTGGACCCAGTGCTAGGAATAAGCAAAGACCCACTCATTGTGCCCCACAAGCTTCTACTTCACATCAGGTGAACCGGGATGGGTTTCTCTCACAATCTTCGGCCTCCTTGATTTAAATAGCAGGCCATGAGTTTATTTGAGCTGTTTTTAGGAAATCCTCAAGGTGCATAATGGATGAGAAAATCGAGGGAAAGGAGAAAAATGGGTTGCTGATTGTGAGCACCGGGCCTGGCTGGCCCGAGGCCTGGCTGTGATCCAAGGTCTGACTGTTATCCAAGGTCTGGTTGATCCAAGGCCTGAGTGGCCTAAGGTCTGGCTGGTCCCAGTTCTGGCTGTGATTCAGGTCCGTGGCTAAGAATAGGACCCCGGATCTAGAATGTTATGAAAATATAATTCAGCTTATTGTATCACACATGTGTGGCTGAATGCCACTATTGTACTCTGCTATGTGAGGAGCCATGTGGTCCCCTGGAGAACAGAAGGGGAGCACAAAAAAGGGAAGCAGAAGTGAGCACAACACCACACAATAGACTGCACTTTCCAACAGAACTGTGCTCCGCGCGCAATAAAGTTGGTGCCTGCCATTTCATTCTTATATCTGCCTCTTGTGCATTCTTCCAACTGGGGGGTCTCACCATCAAACTTTCCCTTCTTGATCAGCAATACCGCTGATACGTGGCATAGCTGACACAATGAGCTCGGCTCTGACACTGATTTTAATTTTGGCTTTGTAATTGGATTGCTTACTGAGAGTTTGAACAAAATCTTTGCTGATTAAATGATATTCTGAACTCTCTTTAACTTTGAAAGAGGAAGGACTCATGCTTCCCCTGACCTGAATGCCAATAGGGTGACTATAGCAGTTCAGATCTCTGAATTTAAAGTGATGAAGATGGACATTTGGAGTTGTTCAGTGCAGTAGTGCAGCCAATCCTGGAGAAGCCCCAGGGAAAAGGGCAGGGCCCTTGGAAGGGGTTTGCCCTGAGAGAAGGGCCCAAGAAAAAGATCCACACCTTGGAGAACATCTTGTTTCCAGCAGCATCTGCTAGGCTCTCTCTGGCCCTTACTCAGGTATTCTTAGGTGACTAAGAATCTTTGTGAGGTTGTCTAAGAAAAAAATTTCCTCTAGGATGTAAAGCAGTCCTATAGGGATGTCCACAGCATTTGGCTTGTCTAGAGATGTGCACATAAAAGCTGGTCTTTCCTAGAAGTTTGTTCAGACTCTACAGAGCTCCAAACTAACATGGAAAATTGTGCCTCCCATGCAGGCAAGGCCCACCACAGTCAGCCTCTCATTAATACTAAAACAACCGAGATGAGAATCCTTTGATATTTCTAAATTAATTTTTGGACATACAATTAGAAAAAAACTGGCCATAAAATTAGGCAGAATGAATGGAAAGAAAACTATTAGAGGCTGTCTCAGAACTTAAAAAGGCCACTTGCCTAAGTTAAAATGAACCTATGTAAAAGAATTTAGATGAATGTATCAACCTATGGTATCCTTTAGGTGTCAACAGAATTCTTTGAGGTATTAAAAATGGCTGTCCTTATTTTAAAAGGAGGAAGGTCATTTGGAACTTGACTTGTTAAGGACAGATAAAAATTGTAAATGCCTTTAAAACAAAAATTGGATCCAACTGTGCTCTGTTTCTCTGTCTCTGAGTATGTCTATATACATATATCATAAATGTAAGATAATTTTCTACCTCTGAATGGCATTGCTAAAATTAATTTAAAGGCAAATACTTGTAATAATTGGGTATTCTAAAATTCTCAGAAATATAGAAACTCAAATGCTTTTCAAGTTCACGTGATCTAAGAAAAATCCTTAGTAAATAAAAGTTACCTTAGGCTTCCTGGTTTAAATAAAAGACATATCTTTATTTTTTCTGAGTTTGACAAAAATAAGTATATGTTAATAATTGATTTTAATATCTATGAAAATGTTTCTAGAGGTTATAAAATGTCCAAGCTAAAGAAAGCTAATTGATTACTTCTTAGTTTTCATTAGAAATTAAAGTTTTAAGGGTTAAAATCTCAATATATGTAGGAATAACTTTGTGATGTTTCAGAAGGGCTTCTGGATCACCTCAAAAGATTTGTTTTTATGTTAAATTGCATGGGAAGTATTATAAAATAAGTGATGGAAAACTTCTAGGGTATATTGTATGGGTAAACAATGGTTGTAAATTAAATGAATAATCAGGGCTATGGGAAACCCAAGATGGCCACTTGGATCACCTCTTCTCCCTACCTCCCCATTTTTCAGTTTTTTCATTCCTTCATGCATCACAGTGCATTTAAGCTAGGCTTAGACGAAGGAACTTATGAGCTGACATTATTGAAAGGAGACACCTTACACTATTGCGAAGGTTTGATAGTCACTTCAAGAAGATGCCAAGTTGGTAACCATTTCTTTTCACAGTGAGCTCCCAAGAAACAAAAACTTTAAAGATCATTGACTCCTACCTGGAGATTTTGTTTATTGGAAATAACATCAAATAAAAGACATTCTTCAGCCTCATTGGAAGGGACCTTATCAGGTACCTAACCATGAATAGACATTTACTCCTGTCTACGGACATCTACTCCTATTTACAGACATCAAAGACTCCTGAAGGCCAAGAAGCTGCCGACACCAGAGGTAGACAGCTATCCCAAGACATCAACAAGGCTTGTATACCTATGGATTGATATTGAACTCAGAATTCAGTTTGTTTGATTATCTTTACCTCTCTACTAATGATATTAGTTATAACAATAATAATAATACTTGTTCTTTTGGTTTTTCTATATAGTCTGTTTATGATTACTGAATGTATATATAAAATAACTGTTAATAGCTTTTTCATGGCTTATGTAAGTGTTATACTACATGTCAAATACAAAAAAAAATGAGATAAAAGTCAAAACTCGAATCATGGTAGTTCGCAGGCTAGAAATGATCCAGAGTGTTTCTTTCTCAATGAAGGTGTTGTAGCCGCCAGCCCCCGAAAGACACACGGACCACCGGAACTCAACGAGTTATAAGAAACACTCTTTATTCAGCCACCTGGGTCTGCCAGGGGTACGCAAACCCCAAATTAAGCAGTCCCAAAATGTAGAGGTACAGGTTTTTTAAGCCCCAAATCTCATTCTTCATTCTGTCTAAACACAAAGGGATATTTTTCTTCTATTCATTACCTGTCAACCCACAGGTTGGGTGTGCAAGCGGGAGTACAGAAGCAGAAAGCTTAATGTTAGAATGTTATGTTCTTATGGGTGACAGCCTGTGTTCCCATGGACATAGCCAAGCAGTAATTTTCCAGTAAGGGTCATTTTTTTCAGCCACCACAAAGGTGCTAAGACCTGACTACCTTCCATTTACCTGTCCTTACCTTTTTGGGGAAAATTCAGCCTCAACTCAGATCCCCTGGTTACGGTGTTGCCCCATCCTCAATCCTCAACAAGATGTCAATATTGAGACTTCCTATTAATGAGGCTTTCTAGTGCTGTGAGACCACACTATCAAACCCAAAGGTTAGTGATTAATAATACATCATTTGGATTGATTTATGACCAAAAGGAGGAACTGTGGATGAAAAAAAAAGGAATTCTATGGACAGTAACTGTACAGGGTAATCTGATCATAACTGGGCAGGTCATGGTGGATAGTCATGGCCCAAGCATAGAACTTCTTTAGCGAAAGATTTTAAGCCAGCCATGTCCATTGTTCTTGTGCACCTAGGATAATATACTTTTGAAATACAAGAGTAGTGCCCCTCCAATGTGGTATTCACCCTCAACAGAGCATAGAATCTTGTTAACTATCCTGTAATCCAATCACTGTCTTGCTTTCCCCCATCTTCATGTAATCTTCCTTATATTCTTCCTTATGTTCCCTCCTTAATTTAAAATGTATAAAAGAAGCCACAAAACTATTATTCTGTGGAGCTTTTAAGATCTTTCTCTCTGGCATATAACATCAGTTTGGCTCAAATAAACTCATAAAAAAAAGACTTTCCCAAATAACTAAAACTGAGACAATGTGTTGTGATTAGACCCACCTTGTGAGAAATACTAAAGGAAGTTCCTCAGGCGGAAAGCAAGTAACCCCAGATAGTAATTTAAATACATGTACAAAAAAAATTTTACCAGTAATTATAAAAGATATAGAAATGCATATTTCTTCTAATTGATTTTAAAAGTAATTGAGTAAAACTATTTGTATATAATTGTATTGTTGGGCCTATAACAAATTAAAAGGCAATGTGTGTGCCAATAACACAAAGGAGGTAGGTGGTAACAAAGCAATATTAGATTAATGAAATGACACTAGATGATAACATGAATCCACAGGAACAAATGAAGAGAACCAGAAATGGTAAATAAGAAGGTTAATATAACAAAAACTGTAAATTTATATTTTCTTGTCTTAGCTTCTTTAAAAGATGTAAAATTTCATAAAGTAATATTTATAATGACGTTACATATTCAGATCCTAAAGACATTATGCTAAATGAAATAACTAGTCATGAAAAAACAAATAATGTATGATTCCACTTATATGAGATAGCTAAAGTAGACGAATTTTTAGAGACAGAAAATAAAATGGTGGTTGCCAGAGGCTGCGGGACAGGAAAGGGGTAATTGGTGTTTAATAGATATAGAATTTTAATTGGGGAACATTAAAAATTTCTGGAGATAGATGATGGTGATGTTTGCACAATGATGTGAATATACTTAATGCCACAGAACTGTATACTTAATGGTTAAAGTGATACATTTTATGTTATGTATATTTTCCCCCAATTAAACATACAAACATGCACACACACCTGAGACCAGTAAGATTACTTTGCTTTACCTGAAGTGGAAATCAAAAAGGATCTCACTAGGGGCAACCACAGAAATGTAGGCCAAGTTCAAGCCCAAATGCATAAGGTTATAACCATCTCACAAAATATGCAACTTTACCAGAAGACAAAGCCTTCCAATTTGCTTCTGGGTGTGATTTAAAGTGTTCATTTAGGGCTGCAAATCTAGATTAGATTAATGAAGTTACCACTGTCTCCAATTTGGCCCAACAAGGTGAGGAACTGCAGTCTTGAGCTCAGAACAAAAACACAATCCAACAAAAGAATAGTCTTATTTTATTTTGTTCCTTAGTCAACAGTTATTTAAGGCTGCAATTACTTAAGTCTGCTGCTAAAAAGCCCCAGATTTAGAAAGCAGTGTTGTTCTCAGGGTAGTGTTGGCTACTGTCAATCCATATTTTCCCTCTTCTTTACTACTGGGAAACCGACCAATTTTACTACGTAAAAGGGTCAGATTCAAGTGATTTGTAAGTTATTTAGAGTAATTTTTTGACAAGTGCAGTATACTTTAACAAAAACCTTGGGAAGGCTGGAGACCTTGGTGAATTTCAACAGACTACACAGTACATGCCAGTTAGAATTCTTAAAAATTGTGTGTGTGTGTGTGTGTATGTGTGTATAACCAGAAGGAAATGCACCCAAATTTTAAGTGTTTGTCTCTTGGTTTGAAGCTTATTGGTAACATTTATTTTTGTGTGTGTGTAAATTTAATTTTTGTATTTTCCAAATGTTCTACAATGAGAATATAATTATTTTACAACCAGATAAAAACAAATACATGTTATTTAAAATGAAAGAAAAACAAGTCTGCTCTGAATCTGTTTTCTCTGGAGTTAGTATCTTTTGTTAACTTGTGCACCTTCTACCTTCAGTCAGTCTTGTTCCAGTCTTCATTGTGGACTGTCGTGCTGACCTTTGGATGTGAATATTGCCTTCTGCCTCTTGCCCACTCTCCTAGTTTCTGACCTATGATTCTCTGTAAATGCCTTAACTATTGTTAGGTCAGCTGCACACTTTCTTGGTCCCTGACTGTGGTTTGTCATGACCTTCCCCATCCTGGCTTCACTCTCTGTGGCCCTTGCTATTGCCCAATGTAAGTACATGAACTAAAGCATAGGTTTGGGTTTTTTTTCTTTTACAAATGCATTCTCATATTGTTAGTATATTAGTTTACTAAGGCTGCGATAATAAAATACTATAGACCAAGTGACTTAAAAAACAGAAATTTATGGTAGATAGGGCAAAAGGGATCAAATACATGGTAGCTGAAGGAAATTGGACTTCGGGTGGTAAGCACACAATAAAATATACAGATGTCAAATTATAATGTACACCTGAAAATTATATAATTATATTAACCAATGTTGTCCCAATAAATTTAATTAAAAATAAATAAATAAAATGACAGATCCAAAGAGAGAAAAAAACAACAAATTTTTTTCCTCACAGTGGGTGCTGGAAGTCCAAAGCAAGGTGTTTACAGATGGTTTCCTCTGAAGCCTGTCCTTCACTTGCAGACAGCCACCTCGCTGTGCCCTCACATGGCCTTTCCTCTGTGCATGCACCCCTGTTGTCAGTTCCCCTGCTTATTAGGACACCAGTCAGATTGGATCAGGGCCCACCCTAATGGCTAATTTTAACTTAATTACCTCTGTAAAGGCCTTATCTCCAAATATAGTCACATTCTAATGTATTTTCAATCCACAACAGTAAGTGTTCTTCATTGTGAACAAAACTTATTTGAGATAATTTGAACAAAAATGGAATTCATGGAAGGATATTCAATAGATCACAGAATCTCCTAGAAGACTAGAGAATATAGCGTGGAAGCTTCATAGCCCAGACTAGACCCAAATCACATCTCAGGACCCTACAGCCATCACCACCACCAAGCCCAGGAGATTCCCACTAGAATTTCAGCCAACTGTGCTTCTGAACTATGAATGCTGTTCATCCATGGATTTCACATGGTGTCTGCCTTCTAAAGTCACTGGGTTCTGAATGGAAGTTTCACTTCTATTGCTATGTCTTGTCAGGAAGAGATTAGATCAAAGGTTTGTACCTTCGCTGCAAGGCAAACAGGGGAAATGAGCCATTGTCTTCTGCCTTGGGGAGTGAAAATGAGAGAATCATGAGATAGAACATTCCTAAATATAGGAAAAATTTGAAAAGGTTCTTGGCAGCCGAAAGAAAAAAAAGAATCTATTGCACTGAAGATAAAGATATTTAAGAGCATGGAGAGTTCTATTTTTGAATGGTTCCCCCTCACTCTTTCCATCTTGAGTTTGATTTTCTTTTTTGTTGTTTGATTTTTACAGTTAGATTTTTCAGTCTAATCTTGGAAGTAATACATGCTTAATGGAGGAAGATTTGAAAACTCAGAAGAACAAACACACAATATTTTAAATAACTGTAATCTTATCCAGAGATAACCACTATTGTCATTTTGGTATGTGTCCTCACCCTTTTTTAAATATGTGTATATATACTATAAAAACTTTAATATGCATGTTATTTTGTAGCCTTCTGTTTTTAGTTATCAATATGTCACAAATGCTGGGTTTTCTGAGTCAATTTCCTACATGAATAACTTATACTATTAAAGGGCCTAAAAGCCTTTAATTTAGCCTATATGGAAATTAGAAATTTTTTAATTGGGAAGAACTAATGTTTACTTTAGTTTAGTATCTTTCCTCCATTTGTCTGTTTTGGGAAAAAAAAACAAAAATATCTTAAAGTTTTCTTCTCTTCAAGATCTTCCTATGACCTTATTTATGAAGCCATTTCAGCCAATGGTGATAAACTGTTATAATATCACTCAAATAAAAATGATTATGAACATTTGCAGCTATTAATATCATATTGAATCTTTTAACATTCTATCCAACAACTGGTAAATAAAAGTAATGTTTGGATTAACTAGAGAATATTTAAGCTCATTTAAAATCTCCTTGTCGCATCTTCTTACATCCACAGAGGATTTGCTGTTGTTGTTTGGTTCTTGAAGAAATCACCCAGGGACCCAAGAAGGTATGCAGATCTTTCCCAAAAGGTTTGCCACCTGTCAGGGTCTAGGTCAAGCTCTGGGACTGGAGCTCCAGGAGTTTATTCCTAGCTTTACTCGAAAGTCCCTGATTAACTCATTCATATTAGAACAATATCTGGGCTTGACTGTTGTTCCTCTCCAAGACTCCTAACTCTTGTATGCATCTGCTAAACAGGAAAAATCAACCGGGTACCACGCTTTATAGTAGGTGCTATGCACTAATTCAAGAAAGTTGCTGATACTTGTGTTTGAAAATCCCAATTTTATAATAAATCTTCAGTCTGATCTAGTTTTTTTTCTTCCTGACCTGTGGTAGGCAGAATAATAGCCTCCCGAAGATGGCCCGCCCTAAAGCTTGGAACCTGTAAATACAGTACATTACACAGCCAAAGAGACCTGTAGATGTGATTAAGGTTATATACTTTTAAAAAAGGTGATTATCCTCGATTGTTCAAGTGGGCCCAATCTAATTACATGAGCCCTTAAAAGTAGAGAATTTTCTCCGGTTCAGAGCAGAGACATGGCAGAAGGAAAAGTCAAAGAGATTTGAAGCATGAGAGGACTTGACTTGCTGTTGCTGGAGGAGGTCACATGGAAAGCATGAGAAGGAATGCCGCAGCCTCTAGGAGCAAAGACTAACCTCTGTCTGATAGCCAGCAAGAAAATGAGGACCTCGCTCCTATAATCACAGGGAGCTAAATTCAGCCAGCAATCTGAATGAGTTTAGAAGCAGATTTTTATCTACAATCTCCGGAAAAGTCCTGCCAACACCTTGATTTTGACACTGCGAGATCCTAGGCAGAAGACCCAGTTGAGCCATGTTGTACTCAGACTTCTGACCTACACAACTGTGAACTAATAAATGCGTCTTTGTGATAATCTGTTATAACAGCAATAGAAAATAATATATGGCCTGAAATCAAAATTTACCCTTGAGAAGTAAGAACCATTTTAAAGCTTAATTATTAGGCTAAAAATAGAGCTTTCTGTAACCCAGGAATGTTGACATATGAATTATGATAACATCATAATTAGTTCAGAAAACTCCAAAACAAAATAACTATTGCATTATTACAGACCAGCTAAAATGGGGCTCAACACTATGTAAGTTTCCTACTTGCTTCTAGGATTATTCCTTCAGAGGGATGCTTTGTATTTAACATTAATCATGTTTTAAAAAGAAAAAGGAATCAATAGTCTTGTAAAATTTAAAACAGATTCTAATTCAAGGACTCTCTATATTGTCATTTTTACCGGTGGAGGGGATGAGAATATGTAAAGCTATTTTAAAATGAAACTGATAGGACATCCTGAAATAGAGAGGTTTAAGATTCCAATCTCATTATCCAAGGTGGCAGTTTTCCTACTCCCCATTCCAACAAAGTCAGAGCCTATTGAAATGCAATACAAGCCAGGCAGAAATTAAAAGATAGGGTTGTTAAGAAAGATTCCCAAAAATGAGAAGCAGCCACAGTTTTGCAGGCAGCCAATTTCAAGGGTCAATACATTGACTGTGTCTATCTTTTAAAATCACTATATTTTGCTTCAGGCTTTGATGAGGTCAGAGAAAAGAAGCCACAAAGAAATACATCAGGGGTACCCTAATGATGTGCAACATGGACTGTGGGTAGCTTGAGCCCACAGAGATGCTTCCTTGTTATTACTAATAATTACTTATCATCATTGGATGGTTCCCTGATATGAGTGAGATCATTTAGGGAATAAAAATTCTTTCAACATTGACAAGTAGAAGGATATTTCTCTGATCTGTGTTATTTTTAAGATGCTCTATGTGTCTGCATTATGACCAAACTCACATTTGCTTTGGTTTTCAAGATTTCTCAGGTAAGCATTAAAAAAGATGCATTCAATTGCTCTACTTAAATGTTTATTGAAAAATACAAATGTTCCGATACCTTCTATGCCAGGAACCACATTAGAATAAGCATATAAAATATAGTTGCAATTGAAATTGAACTATATTTATATTATCTACGATGCAGAGTTTTCCCAATGAGAGTAAGACTAGACACAAAGTTGGAATATTTTAAATAGATTGTTTATTTAAAGTGTTAGGACAAATAATCATATAATTCCATATGAGATGAACACAAAGTCTTATTAAGATTTTGTGTGCAATAGCCAAATCTATAATCAAATTTCTAAATTTTATTTGGAATAGTAGAGTTACCTTTATTGTTTCTGTATTAGAGTTATAACATTGCACTACTTTTAATCTACTATTACCTTTAGCCATTGTAATACATTGAGTAGCATCTTCAAAGACGTATTGTATTGAAAAGGAAAAATAGTAATTTTGTTATGGAGAAATGTGGTTATTTCCTTAACCAAGTAATTCAAGTTAACATTATCAATAATGGAACAAACTGACCCTCCTGGTCTCATGCATTGAGAACACATCACTTCTCTGATATTTCTGCCAAATATGCACAATCTGAAGCTAAGTGTGAAGAAATTTACAAACTCAAATTGAGGGATATTCTACTGAACAACTGGCCTGTACTATTTTTAAAATGTCAGTATCATGAAAGACAAAAAAAAATGAAAAAATTGTCCCAGATTTTAAAAGTTTAAAAAGGATATAATTATTATATGACCTTAGATTGGATCCTAGATCAAAGGGGGAAAATTGCTATAAAAAGCATTATTGTGACAACTGGAAAAATTTGAGTATGGACTGTTTGCTAGATTATAATATTGTGTCAATATTAAATTTTCTGCATTTGATCATTTTATTGTGGCTATGAAAGAGAATATCCCTGTCCTTAAGAAAAACAGGTTGAAGTATTTACTGGGGGAAAAAAGGCATGATGTCTGCGACTTACTCTCAAATGGTTTAGAAAACTAATAATAATAACAAAGATGATAAAATGTCTATACATAAATATATACATACATATATATAGGGAGAGATGAGGGAGAGATAAAGTGATAAAGCAATTGCTGCAAAATGTTAACAACCAGTAAATCTGGGTGAAAGATGTACCTGAGATCTTTGTAATATTTTTTTCCTAAATGTAACTCATCTGCAAATTTAAATTATTTCCAAGCAAAAAGTTAGAATTAAATATAATAAAAAATAAACTCTTAAGTGACTCCAACTATACACCCTGTTCCAAAGTAGGCAAATATAATTCAACTCAATTAAACTGTGTAAGGCGTTTGGTTAAATTTGTTCATAAAGATTTCACCTCAAGTTAATGTTAATTGCTTATCAATGTCCTCCTTGTTTTCTCACCAACAAGTATTATGCAAGAGGATGTTGCCAGAAGAAAACGCCACATTGAACTGAATATCGACCTAAGAGATTTGCATTTCCTCCAAAGCAACCCAGGGGACTGAAACTGGCAAACAGGATTAAAATGCACCCATAGCTAAGCTGTTTACACCCCAATTCCAGTGCTACTCTTAAGGGAAACTGACCTAGAAACAAGATGTATTCATGGAGATTTATACCTGCCAACTCCTCAGAAATTAGCTTATATCAAACTTCTCATTAAGAAACTTGAGAAAGAAATCTAACTATGGGAGGTGAACACATAGTGTAAATATATATATACTTTACTGTTAAAATGTACAGCCGAAACTTACTGGATTTCGTTAACCAATGTCACCATTAAAAAATCAATAAATAAATGAAAAAAAAGAAATGGGTGACTCAACTCTCTTTTTCCACTACTATTATTACTATTGCAGAAATATGATGATAGCACTATAAAATTAAATTCTGCATATTTAGATAAGAGAAAAGGTGATGTCATTTCATTTTTAAACAATTCCTATTTTAATAGTATATTTATACTCTCTCAAAAAGAAAAATATAATGTGGACATTTATATCATGTTAAATAGAATTTTCTTTTACAGAACCTGTATCTCCATTGTTGTCGATGAATGTGCACAGTTTAGAGAGCTTATTTTAGGTTAGAAAAGAGAGTGTGTCAGAAAAAATGTATTTCACCTTAAAACTTTAATTTTCTCTCAACTTATTTATGACAGATACGGCTGACCAATAAAAGGGAAAGGAATAAAAATATAGAGAAGAATCCTATCCTTTCTCGCTGTCTCCATACCCATGTTCCTCCCAGGGAAGAGTTATAATTGCCCCCTGGGATGAAAAAAAAGACACACAAAATCCAGTTCTGATTATATAAGAGATTTCTAATCACTAGGACAATGGTAATCACAGAACTAAACTATAAAATCCAGGAACCACAAGCAAATGAGTCAGCAGCAATTATTTAAGAGCCTAAAAGTCAGCTTGACAGGGAAAATTCTTCAGCGTACCTTGAGTCTAAAGGGTATTGGGCTCTCTTTAAGGCATTTTCTCAAATGCTTTAAAAAGAAAGGAAACCTGTGCAAAGTCTTTACAGCCTTAGAAATCATTTTAAAGATCCAGTATCAATAACACGTTTTGGTATCCGTTTTTTATTCAGTAATATATTAATTTGTAAAATTTCAAACCTTTAAAAAGTTGCAAAAATAGTAAAATGAACACCCATATACCCTTTACCACGAGTCACCAAATGTGGCACATTTACTTTCTCCCTCTTCTTCTCTCTTTTCCCCACATATATTTCTTTTATTTCTCTCTTTTTCTCTTGTTTCTCCTTTTTCTCTTATTTCTTTTTCTGAACCATTTGAGAGTTTGTTGCAGGCATGACACTTCAATTCTAATATTTCAATGTGTATCTTTTAAGAATAAGGACGTGCTACTACATAACCACAATATACTTACCACATTTGTGAAATTTAACATTGATATGATACTGTTGTCTAATATACTGTCCATATTTAAATTTCTTCAACTCTCCCCAAAATGTTCTTTATAGCTGGAATTTTTAAAAATCCAGTTTCTAATGAAGGATTACATACTACGAATCTCTTTAGTTTCCTTTAATCTAGAAGAGTTCTTAATTGTTTTCCCTTGTTCGTTTTTTTCGTCTTTCATAACATTAATATTTGGAGAATCTAGGCCAATTGTTTTGTAGCTTTGGCCTTTATTTTGGGTGGAAATAACTGAGCCCCAAAATAAATTAGAAATGGAATGGAATAATAACTTTGTAGTTGGATTCAAAGGCAGTTCTAAGGATTATAAAGTGGTACAACCTCTGCAAAAAGCAATCCGACAGTTTGTATTAACAGTCTTGAACATGCTTGTATTCTTGGACCCAGTAATTCTATTTCTAGCAATTTATTCTTATCAGAGATATAGACAGATATAGGCAGTGAAATTCATTACTGTGAGTGTTAGGGGAACAGGTGAGTGAACTGTGCTTCATCCTCCATCTCCTCCATGTCATCCTCAGTCTCCTTCCCTTTATCACTCATTGCTAACATTTATTAAAGGCTACCTTGTGTCCAGGACTGAGTCAAGTTACAGATTGTTGTGGCAAGCTTTAAAGTTATGCTTTGGAGGAGGATTTCATAACATGGAAGAGAAATAAGAATATAGGGTTTAATGAGGAATCTGGACAAGTCTATATGCAGTGAGATCCCAACTTCATTTTGTGTTTACAGAATTATGCTTAGAGAGGAACTCAAGAAGAAATACTTATAACAACAAAAACAAGGAAAATTTGTATACAAATTTTATGCTGGTATATGTAGAACCCTGTGCTTGGCGGGCATCAATTCCACTCATGGTCGATTGGCAATAACTGGTTATCTGGCCACTCATAGATGAAAGAAGTACTTGGAAATTTAAACTCTGTTGGATCAGCCACTGCCCAGCAATAACTCTATATAAATAAGAAGATATTTTGATGGATTGCTGATTCATCATTCAATCTATTTTTGTCTGATATTAATATAATATCTTTAGTAATATTAATGCAATATCTCTTTTTTGTTTAGTTCTTGCTACCTAAATACCTTTTCCTAACCTTTTATTTTTAACCTTTCTGAAGCATTGTATATTGTTGATAAATAGCACTAACCTGAATTTTATTTTTATAATCTGACAATTTCTGACAATTGATAAATGAAATCTGTTTACTATGATTGCTGATATATCGTCACTTATTTTTACCATCTTATTTATGCCTTCTGGTTTTTTCCACTTTTCCTATCCCTTTTTTTCTTCTTCTTGCCTTATTCAGAGTTAAGTTTTTAAAATCTAGTTTTCCTCTGATTCTGGAACTATGCATTCTATTTCTATCATTTACTAGAGTTACACAATAACTCAAAATGTCAGCATGCATGTATACTTAACTTAAAGTCTAATAATATTCAGTAACTTTTTCTCTCTCCTGAACGATACAAGGAATTCAGAACACTCTTTTTTTTCTCTTATTTTATTTTAGTTAATTAATTTTTTATGGTGACATTGGTTAATGAAATCTAGTAAGTTTCAGCTGTACGTTTTAACAGTAAGGCATATATGTACATTTACATTTTGTGTTCACCTCCCATAGTTAGATTTCTTTCTGTCACCACATATTTGACCCCTTTTACTCCATCTACCTCCTCCCTCCTCCTCTCTGCTACCCTCTAATAACCACTAGTCTATTGTCCATGTTTATGAGTCTCTGTTTGTTTGTCCTGTTCATTTGTTGCTTATTTCACTTAGCACGATTATCTCAAAGTCTATCCATGTTTTCATGAATAGCACTATTTCATCTCTTCTAATGGCTGAGTAATATTCTATTATATATGTACCACTGCTTCTTTATCCAATCATCTATCATAGGACATTTCGGTTGCTTCCATGTCCTGGCCACTGTGAATAATGCTGCTACAAACATCGGTGTGCAAATATCTTTTCGGATATGAGTTTGCAAGTCTTCGGGGTAAATATCCAGTAGAGGGATTGCTGGATCATATGGTAGATCAATTCTTAGTTTTTTCGAGGAAACTCCATACTGTTTTCCATAGTGGCCATACCAATTTGCAGTCCCACCAGCAATGTAGGAGGGTTCTTTTTTCTCCACATCCCCTCCAACATATTTTATTACTTGTCCCATTGATTATAGCTATTCTAACAGATGTGAGACAGTATCTCATTGTGGTTTCGATTTGTATTTCCCTAATAGCTAGTGATGTTGAGCATTTTTTCAAATATTTGTTGGCCATTTGTATGTCATCTAGGGAGAAATGTCTGTTCATGTCCTCTGCCCACTTTTTGATTGGATTGTTTATTTTTTTGTTGTTATTGAGTTGTATGAGTTATTTGTATATTTTGGATATTAGGCCCTTATAGGAGCTGTTGCTTGCAAATATATTTTTCCATTCTGATGGTTGTCTCTTTATCTTGTTGACGGTTTCTTTTGCTGAGCAGAATCTTTTTAGTTTGATGTAGTACCATTCATTTATTTTAGCTTTTACTTCCCTTGCCTTTGTGATCAAATTCATAAAATCTTCTTTAAGTCCAAGGTCTTTGAGTTTAGTACCTATCTTTTCTTCTATCCATTTTATTGTTTCAGGTCTTATATTCAGGTCCTTAATCCATTTTGAGTTAATTTTGATGTGTGGTGATAGACAACAGTCTAGTTTCATCAGAACACTCTTAAGTCCTATTGACCATCTCCTGTCCTGCATATTATCAATTTATAACTTATTTTGTCCTACCTTAATTTTTATGACCCAAATTGAACATTATCAGTTTCGAAAGACTCAAAATGTGTTTAGAGCCCCCTATCCTCCATTTTTATCAGTTTATTTGTTTATCACTCATTCTTATATCTCAGACCTTTATTAAGGGATTTTCTTTCTAAAGAATGTATGGTAACAAATTCTCAGGTTTTTAAATCTGGAAATATCTTTACTTTCCCCTTGCTCTTAAAAGATAATTCTCTTTAAAAAATTAAGTCTTAATTTAAAATAAGAAGAAAGAAAGAAAAAAAAGAGTACTAGAAGAATATAAATATCAAAGTCATATTCCCTTTACCTACTATCTACAATCTGACTTCAGACTAAGAGGTAACCACTGTTGACAGATTCCTGTGTATTCTTCCATATGATTTTAATTCACATGCACACATGCGTTTATTTATAAAACTGGGATCATAATATACACATTGCTGGGCTACTTATTTTCTATAATTTGAAAATATGTACTAGATATATTTATATATCATTATAATAACTATAGAGTATTTCATTTTATGAATATACTATAATTTGTCTAGCCCTGTATTTATGATTATGTTTTGCTCCTACAAGTAAAGCTGTGATAAACATTTCTTATACACTTATCTTTGTCTATGAAATTATTTTATTACATAGATGGAATTTAATAGATACAAATAGAAAGATTGTTTTGCTTCTTTAGAAAAGAATTCTTCAGAGTATACAATTCTAGATTGACAATTATTATTTTCCCACTTTCAGGTATAATCCACCATCTTTTGGTTTTATTTTTGCTTTTGATAAGTCTGTTGCCAATCCAATTGCTTTTTGTTTTTGGTAATCCTCTTTTTTCTTAATTTCTTTCTACTTTTGAGATTTTCATCTTTGTCTTTTGTGCTTTGTAGGTTTACTATGATAAGTCTAAGAATATATGTTTTTATTAGTGCTCTCAGAGCTCATTGTAGTTCTTCGACCTGAAGATTTATGTCTTCAACAATTCTAGAAAATTCTCCACCATTTTTCATGTGACTATTACTTTTCCCTCCTTCAGGATATCCATTCAAATGTATATTGAGATGTCTTATTGTATCCTTGATGTCTCTTATTCTCTCACATTTTCTGTCTCTATGTTTCTGTGTGCTAAATTCTGTGAAATTTTTTCAGATTTCTCTTCTAGTTCACTTGTTTTAGCTTCAGATCTGTCTTATCTCTTTAACCCACTCATTGAGTATGTAATTTCAATGATTATATTTTTCATATCTAAAAGTATTATTTGGATCTTTTTTCAAATCTGTTTGATTTTTTTTATGTACTCTTGTTCTTTGTTCATATTTGTAATTCCATCTCGCATTTCTTTCAATAATTTAACTAACTAGTAACTTTAATTGCCTTTGGAAAGGGGATTGGATAACTGTGGAATAAGTTTGGAAAAAAATACTTTTTGATGCATTTCTTTTGATGCCATTCCAGATCTAATGAATAAATTGATGAAATTTAACTTTACTTTTTAAACATATTAATGTCGCAGTTTGAATTTGATACATCTATTATCCAAAATTTAGGAGGGTACAATTCTGCTGGGTTTTTTTCTTTTATTTCTGTTGACTCTAGTTTATAGTGACTTGTTTTTTTAAAGTGTTTTCAAATCTTATATTGGCTTCTGCTTGGGTGAACTTTACCTGTGGAAATCCTAAGGAATCTAGTGTAGTGCCAGACTTCTCCAGAGAGAATTTCTATTACCATCCATCAAGCATCATAGGAGGTTAAAAACCCAGGACCACTTTAAATTAAACTTCTTAGATTTCATAGATGATATAAACTTGAATTCTAACCATATATGAAAGCCGGCTTATAGTTATAAATTTTCAGGGGAAACATTTTTCCCCACTTAAAGGGGAAATTAAAACAGATAAGACTCATTTTCTTCCCTTGCTGCAAGCAGATTGCTTATCTGGCCAACCATTTCACTATGCTGTAGTTCTTAGAGGATCTTGACTTCATGTGAAGTTGCAGTTATAACACTCTCTTTGTGCTGGTATCAAAAATCAGATTTCTGTTTCTTATAGTGGCAACTATGAGTGGCTTTGGGGTTTGCCTATCATTTTGGTTTCTGTTTTTTGTTCTTTTTTGACTCCTGAAGATTTCCTTTACTTTCTAAGGAGCTTGGATTTTATACAGAATTTCTAGATGCCTTATTATGAAAAGGTTTATCAGACTCTCCAGTCTTTCATGTTATCTCAAGTTAAAAACCTAAGCTTTTTAATCTTACAACAACCTTACAAATTAAGCACAATTACTCCTGTTTTATTATTGTGAAATTGAGGCTCAAGCAAGATAAAGGTTATATAGTTCTATGAAGTAGCAGAGTCTGAATTTGAACCCGGTACTGTCTAGCATGAAAGTTCATGGTTATTTAAACACTAAGCTATATATTGCCTCTTACTATACTCTGCTTTTTGGTATATTTTTTCTTCTTTTAGAAGATGTTAATTATATCCATAATCAGAAAAAAATAAAATAACTTTTAAAGGCACCGTAAGTTGAAAAAAATATTTTTGCTTATAAAACATATTTACTAAATCCGATAAGCTCTGTTATCAAAGCTCTGTAGGTCTTTCATTGTATCTGTCAAGTACCATATGGGGAGAACTGAATATTTTCCTATGCAGGAATTATAAATGATACCCGAGCCAAGGTATTATCATTTCTTCCTTTTCCTTGACTTTATTGTGCTTACTTTTTACCTATGAACCCATCGTTTTCTCCATCGCTTCCTCCCCAAACTGCTACTATATCTAAAGAGTAGTAATAAGTATGATTGGGTCTCTGCTACACTTTTGGCAAGCAGGAAAGTCTTCTTGGACACAGTAGATATGAAGCTTATCTATCTAGCTTGTTGATTAGAAAAGCATGCTGGAAGGCATGTAAGCCTTAATGAAATCCGAATAGATTACATCTATTGCTTCCCCAGGATCAGCATGACATGGCACTCATAGCAGAAAACATAATCAGTCTGGCACACTGGCTCAGTAAGGGATCATACTACTAGCCACACACTGAATTTTGCTTGCTTAAGTGCTGGCAAATTGATCGGTTTGCTATTTGTTCTGGTATTTTCACAAGTATCTACATGCCTATAATTACTTGAATTATCATTTTATTCCTTTTTAAAACACACACGTGTGCACACATACGTGCACACACACGTGCACACACAAAGTTTGCTCTTTCTCAGGCTATAGGGCAGGTTTAGTTGCTGAGAATGAGGTGGTAACATTTATAAAGTAAATGATCTAGTATGACAGTTAATTAACAAACAAATAAACAATTTCAGGTGGTTATAAATTCTATGAAGTATTTGAAAGAGGCAATAAATACAGAGTGACTGGGTTAGGGGAGGAAAAAAAATATTTTGTGAAAAGTCTGAGATTTTATCCTACTTGCACTCTAACAAATTAGCCTGCCATAGTATTATGGATTCTGGCAGAAGGCACAAAATTCTTGGGCCTTGTAATTCCATCTTGTAATTTTTTCAACAATTTAGTTAACTAGTAATTCTAATTGCCTTTATAGATGAGATTGGATGACTGTGGAATAAAGTTGGGAAGAAGACTTTCAATACATCTCTTTTGATGCCATCGCAGACCTATTGAATAAATTGATAAAATTGAGCTTAAAACAACTTCTAAATATACTAATTTTGTAGTTTGAATTTGACACATCTAGTATCTGAAATTCAGGAGAGTCAAATGTATCCAGAGCCAGTCTTCTCTTCATTACCTCCTCTGCTCCTACCATGGTCCATGCCCATCTTATTTCCTTTGGACTAGTTTTTCAACAGCTTCTTATTTCCATCCTTTTGTCCCTATAGGCTATTGTCTACACTACAGCTAGAGTGATCCTTTTAAAGTGTGTAAGATCATGTCCCTGTAAAGATCAAGGCACTTCTTTGCTCAAAACTCTCTGTTCACAAAGGAGAGACAAAGGAATTTATTACTCACAGAAATAGCATTAGTCAGATTATCAGCATTTGAGTCAGTTCCCAGGCTCCAGTTCCTAAAGGGTAACATGAAAAGGATCATGTAATGGCTGTACATGCAGTGGGTTACATTGTAGGGAAGGAACCCTGAGCTTAGGAAACCCGGATCTTTTATAATGGTCAGTAAGTCTGCCTTCCCTATTTCCCAAGGGAGACACTATCTCCATCTTTCAAGGTTATTAGTTATACAAACATCCTTGAAAAGATAGTCTGGAACTAAAGCAATCAGTAACTCTGGTCACAAGATGTGCAAAAATGTAAGAGAACTATGGAGAATTATCTATCAACATGTATTTGCTTACATTTTTTAAATGAAAGAATAAACAAAAACATTTTTTAAATTACTGAGAGAGAAAGAGATAAAGGGAACAGGTTGGGAGGGATGAAGATGGAAGCTAGACTTCTCTGAATATATCTTGTTTTGTAACCATCTATTTTACCTAATTAACAAACAAAATTAAATTTTTAAAAAACAATCCCTAAAAACCAAAAACTGCATTAAAAAAAAGAACCAAATTGTCTATTAAAGTGGCAGAAAAACCACAGAGAATAATTATTTCAAATTACTTTTAAATATAGTAATTTGTCTATATATCCCTAGTGTGATATACTCTAAAGGCACTTCTTTTCTCAAAACTCTCTGGCACCTTTTTGGCACCAGGGAAAAGTGCTCCTATGAGAATCTAATGCTTGATGATCTGAGGTGGAGCTGAGGCAGTGATGCTAGCTCTCGGGAGTGGCTGCACATACAAATGAAGCTGTACTCTCTTGCTCGCCACTTACTTCCTGTTACTTGGCCTGTTCCTAACAGGCCATGGACAGGTACCAGTCTGCAGCCTGGTGGTTAGGGACCCTGCTCTAAAGGGAAAAGGAAATCCAAAACACCTTAACTCCTTTCAGCAATCGTGTTAGTGGTAGCTTTGGTGTTGGCGTTCTGAGATTGTTTCATGTAATACATTGACAAAATTGAGAACCAAAATTTTTGGTATGAGAGAATAGAGATATAGATTGAATATCAAAGATGTTAAGTAAAACACTGTAGTCCTGAATTTGAATTCAAAGTATTATGTATGAACTCATGATGTATTTTATCTTTATAGAAAAAAATCAAGGTACTTTTTTGCTCAGAACTCTATTATCATAGCCCATCTTATTCAGAGTAAAATACAAAGTCTTTACTACATTTGCAGATAAGGTAATGACACCAGAAGAGTTAAAAGTTAAAAAGAAATAGTAAGACCCAACTTGTTATGGTCACTTCCAATGACCGTGATTATTGTCGGAGTATAGAGAGCCTGTCATATCTCTAACTCAGAACAACTTTGAAGGGCCATTCTAGCTCTACAGAGCCCCAAAGGATTGCCCAAGGCCTTTATTGGTACCCAGGGCAGCTCAACTTCCTGTGCCTATGCCTGCCTGCTCTCTCTGCCTCCCACAGATGTTAATTTCAAAGGTGCTCCCTAGGGAACAGCCTATGTTCTAACCTCTACCTAAGAAACCACCTTGCGCAATAACCTTGCCCCCTCACCTAGCCCATTATGACAGTTTAACTACAAAAAGCTCAACATAGATCCTCACATGTAACAAGAAACAGCCAACCACAGAAAACTCTCTGCCTTTAACATTGAACAATCCTTCCTCTTTTGAAATGTCCCTAAATGGCTCTAACCAAGGACTGTGAAATGTACCCAAAGATCAATTGGAAAGTCTCCCCACTTCCAAAAATCTCACCATAATAGAACACTTGCCAATCAGACACAATTTCAGTATTTCCTTTGTTTACTGTAGAAACTGTACTAACCACCCTTGAACCCAGGCTAAAATGAAAATGATAGCAGATGGTTTATACATGAAGAACTTATGTTAATTTTCTTGGACTTAGTTTTGTATTTGACACATCTCAGAGTCAGCTTCCTAGGAAACCTCTCCTCCCCCATCCTGACCCCGTTCCCTGAGAGTAGGAACTGTATGGTGTTTCCTAGTTCTCCAGCCAGCTAGAACAGTACCTCACACTGGAAGCTGCTCAATAACTATTATGTTGGATGAATGAATGAGTAAAATGACGTGTAAACTGAAACTTGAATGACAAGGAGATAGTCAGGCAAAGATCTTGTGGAAGAGCATTTTGGGTGTTCAGAATAGCAAGTAAAATTCCAGAAAGAGATCTTTCCTTCCTGTTTCAGTCCCAGTTTTTTGAAACTGTAATTTAACACAATTAAAAGATTTTCATTTGTTTTTGGTTTTGTTTTTTTTTCCTATTTCTTCCTCACTCTTATTATTCCAGGATCACTTGATTTTTATAAATTCAGCCAGGAGCACACAGACCAACATATTATCAATCAATCTTAGGCTTTACCTTACCAAAGTTGATGCCCTCCCATTATTTATACTTTATGCTCCTCAAAATATATTTGTGTGAGAGGACATGATAGTTGATATGAACTCGACTTCAAGGAATTTAGTATCTATCAGGAATCTGTTTCATAATTAGTCCCCAAGAAAGAGGCCAGCATCTCCCTGGGTCTATAGCCCTGAAGGCAGAAAGGAGACTCCAATCAGAATCGCCTGGGGAGCCTTTTCCCAATGTGTGTGCCAGGTGCTCCCCTCTCCACTCCATTCATATACATTCTTTGTAGAGCTTATGTGTTTTTTATTTTCTGCTTTTTTTTTAATGCTTTCTATGGCTGTTAGTGAAGTAAAATTTCTACATGGTTAAAGCATCAAATTATTAGACTGGCTTCATTCACCCTTCCCCTCACTCTGTACCACTATCTATTCCTCTATTAATTCTGATTATCTTCTGAGGTTTATCTCTGTATCTCTAAATAATCTGCTTCTACCACTATTTATTTATTTATCTATCAGTTTTGATGTTGTCTGTTCATTTACTGTCATGACAGTTAAGAATTTAGTTCAGTTACACAATGCCCACCCACATACACCATCACCCTTTCCTCTTCAAATATGGTTAGAGCATATCTTTAGTTCTTTCATTGATTTTCTTTGTACTTCTTTCTTTCATATGCTGCAAGTTTTTCTCAAATGTCTGATAATCCTTTATTATCATACTTAAAAATGAAGCACTAGGAAAACAGATTATGTGTACTTCGTTGGATAGGTCTTGCTGACTGGCTGAATTTCATCTACTTCAGGGTAAATAGGCTATTGTCTTGAGGACCCCTAAATGTTTGAAGTCATCATTTTTGTACTAGGAGCTAATGCTACTCTTACCCTCCACTTCCCTGCTTCCCCCCACGCCATTTATTAAATGTATTTAGAGATTGATCTATCAATTGTTTGTTTTACTAAATTATTATTATTGCTGTTGTTATTGCTCATTTTCCTTGGATATTAGATATCCAGCTGCTAAACATCTTACATAGAGGTACGAGAGAGGTATGGGAAAGCAACACCTTCTCTGCAGCAATCTGGTAGTTCCCCTGTTTTCACTTTTTCTGACTCCGATGTCTCCTAGCTCTCCAGGTATGCTCCATTGTTGGCTCTAGCCTACATTGCACAAACTCTAGGCCATCAGGCCCTCAGTCATCAGCCTTCCATCAGCTTTTCACTCTGTGGAACTTCCTGGAACCCCTCATGTGTGAATATTGCTCTACCCCTACCACACACTCCTGATTGCTTATGGTCTCTTCGTTGTTATCAGCTTATACATTTTTTCCTATTCTTTTATTATCATTTTAATGGGGTCTCAGGAGGGATAGAAAATAAACAGTCCACTCTCTTGAATTGGAAGTTTACAACATATTTTAATTTCAGAGCGTGCATTTTGAAAGCCTCGTAAGGCGATTCTGATAGCTGCCTCCCAAGCACTCCCTTGGAGTCTCACTGTTGACCTGAACACAGTCTGGTCCTTCCTCCTCTACTCTTTCCCTGCTCAGTAAAGGATATCAACGGCCCCCAGCCGGCCATAACCTGGGTTTCACTCAATTCCTTATTTATTCTCAATCCTCACATCTAATTCACCATCAAGCTCTATCATTTTTACTATGTAAAAGCATTTCTTGGGCAAAAAGGGAAAACTATGGGCCAAAGTGACTAAAGCTAAAGATTTTTAAAAATCCTAATTAAAAGAAAAAACACATTTAAAGATTAGCACACCTTGACCAGGACCGGTTAATTTCAGGAATGTGAAGATGATTTAATATTAGAAAATTTACTAAAATAACTTATTATATTAGTAAGTCAAACAAGTAAGATCATATAATATTCTTCATAAATATTAAAAGGGAATTTAATAAAATTAGTCATCCATTCTATTTAATATCTTTTTATAAAATAGAAAGTAAGGATAGAACAGCATGATAAAAACACATTATGCCCAATGATGGAAATGTTCTAGAGAATGATAGTGGTGCATGTTGAACAACAATGTGAATGTACTCAATGCCACTGCACTGTACAATGAAAAATGGTTAAAATGGTAAATTTTATGTTATGTATATTTTACCACTGTATGTACGTATGCATGTATGTATCCCAAAGTAAGCATCATGCTTAATGGGAAAACAGTGAAAGCATTCTCATTGGAGACTAGAGTAAGACAAGGATGTTCGCTATCATCATTATTATTATTTAACCTTAATCTGGAGAACTAGCTAATATAATTAAGCAAAAGAAATAGATTAAAGATATAAAACTGGAAATGAGAAGGCAAAATTATCATTACTTATATTTAATACAATAATATACCTAGAAAATTGTAAGAATCAAATGAAAAATCATTACAAAAAGTAAGATAATTCAATAAAATTTATAGGCATAAAGTTAATAAATAGAAATATGTATAAGAAATTAATATGTAATCTTCATATACACAAACAAAAGAGCTATTAAAAAAAAGAACTCCCTTTACAAAAGCCACTAAAAGGATAACTTGTTTGAGAATATAGTTAAAATATTTGCATGATCTATATGAAGAAAACTTTTAAATGTTCCTAAGGGACATGAAAAGCTTTTAAAAATGGAAAGAATAGCTTATTTTTGTGTAGGAAAGATCAGCATCATAGAAGTAGTTCATTTTCCCTAAATGAGTATAACTTTAATGTGAGCCCAATTAAAGCTTGTCAATAAGATTTCTTCTAGAAACAGACAAACCATTTCTAGAGTTCATGTGAACAAAAAAAGAATAATCAAGAGTATACAGTAATTGCTTTCCAAAGAAGATAAATCAAAAAGGAAAGAGATTTACCAAATATTAAAATTTATTACAAAGCTATAATAACTAAGACCATGCAAACATGATGCATGAATAGACAGGTCACTTCAACAAAACGGAAGGTCCAGAAAGGAGACAATTACCTACAGAAATTTAGTACATAATAAAAGTGACATATTGAAACAGCTTGGAAATGCTAGATTATTCCATAAATTATATTGCAACTACTGGTGAGCATGTGGTGGTTCTATACCCCTTATCTATTACAAATAGATTCAAATTTTAAATGTAAAAATCAGAACCATAAATATACTAGAAGTAAGCATGCAAGCACTCTTTTATAAGTGCAGAACAGCCTAGTCGACTCAAAATGCAAAGCCATAAAGGAAATGATTGATATCAATGACAAAAAAAATTAAATATTTCTGCATGGCAAATAGTATCATAAAGTCAAAAGACAAACAACAAACTAGAAAAACTGGTTGCAATTTGAATGACATCTAAAAAGAGCTACAAGTCAAAAACAAAATCTCACCAGCTTAAAGGATAAATTAGTAGAGGCTATAAGCAGACAGTCCACAGAGAAGGAAATACAATGGCTCTTAAATGCAGGAAAAGATGTTTAACCTTACTCATACAAAAAATAAATAATAAACTACACTGAAAGACTGTTCAATTTTCAGATTTATAAGCTCCAAAAAATTAATTGATAATCCAATAATTGGCAAAGATGTGGAGGAAACATTCCTGATTGGGGCTGTGAGTTGGTAGGACATCTTGAAGAGGCAATGACAATGCCTGTCAAAATTACAAATGCACCCAACAACTACTTCTAGAAATTTATCCTACAGATATACTTATATATGCATGAGATGGTATATGTAGCATTGTTTACAACAGCAAAAGTTTGGAAACAACCTAAACCTCCATCACTAGGAAAAAGGATAAATAAATTACTGTACATGCATATAATGGAACACTCTGTAGTCATCAAAATGAATGAGGTATCTGTTTAAATATTAATATGCAGTAATCTCCAAGATATATTGGTAAGAAAAAAGCAAGGTACAGAACACTATGTATAATACACTATCCTTTGTGGAAATATATTTGCTTCCATATGAAAAAAAAATCTCTGGAAGAGATTTTGCCACTTACTTCTCTGTGGACTGTCTGCTTATAGCCTCTACTAATTTATCCTTTAAGCTGGTGAGATTTTGTTTTTGACTTGTAGCTCTTTTTAGATGTCATTCAAATTGCAACCAGTTTTTCTAGTTTGTTGTTTGTCTTTTGACTTTATGATAAGAAACTGATACAATGTGTTGTTTCTGGAAAGGGAAACTAGGTGACTGGGTAAAAGAAAAACTTTTTCTTTATTTATTTTTGTACTTTTCAAATTTTAAATCATGTCCATGTATTACTTATCTAAAAAAATTTTTAGACATATTTTAATTTAAAAAGTATATTTCCAATCTGCCTCTCCATCTCCATTGCCACTTACTTCTGTTTTCTTAATAACTTGGTGACTGAAATGGCTCCTCTTACAAGGAATTTCCCTAACTGTTCTAAGTAGTTTTCTATCTCTCCACCATGTTCTTTCCTGTCGCTACACTCAGTGATAAGAGCTATGAAGGTAATGAACTCTTTGTAATTATACACTTTGTTCCATTCATTCATCCATTTTGTTTCATTCATTCATTCATTCATTCATTTATTACTGGTCATCTGTTTATTTGCCCTAGAAGGGCAGAAAATTCTTAATGATTGATTCATCACTGTAAACCCAGCACTTAGGCCAGTGTCTGGCACAATTTGTGTCAAATGATTGAAAGTTTATGAAGAATGAAATTGTTTCACTTTATTATTCTTCTCAGCAAGGTGGACCAGGGCAGACATTGCCTTCATTTTCTAAATGAAGAAATTAAGGCTCAGAGAGAATTAGTCTGAGGCCGCACAGCTGGTTAAGTGGAAAAGCTAAGATTTCTGCTCCTCATCCAGGCTCTTTACACCAGTGGGTCTATACTTGCTGCAAGCCTCAAGAGGGAATATTGCAGAGCCCCACTCTTACCCATAAGGTGCTCTATGTAAATTTCCAAGCTACCATCCACAAATGCAAAAATTCTTAATGCAGACCCCCTACGTGAGTTTCAGTAGGCCTGTCTACCTTTTTCCATTTCATGGAGAATTTTATGTCAGTCATTTTAATGTAGGGAGGAGGCAAGAGAACTGAAGTGTTAAATCAAATTACATTCAGAGACTGCAATATGCTGATCAGCCCCTCTGCAACTGGACACCTGCAGAACAAAGGAAGATTTCTGCTGGGATTGCTATCAACCCATTTTCTCAAACCATGAAGGGGAAACAGGAAAAACAGAGTGTTTAAGCAGCTGCCCTACACAAATAAAATCATTCATTCCCTATGGCTAAAACTATAGGGAACCTATGGTATAAAGGCTGGGAACTACCAGGAGGCCTTTCACGCTCATATTCTTACCTTACATGCTACATACTCATCCTTCCTCACTGCATGTCCATATCAAAGAAACTGGGTATACAAAGTCTTTAAACTGTAACTCGCAGGATCTAAAGAATGATATATAAACTGAATTCCCTGCACACTCAATGTCCCCTTCAGTCTCTTTTTAAATCTCTCTCAGTGTCTTTCTCTTGGTCCTTCTCACTGTCTTTACTCTGTCTCTCTCACTACTTTTATTCTCAGTGTCTATACTCTGTCTCTCACTGTCTTCATCTCTACTGTCTGTCCCTCATAGTCTTTCTTAAGCTCTCTCACTCTGCCTCTGAGAGGAGACTACATTCTGCCTGCAGAGTGCTATCCCTTTTCTAAGAAACTTCCCTTTTGACTCTAGCTTTGGAGTGTGTTTGAAATCTTTCTACACTCTCTGCTAAAGGACTCTCTTCTCTTGGTGCACGGCTTGGTCTCCCACCGCTCAGGGGAATTTGTCCTGTCTTGCATCAGTTTCTATGGGAAAAGCCTGCAAGGTTTTCATCAACTTCTCAAAGGAGATGTGACACTCCACCATCAAAAAAGTTCCTATGTCAAAGATTCATCTGTATGGCTTCAGAAGATGTTCATCTTGTTAGACAATAGGATTGTCAAAAAATGCGAATCACTAGTATAAGCCATCAAGGCGTGAAAATAAATAAAAGAAATCTCCTTTAAAATGGATTTGGGAAGCCTGCATAACCAGCAGTAAGAAGGAAGGTAATTATTTTGACAAGAGAGGTCATTTTTCACATAGAAATTCCATCTCTTGCCTTTAATGAAAAGAAGAAGCCTCCCTGCCCCAGCAACAATGCAATACTAAACACCGCTTGCAGCCAATAAGAGACCACGATAACCTTAAACTCTTGTTCTCCAATGAACTTTTGTTCAAAACAACCTTCTCCAATTTCCTTCTAAAGCCTAATAAAAACTGACCTTCCCTTTGCCTCTTCAGGCTTGCATATGGTTTTGCCACAGCTTGGTCCCCAATTGCAATTCTCTGCTATTCCTGAATAAACCCATTTTACTGGTAAAAAACAAAACAAAACAAAACAAAACAAAACAAAAAAACTGGTCATTTTATTTTTAAGGTCCACAATGGAAATGTATTTGTACTGGCAGAAAAACAAAGTCACCAGAACTTGAACATCTCACCCTTCTCACTACAACACACCTCAGCTCTTATTTCCAAAGGTCCCCAAGAGAGATTAGAAAACACATCACTTTATTACCTTCTGAAGCCATCAAGAACAAAAAAAATCTGTAAAACAAATTTTTGTCCTATGTAATAATTTGGTTTACCAGGAAGTTCACTTTGGGATCTGTAGGCCAGTTTGAAATCTGGTTACTTAAGTCTGGTAATTTACTTCTTCGGGACAATTGCCTTATCTACTTCGGAGCTTTTGTGAGGAACAAATTAGCAATTGCTCAATACAGTTCTGTGAAACAGGGTGAAGAAGGTAGTCTCTACCCTTAAAAGATCTATAGGCAATAAGTTGTTTTCTTTAGTATTCTCCCTCCTCTTCTCTCTCCCCCTCTCCTCCCCCCAACCCTGTAGGCTGATTTATCTGTATTACCAACACCCTCTTCTTGACCAAAACACCCTCAGGGTGAAATTCCAAGTGCTGCTCTGGAAAAAAGACAGTCTTGAGATAGAAATAGATCTAGCTAGAGAGCTTCTTTTCTATGTAGCTTTGGGCAAGTCATATATATACTCTGTCTGAGGCCCAGTTTTCTCATCTGTAAAATAGGAATAATACTTAAATTTCAAGGTAGTGCCAGGCCCTTAAGCATTCGGTAATGGTGATTATTACTGTTACTGGGTGCTGTTTCCAGCCCAGACCTGCTCTCAGATTCTCATCTGCACAAAGAGAGAATAAAAAGACCCGGGAACATGTAAATGGAATTTATAATAAGTAATCTTTTTCTTAAGCTTTCTTTCATTCAACATAATATTTTGAAATTCATCTATGTCATAGATATATCAGTAGCAGATAGATACATTCTGTCGTATGAATATATCACAGTTTATTTAGCCATTCTGTTGATGGACATCTAGGCTGTTTCCATTTTTTTTTACTTATTAAGAATAGAGGTGCTACGAATGCTCCAATACAGTCTCTGTGCTTTCATTTTTTTCTCTTGGGTTAAATACCTAGGAGTGAAAATGTTAGGTCATAAGAAAAGTGTATATTTAACTTTTTAAGGAACAGCGATTTTACTTAAGTGGGTGTACGATTTCCCACTAAAATCAATCTTTGAGAGTTCCAGTTGTTCCACAGTCTCACCAGCTGGAAGAGGGTGTTGTTCTTATCTGACCCTTGTCTGTATTAAAGGAAGGATTTACTGAAGCCGAAACTTCTCTTCTTTCTTGATGTCAACTTTCTCATTAGATTTTTAAGGCTATTTGTAGCTCTCTGAGAATTCTTTTTCAATCTCTTGTAGGTTTCAAAGACAAGTAATTTCTACCCAGAGAGGAACTAACCGGAATTTGGATTTGTTAAACTAAACAGAAGATGCATGAAAACGTAGATTAATGAGCCTCTCAGACTTCACAAAAGTCACCAAGACTCAAGTTACTTCACTGATCTATTTTAAATCTAATTCCCTGAATAAATATTTAAGCACTATTTGTTCACATAACCCAAGATTGACTAGATCTCTAGATACTATACTCATATGTTAACTAAACCCTATTTGTAGGAGCCCTTTTCAGGTTTATTAAATCTATTATATGGCAGGAGTAGAAATTCGCATTACTAACAAGCTTAACCCCTCCCCTGTTGTGGTGCTATCATATCTAAGACCCATGGAGCCAATTGAGATGAATTGTGAGCCTTTATTAGCTGGCCCTCGACTGACTCTCTACCACGCAGGGTTAGAGGAAATCAGTCCCAACCTCCCAGAGAGGCAGTTTATAAAGAAACAAGCAAGCAGATTACAAAAGCAGAAGTTGGCCATTAGCATATCTTTGAGCAGATTACCACACCCTGGTTAACATCAAACAAGTAAGCAGATTGCAGAAGCAAAAGTTGGCTCACTTCAAAATTTTCCACCCTTAACGCCCTCCCCATCGGGAATTTATTGGTATAGATGATTACAAATTAAGCAACCTTAGAATCACTGATACATTTATTTTCTTTTTTTATTTTTTATTCTCCCCCTCCCCCACCGAACTTCCCCTTTGGTAACCATCGGCTTTGTTCTAAGGGTCTGTTTCTGTTTTGTTTTTATTCATTTGTCTTGTTCTTTTTTTTTCAGATTCCGCATATAACCTAAATCAAACAGTATTTGTCTTTCTCTGTCTGACTTATTTCACTTAGCATGATACCCAACCCTCTAGATCCATCCATGTTGTCGCAAATGGCAAGTTGTTATTCTTTTTTATTGCCGAATAATATTCCATTGTACATATGTGTTGCAGTCACAAAGCCCATGTGCTTGGCGCATCAAATATTTAATATCCAATAGATCAGAGTTTGGAATAAGGAAAGGTTTTATGAAAATGGCACTATAATGAGAAGATGGGAGATTTCTAGTTTGCTCAAACCCAGCTTGAGAAAGTACAGTTTAACCATCTTGTATCACAAGGAAAGGGAGGAGGGACAGGGCAAGAGGTGGGATCCAAGGAAGAGTGGGCAAATCTCCAAATCTCCAAATCTCCAAATCTCTTTGCTCCCCATTGATCAGACCAGGGGCAGAATTCTTCCAGTCAATTGGTATGTTTATAAAAATGCAGTTTAGAATTAAGGTAGAGTTAGAGTGCAAAACATTTCACCCTGTTACACATGTACCATATCTTTATCCATTCGTCTATTGAGGGACATCTAGGGTGCTTCCATATCTTGGTTATTACAAGTAATGCTGCAATGAACATAGGGCTGCACGTATCTTTTCGAATTAGTGTTTTGTTTTGTTCAAATTGCGGGGTAAGAACAAACTTTCCTGTACCCTCAAGGTTCTTCTGGCTGGTCTAATAATCAAATAGACTTGGGACAAATTTAATAAAATAACCAAATTTAATTTAAAAAATATGTGTGGGAACCCTGCATATATGAGAGAGTCAGAGATCTCACATGCACAAGAGGTGCAGAGATAGAAAGAGAACATGGATATATAAGACATTCTCAGCTAGGGATGAGGTAAGATGACTTAGTAAAAATTATAGTACATTAAAAATATTTATTTACAAAGCATCTTCCATCATACAGGTTCTCATTCTCAAATTGTTAAAATTTGCTATTTTCTGAATGTCATACAGTGGTTAATTTCCAAGAAGCAGCAGTGTAGGTGCCAGAGCAGGGTCTGGGGCATGCACCAAAGCCTTCTGGAATCTGGTCCTCCCTCAAGACTGATGCCCTTGAACCTACAACATGACTGCTTTGTTATGCTCTTCATCTCAAAAACGAATTATACTTTAAATTCTCCTCTAAAATGTTTCCATTAGGAAATGATCTCAAATGTGATATAAGGCCAATGAGATTTCAATATCTAAGGTTTTTCCTAATACACTCTTATCCATTGAATGCTTTCCTCTACAATTAGGTTTCAGCTAAGTAATATGGCAGGTGTTGGCTCTGTATGTGCCATCCTCATCTGCCCAATGCATGTTTAACTTAATGCTTCAGACTTTTAAAATTATAATTGCTTATAAATTTGTAAGCTAGTTATTAAATAGACAAAAACTCTTTTAGTCTTTAGATACTATTTCTGTACGAGAGTTGAAACATAAACATAACTTTTTAACACATTATATTTGACTTAAAATATTCATCAGAAAGAGGCATGTAAGTAGCAGCTTGTTTATGGGATGTGCTATTGTTTCCTTGTGAAAATTTAGAAGGAGATTAATTCTTGATTGTACCAATGGCTGATAGTCCCTAGATGATGTGTCCTGTGATGTCTACAGTCACCATGCAGCTGCTCCGTTGTGTTAACGATAAAGTTGCTCCATTTGTTTGCTTTATTTTGCTGCAAACATAAAATATATTATGTGATTATGCAGGTATTCCTCAAATGAAAGAATGTGTGCATTGCAAAAAAAGTGTGATGTAAAGTAAATTTGGATTAAATAAATCTGATTTACCTATTGACTTCTATTATAGAATCAGAAATACATACCACAGGGGCGGAAAAATTGGTCCTTGGATATAATACATTTATATTTAATAATGTAGCAGTGCCTGTAATGAGACATATTCAAAGGGAAAACAATAATTCTCTGATAAAATATTAACAATAATGCATTCATAGTGACTATAAGTTATATTATTTTAAAACCACTGTAAGTAGAACTATAAAACAGTGCCAAATTCTAGATTGTCTGTTTCACATGTGGTTTCCAAGAGGCAATCAACTATTAAATGTACACAGTTTACCAGCCTTAAACTACAAATACTTTTAACTTTATGTCCAAAGTAATCATTTTACCATTTTCCCCCATCTAGGATGGAAAAGAAATATTAGTGTACTTCTGCGCTTGAAAATTCCATCTTCTGGCTGGGAAAAAGGGATGACCTAGATGCGTTCACTCACTCACTCACTGATTTATTCATTCATATGAATGCCTACTACATGTCTCAGATATTCTGCTAGTTGCTGAGGTTAAGAAAATAAAATCCAGTTTATGCTTTTAGGGAGAACAACAGAAAAGCAGAAAACTGCCCTACAGTGTTCAATCCAAAGGAAGTACATTTAATACAGACCTCTGAAAAATGACTTCACATTTGAACGTTTGATACAAGATCTCAAATTGGTGGCCTTATGGCTCAATCCAGCCTGAAAGTGAGTTTTATTTGGCCTACTTAGAGTTGAAAACAAACAAACAAACAAACAGTGTTTTGCCTTTTTTTGAAAAACAAAATGGTCTTACAATGTTAGGCATGCATTTCCATGTAGCAATATGAAATTGAGTAGTGGCTCAATTTAGGAGAATTGAGTAGTGACTATCTGTTTTTAGAAGGGCTTCAAGCTCACTAGCTAATAACAATCCCCACTATTACCTCTTGCTGCCCCAATATAGGAAATAAGAATTATTTGCCATTTATCATCACACTTGGACTGTTGCTTTACTTATAGTAGAGAACCTATTTCTCAGAATCCGTGTCTCTATATAAAGGAGAAAAACAAAAGGTAAACCAAGAAAGGCACCTGTTTAAAGAAAATAAGAGTGAACATATTACTACTATTTGGCCTTCACTCATTACATGAGAGTCTGAAACTCTTACTCTAAGAATCAAATGGAGAATGAGGGAAGGTGATAGAAAGAGTATAGGGAACAGCATGTGCAAAATGATAGCTGTGTGGCTAATGTACGGGACTGCAGATATTTCAGTATGAATGGAGGGTGGGGGAGTCTATAATGAAAAATCAGGAGATGAGCCAGAAAGCAGTCTGAGCCAGTCCTTTTCCAGAGCAAAACTGTGACTGATGGCTTTGAGGAGGTGATTCCACATCAGCCCAAGCCTACATTCTTCATTCCAGACAGTGGACATCAAGGCAAGTCTATATTACCTACTTGATTCAGGTTCCAAATAAGATTGCCAGATAAAATACAAGATGCCCAGTTCAATTTTGATTTCAGATAAACAATAAATAATTTTTAATATAATATTTGGAACATGCTTATGCAAAAAAAAATTTCATTGTTCATCTGAAATTCAAATTAAACTAGGTGTCTTATATTTTTATTTGCTAAATCTGGTGGCATTCAATGGCTAGGTCCAACCTAGGTGATTATTTCTATTTTTTAAATTTCTACTTCCATATTAAAACACATTTGTCAAATTATTTCTTTAAAAGAAAGGTGTCCTCCTGGATATCCCAAAATAAACTTTAGCATTTTAGTGAAACATTAACCAGTTCTTGTATTGATCTACTTCTCACCATGTGTTGCCTTAGCTTTCTTTAAATAATGTATTTCTCATCCATCTTGCATTTAGTGCTATGATGTGAATTACTGAGGGAGTCTATAGCTCTTGGTGGCCTCCATGAAAAAGAAAGAAGTGGCCAGGAAAGAACAAGATTTGAAGACTCTAAAACAAAAGATCAACTCTCTGAACTAGCCTCACATCGCCAGAGAAAGATTGCCAGCTCCTGAAGATTTATGAATCTAAACAAGAAATAATACTTGAAATTTGCTGATAAATTTGAAGAATTTAGTAAAACATTGTGTATAGATTATTCATCTAAAATGTAATTTAGTTAAGCTCAAATAATTTTTTCCTTACAATTTTTCAAAACCCTTTTAAATGAAGACAAGCTCTATATTACACTACAAAGTGATCTCAAGGATGTATTGTTAAGAAGAAAGCAAAGAGTGATGAAAAAGAAAGAATATATAGCTCTATTTTTTTTAATCAATGAAGCTTATACCAAAAACTAAATTTAAAAAATGGTTAACTAAAGGGGAAGGAGGGGCATTGATGAAAACTAGGTCTTTCTGCATATATCTTGTTCCATAGATTTGACTTTGGAAATGCATGAATAATTTACATAATTTTAAAGAATTAAACCAAGAAGAAAAGAAAGAACTCCCTAAATATAAAAAAAAATGAAACTGATGTACCTAAAGTTTCTGCCATAATCACAGAGAATTATTTCAAGTATCTTTAAAACCATATTTTAGAGGTGGGACTTCTGAAATGGCAGAGTGAGGACTCCACAAATCTACACTTCCAAAAAATGAATGTTTTTTCAGATCTCTGGAAATTAACCAAAGGCTTACAACAATCTCAAGAGAATTCATTCAAGATAAACTACCAAACCTCAGTAAGTACAGTGAGTTTGTGACATTTTAACTTGTCCTATTCCCATATATCTCACCCCCACATCTATAGAGCTCCATCCATAAACAGTAAAATTCATATTCTCCTAAAGTGCACATGGAATATTCTATAAGGTAGATCACATATTAAGCCATAATAAAAGTCTCAATAAAAGTCTAAGTTAAAAGAAGCAAAATCATACAAAGCATGCTTTTTAACCACAATGGAATAAAATTAGAAATCAATAGCAAAAGAAAATTCACAAGTATGTGGAAATTAAAGATCACATGCCTAAATAACCAATGAGTAAAAATAAAAATTAGAAAATACTTGAAATGAACAAAAAGCACACATACCAAGTTATAGGATACAGCTAAAGCAGTGCTTAGAAAGAAATGTATAAGCTGTTAATACTCATGATAGAAAAGAAAAAAGATTTTAGATCATTAACCTAACCTTCTACCATAAGACATTGGAAAAAGAGGAGCAAACTAAACCAAAGCAAGCATAATGATAAAAATAGGAAAGATTCAAGCAGAAATAAATAAAATAGAGAACAGAAAAATATTAGAAAAAAATCAATGAAATGAAAAAAATCAAGAAAATTGGTAAACCCTTAGCTAGACATACCAAGAAAAATAAGAGAAGACTCAAATTACTAAAATCGAGAATAAAAAAGGACATCACTACCAAACTTACAGAAATAAAATTAATTATAAAAGAATACTAGGAACGACTATATGCCAACAAATTAGGAGTATTGGACAAATTCCTAGAAAAGCACAAACTGCTAAATCTGATTCAAGAAGAAATAGAAAATCTGAATAGATATACAAAAGCAAAGAGATTGAATTAGCAATTTATCAATTACTTCAAAGAAAACTCCAGGCCCAGATGGCTACACTGGTGAATTCTACCAAACAAAGGAGCATACCAATCCTTCACAAACTCTTCCACAAACTAGAAGAGGAGAGACCCTGCAATTCCATTCCTAGGTATACCCTCAAGAGAAATGAAAACACATCTACACAAAAGCATGTACACAAATGTTCATAGCAACATTATTCACAATGATGAATACTATGGGGATAAAAGGTAGAAACATCTCCAAATGTCCACCAACTGGTGACATTTGGATAAGCAAGATATGATATATCCATAGACTAGAATATTACTAAGTGATTAAGTACTTTTACATTCTACAACATGGATGAACCTTGAAAATATTGTGATATGTTAAAAAACACAGTCACAATAGACCACATATTTTGTGATTCAGCTTATACGAAATGTCCATAATAGGCAGAAAATAGAGACATAAAGTAGATACGCGGTTGACTATGGCTGGTAGTAGGGTGGTGAGCATGAAGAGGATCTGAAAATGGGTGTGAGATTTCTTTTTGGGGGGAGGTGATGAAAATGTTCTAAAATTAGACTTCAGGTTGTTGTACAATTCTGTGAATATGCTAATCCAATTGACAACTAACAAAGACACGTGGACCTCAGACCTATAACAAGAAGGAATTCAATTCTGCCAAAACCCAAAAGAGCTTAGAAATGGATTCTTTTCCAGAACTTCCAAATAAGATTCTGGTCCAGCCTTGAGTTTGGCTGTGTGAGACTCTAAGCAGAGCTTAACTAGATTTCTGACTTCTGGAACTGTGAAATAATAAATGAGTGTTGTTTTAAGCTGCTACATTTGTGGCAATTTGTTATTTAAGAATAGAAAACTAATATAAGAAGGAATGAATCAAGAATATATTCTGCTTCTTTAAAAAAAGAATTTATCTTTCTTTTTCTGTACAAACTGTAGTTCAAAGTGTCTTAGTCAGCTCGGGCAACAGCTTAGTCAGTAACTTGTTACCATAGACTGGGTGGTTCAAATAGAAATAATTTATTCCTCATGTTTCTGTAGGCTGGGAAGTCCAAAATCAAGATGTTTGCAGGTCTACAGTGTGGTGAGGGACTGATTCCTAGATTGTAGACTGCCGTCTTCCTCCTGTGTCCGCATATGCCAAAGAGCAGAGAAAGAAAGCTCTCTCGCATCTTTTCTTATAAGGGCACTGATCCCATTCAGGAGGGCTCCACCTTCATGACATAATTATCTCCAAAGGCCCCATCTCCAAAAGCCATCGCATTACAGGTAAGGGTTTCAACTTTTGAATGGGATAGGGGTGGTACACAAACATGCAGTCTATAACACGAGATGATAATTAGTGGGAGAACATTCTTCTTTATAAAATAATTCTAGGCAATAAATGCAATAGGAATGCCATAATTAGGATGTTACTGTTCTGTAACCCCAAATGAAATGATGGATCTAGACAATGATCATCAATGACTGCTAAAGCCATTGGGTGAAAGGTTGGATCAAACTGACAGTACCTAACCCTCTGATCTAACTTAACATCACACAAAGTGAATACAAATCTCTGTTGGTGACTGAGGTACACAGGAATGCGACTGGTCCTGATGATTTCTGAAGAGAAGGTAGGTCATCAAAAAGAGTTATACCCTCCCTCTTGGGATTGGTTTGGTCTAAGGTGATGAGAATGAGGATGAAATCAAGGCAGTGGTGGATGACACAGTCCCCGCAATGATAGACTCAACATGATAGTAAAACAGAGAAAAGTCAAATTCAACTAATCTTTCTTGTCTGAGTTACTAAAGTCATGGGGATATTATTTCCTAAAGTAAAAAAAATTTAGAAGATATAGCAGGTTTGGCAGAGATAATAATTAGTTCAGTGAAATGAAAATTAATCACCATATGATTAAATTAACTCAAGAACATCGTGATGGTTTCAAACAGTAAAACTGTTTTGATTAAGATTTTCTATTAAATTGTCTTTTTTTATTGAAGGATAACTTTTAAGTTTCAGCCCATCCCAGAAATACTAGAGGATTAAATATTAAAATATTACAAAGTAATACTGAAACAGTGAGTGAGGGGTTTTTTTCAGTATGTTCTCAATGCTTATATGCATTGGTGTGTGATATTCTAGTTTGGCTGTTACAGTAGTCTAAGGTGAATGCCAATAAAAACTATAATAAAGTACTTCTATCCATACTCTAGAAGGAAAAAAATAGAAAAAGACATAATACCAGGTGCTAGTAAGGATATGGAACATCTGAATCTCCCATATACTGCTGGTGAAAGTATGAATTGATACAACCACTTCGGATAATCATTTAGCAGTATTTACCTTAAAAAAAATACCTATAACAGTGACTCCACTCCTAGGTATAATACCCACACATATGTTCAGAGCAGCACTTTTTATAAAAACCTCCAGCTGTTAATAACTCTACTGTCCATCAATGGTAGAATGGATAAATAAATCCATTTAATTAATTCATACGGTGGAATACTATAGAACAATAAGAGTGATAAACTATAACTATGCATAAGAGAACAATTGAATGTCACAAACATAATGCTGAGTGAAAGAAGCTAGATGACAAAAAATATGATTATATAAAGCAGGGTCATCACACTAAGTGCATGGACAGGCCACCTGTTTTTGTAATTAAAGTTTTATTGGACTGTAGTCACACTCATTTGATTGTGTATTGTCATCAGCTGCTTCAGTGCTCAACTGCAGAGTCGAGTAGTGGTGACAAAGACTATCTGGCCTGCAAACCTAAAATATTTATTATCTGGATCTTTAAGAAAAAGTGAACTGGTTCTTGATATAAAGTTCAAAAACAGGCAACATTGATCTATAATGTTAGGAGTCAGGGTAGTATCTAGGACTAGAAAACTATAAATATAATTATGAGTTTTTCCTTTTCTCAAAACCACTAAAGAAAATTTTACCTATACCACAGATGCAGCAACTATTACAAATAAGAATTTCTGATTTTTATTCTCTACAACTGTGTATGTAATTGTGACCTCATTAAGACAGGTTTCCATGGACACACTTAGTAGGATCGACGTAGAGGTAAAACATTAGTCCAGAAAATACTGTCTGTTTAAATTTAAGACTAATTCAATGAAGGACGATTTAAACACACACACACACACACACACACACACACACACACACACACACACAATATCTGCCAATGTCTGAAGATACCGGTTGTCACAAGTTGGAGTAGAGTGTTCTACCAGTTATCTAGTGGGTAGATGCTGTTAAACATCCTGCAATGTACAAGACAGCCTCCCATAATAAATAGTTACACAGCCACAAATATCAATTGTGCTCAGGTTGAGAGACCCTGGTTTGATGAATGGCAAAATGAATTTAGTGCCTCTAGAAGTCAGATATAAAATGGTAATAATAGTAATAAGAATAAAGCAGTGCCGTCCAATAGAACTTTCTGCAAATGATGAAAACTTTCTGTATGTGTGCTGTTCAACAGCCATTTAACTATATGTGGATATATTGAGCACTTGATATATGGCTAGCTCAATGTAGGAACTGAATGTTTTGTTTATCTAATTTTAATAAACTTGGACTTCATAGGACTAGAACGTAGACTCAGAGATGGACTCATTCTGTGAATTCTTGATGTCAGTTACAAGCTGTTTGACTCTGGCAAGTTGTTTGCACCTTCATTTTCTTATATGAAAAATGAGGCTTAGAGTAGAACCAAGGTCAAAGGATTGTGTGATTATTAAGTGAGTCAGTATGTGTAGAGCACTTATAATGAGCCTGGCACATAACAAGTGCTGTATGAGCTATATAAATATTGTTATTATTCTTATTATACATTATTACTATTATTAAAATATACTATGCAAAGCTTCCTTTTCCCAGTCACTCTCCATTTCCTGCAGAAGGAAATCTAATTCTCCTAGAGTGGTACACAAAACCTTCAAAGACCTTATCCCCTCCTGCTTCTCCAGTATTATTTACTCCTATTTCTCGATTCCAGGTCAGATTCTTTATAGACTCAAAGAAACTTTGCTTTTCGGAACTGCAAGATGATTTTTGTATGTTTTTAATTATAAAATACTTCAAACATAAAAAGTATAAATGATAATATATTAAGTATTCATATACCACTTTACCATTTTGCCTTATATGCGTCAGAATATTTTTTAAATTTTTGAGCATCTAAAAACTTTTTTATTATGGAAAATTTTGAACATACACAAAAGTAGATGGAATAGTATAATGAATCATCACCCAGCTTCAGTAATTATTAACATTTTACCAATATTACTGTTCCAGCTCTTTTAAGAAAATTGAATTTGACAAAAGCAGTTATAACTAAAAAGATATCTGTCATCTATCTCTGTCTCTATTATCTATTTATCATTTATCTATCTATTTGTCTATCTATCTATCTATCTATCTATCTATCTATCTATCTATCTATCTATCTATCTGTTTATCTTTTAATCTGTTACTGTAGTGTACTACATTGATAGATTTTCTGATGTGTTCTTTGCATTCCTATGGTAAATCCTACTTGGTCATAAAATATTTTCATATGTTGTTGAATTTGAGTGGCTAGTATTTTATTTAGGATTTTTACACCACTGTCCATAAATGAAACTGGTTTATAATTTTCTTTTCCCATGTGATCTTTCTCCTGTTTTGATATTAACAGTATACAATTCTCATACAATGAGCTGGATATTTAATATATATATTCTCTATTTCTTAGGCAAAAAGTTTTACATTGAATATGAAGCTTGTAATTAGGTTTTACAATATTTGTAAGTTCTATATTCAACGGTCACATCCTATGTATTTATTTATATATTCTTACTTCTTTTGATTTGCACCATCTATCAGTATAAACATAACAGATTTGTTAAATTCTCACAATATAATTGTTAACTGTAAATTTCTTTTTGTAATTCTATCGATTTGAAATTATGTTGTTAGTTGAATAAAAGTTTAAGAAACAGTTCCATTTTTTTATTTTAAAACTTTTTGTGTTGCTTTTTTTTGCTGTGACTTTTATAAACTGTATATAGCTGGATTTTGTTATTTTCTCAATCAGATAATCTCCTTCATTTGTTGAGTTTATCTGTAAACATTTTTAATGATTGCTGATACAGTTGAACCAATTTTATCTTCTCACAATTTGTTTTCTGTTTACTGTTCTTTGCCTCTTCTTTTCCTGCCTCCGCTGGTTTGGGAATTATATATTGCATTTCTATGATTTTACTGGTTACCCTTGATGTTTACATCCATACTTAACTATAAACTTTCTAACAAAATTTAAAATTATTACATATTTTTATCTTCTCCTGAACATAATACGGATTTTAATCATCTTTAACTCTCTATCGAATAACATTTCCCTCCATAATATTTATATTGTTATCTTCAGTTTCACTTTTACTTTTTTAATACAATAAATTGTTTTCAAGGTAATAGGCAACAGGTAATTAAATTTACTGACATATTTTTGTCCATTTCTGTTCTTGTTGCTATTTCTTATACCCCATGCCTTCCCTCTGGGCTAACCTTTTGTTCTTACTGCAGTATACCCTCTAATAATTCTTGTAGTGAAAGTCCATAAATTCTTCTAGCATGTAGGTATAAAAAAGTCCTTATTTTGTCGCCATTTTTAAAATTTATTTTTCAATTACAGTTGACATACAATATTATATTAGTTTAGTGTCACAATTTTTAAAATGATATTTTAATGGGAAATAAATGTTTAGGTTGCAGTTATTTCCCCTCAATACTTTGAAGATGTTCCATTGTCTACTGATGTCATGAGTAATCTGCTATTAGACTAATTGTATCTTTGAAAGTAATTTTTTACTCTCTGCAATAACCTTTTATATTTTCTTTCTCATTGATTCTTTGTAATTTCACTTCAGTGTATCTAGCTATAGATTCTTTTATCCTGTTTGATATTCAGCAATTTTGATCTAAGGACTCATGTATGTCTTCAATTTTGGAAAATTACCAGCTTTTTCATCTTGAAACAGTGCTTCTCTTCCATTTCCTCAAGTCTTTTACTTTAGAATTCCTGTTTTTATCCTCCATGTCTCTTAACTACCCTTTCATATTTGTTTTTAGTCTTTTTCTCTGTGCTGTTTTAGGGGACTTCATCAGGACTACCTTTCAACAAAGTTGTCTTGTTACTGTGTCTGGTCTTGAATTTAACTTATCTATTGTATTTTTAATTTTTTTTTTAATTTAAAAGTACATAATTGATTCTTTTCATACTCACCTATGCTCGTTTTTTTTCTTATTTTTATTCATAATTCCAGGTACTTGTGAAAAAAATTATTCTTCTCTTCGAACATCCTAATATATTTATTTTAAAGTCTTTGACTCTTCCGTAAGTTATTATTGCCTGCAATAAATTTATTACCTGATTATTGATTTATAGTTTATCTTTCTTTGCCTTCTATTTCTGAACATGTTTTTTGCTTTTTGGATATTAGGGTCTTTTGAATGTTGGGTAGGTGAGTTTCCATCTTTCCTTGTCTTTTCCCCATCTTCTCTGGCAACAACCAGGGAGTTGAGTATTGAGTACAAAACTGGATTTTATGATGGCATTTATGAAGTCTTATCAGATGGTGTCCAATAAGCAACTTAATTCAGTCCCAGCAGCCCAGGCTGTATTTGTGTACTCCCTCCTTACTAGACCTATAACTTGCTGAAAGCTATAGCCTCTCCAAATTATTGACAATAGCTTTTTCTTTCCCCTTCAGCCTCCTTACCAGATGAGGAGGTGTCATTCCAGCAATTGGCTTTAAGCAGAGATCCTGATAATGGTCTTCCTCTTGCCTGGGTTCTGTTTATCTCCCTTTACTCTGCACAACCACTATCAGCTTCCAGAACCAGAGCTTCCCAAACCTGAGGCTTTATGTCCCCATCATTTTCTTTCTGTGTTCAGTTTTTGTCCAAACAATTGTTTATCTTCTTTTAAAGTCCAGCTATATGTTTTTCCTTTTTTACTTTTACGTCATGTTTCTTGATGTTATCTATTTGGACTAGAGAAGTTATATTATGTGCTGTCTTACCAAGATGCCAATTCCATAACTTTTCACAAGTTGTTCCTTTGTTTACGACAACCTTCCATCACTGGTCTACTTCCAAATCATCAAAACTGCTCTGAAGCCACCTCATTATACACTCTTTCTAGATAATTACTTCTATATCATGGATACTTTTCTGCTCTTCCTTTAACTATGTTGTAATTATTTGTTTTGATATCTGTCCTCGTCAGAGAGTGAAACATGTTTCATCATTATTCTTGTATCCTCCAGAATCTAGCAGATTGTCTAGCACATAGCAGATGATCAATAAAAGTTTGTTTTATTAAACTGAATGGAATGGAGCAAAGATCCCAAAAAATTCAAGAGAACTGTATTTTAAACACTTATATCCAGCCTCTTAAAGAAGTTGCATGGCTTTACTGCTGTATCAATATGAACTTAAATGAGAACGAAAATGAAGAAGACAGATTCAAAAAATAGTTCACAGAGAGTCAATGGAATTTGGTGACAGATATGGTAGAGGAAGAAGGTGACACTAGAATTAATTACAAGGTTTATAACTCAGGTGAGTGGGCACCCAATGATAGTGTTATCCAACACCATGAAGACTGAGGAACAAGTAGATGTGTAGGAAACATGAGTTCAATTTAAGACATGTCAAGTCTGACAAACTTCACACTTCACATCTATGCCTAAGATTGGCATAGGGGTGTCATAACACATTTGAGAAAAATCTCTAATCACAAAATTTCATCTGGAATGTAAATGGTGTAATATTTTGATAAAGTTATTGGAAATTATCTGCAACAATTTAGAAAATGTAATAAATAAAAACATCTTGTGTAAAATTGTCATTCTCCCAGAGTTTGCATAATTTCTCTTGATGAGGCATATAACTGTTGAAGCATTTGCTTAATTGATAATTTGTGCATAATTTTCTAAACTTTAGAACATAATTATCATCACTTGTGTCTGAGTTAACACTGAAATGAAACACTTTGGTGAAATGTTTTAGACACTAACAAAGTTTTAAAGACAGTAAATAAGGAAGAAAGAAAATTTTTGATTAACATAAGAACAGCAGGCTTCTGTCAAGCTCCATACAATATAGCATGTCTTGGGATATAATAAAATTGGACATAATCAGAGCATTAATCTAAAGTAAAATTGAGTGTGATTTTAATCAATTTATTCGAGATCAGAAGATTTTAGTTTTAATTCGAATTTTCGTTACCCATTTGAATGTGGACAAGTCATTTAAAATCTCCACTCCTCAGTCTCCTTATCTTTCAAAAGGAACTATCCTTCAAGAGCCTTTCCAATTCTTCCAGTTGTTATCCAAGTATCTGTCTATATGCAATCCTCTTGTTTTTTAATTTCTCATCCATTAACACCCACCTTGCTTATCTTATAAGTCTGTTGGGAGGATTAAATGGAGGATTAAATGAAATGATGCATATATAAGGAGTTTTAAAAAGTTAAAAATGCTTTGCAAATGTAAAATATAATGATGATATTGGCTCTTAAAATCATTCTGATGGATTTTTTTTTAATTGAACAAGACTCAATTGTATACTAACAGAACCTTACTTCACAAATGGTCAAAATAAGGCATAAATTGGATATATTAAAAGAATGTTAGCATTGAAAGGGACCTTAAACATCATGAAGATTAAGAAACTGAGTTCCAGAGAAAGGGATACAAAAATGTCACAGAGAAACATTTAAAACCTTGTGCTCTGGTTACTATTATTGTATAACATATCACCCTAAAAGTAGAGACTTAAAACAACAACAACATGGTATCTTGTATGGTTTCTGTAGTTCAAGATCTTAATGAAGGGCTCATATGGGAGATTCTAGCTTGAAGTCTTTCATTGGATTGCATTCAGATGGTGGCTGGTGCTGGAACAATTGGCTGTTCAGGACCTAGCCTTAGAAATCTCACCATGTTACTGCTGCTGTACTCTACTGGACAAAATAGTCACAAAAGCCCACCTAGTTTCACGGGATCAGGACATGGACCCCACCTCTCAATGGGAAGAGAGTCAAGATTATAGTCTAAGAGTAAATGGGATGGTAAATATTGCTCAGCTCCCTTTGGAAAATACAATTCCTACTATTTCTGCATATCTAGCACTTAGTATAAATTTGGTTATCAAACTAAACTGAACATTAAATTATTTTTCAGTCTTATCTTCTTATAAAATTATTTTCAAGTGATTTTTTAAAAAATTATTATCAAGTTATTGAAAGGTAATAACTTGATTATAACACCAATGGGAGACTTAGTCCCATGCATTTGATTTTCTCCTCCCAACGTCTCTATCTTTCTTGATGGAAAGACAATTGTTTATGCTTAAAAATGAAAAAAAATAGTGATAAAAATATGTTATCTAGAGCCGCTCTGTTCAATAAAGTAGTCAATAACCACCTGTAACTGTTGAGCACTTGAAATAGAAGAATGAGAAACTAAAATTTTAATTTAATTTTAATTTAACTTAGTCTAATTTAAATTTAAACACTGACACTCAGTCCAGTTATTAGAAAAACTTAAGAATGTTTAGAAAAACTTGGGTAGGTGAATCTACTTTTTCATTCGCAAGTTTTATGAAATCTAAATACAGATAAAATATGCCTAATGAAAATTTAACGTCTGACTTGAAATATGCTGTAAGTGTAAAATATACACTGATTTCAAAGGCTTGCTAAATGTGAGATATCGCAATGATTTCTTACATTTATTACATGCTAAAATGATAATTTTTGGACATATTGAGTTAAATAAAATATATCACTAAAATTACCTTCATGTTTCCTTTTACCTTTTTAATGTGGCTATCAAAAAATTTTCAATTATGTATGTAGCTTGTGTTATTTTTCTATTAGATAGCACTGATCTAGAGACAGGGAGGTAAGAAACAAAATAATCACATAAATGATAAAAATGGTTTTTCATAAGAAAACTTATAAAACTAGTTGACAATTTAAAATGCATGCATATATCATATTGATAGAAAAATATGAAGAAATGGAAAGAAGGAAGGATTTCGGGCCATATGTCATTATAAGCATTAAAAGGTTAATTGACACCAATGAGCCCACTAGATGAAAGGCTTTTGTTTTTCTGCTTCATACCTACTAAGTCCTTGGTCAAAACTTCCAACCATATAGGTTGAGACATTTCTGCCAGTGAATAAAAATAAGCAATGCAGGAGTAGTCTGTATTAGTTAAGGGCCAACCTGTGTTAACTAAAGGAAAGAAGAAAGGGAAAGGAGAGGGAGGAGGATGAGGGAAGAAGGGGATAAGGAGAGAGAGATAAATGGAGAGAGAAAGGGATAGGAGAAGAAAGGGTGAAAGAGGTACTACTTTAAGTTTAACTCAGAATATAGCCCTTCCACATACTCAGAAGACTGATAGCTGCCCCACTGGCAGGCAAGGAAGGCAGTACACAAAGAGTTTTCAGCAATGCCTACTCCCAAGACATTTTCTGCTGCTTCAATGGATGTTATCTGCTCCTGTAACCAAGCAGCACATTTTACTCCCAATGTCTGAGAAGGATGCTGCTCCTGCTATGAGAGATAACCCCTCCCTTTTCTTGTGGGCATAAAAAACTCTGCTTGCACTTGGTCAGCAACATCCTCTTTCTGCAGCAGCTGTCAGCTGCTACTGAAGCTTCCCTGCTTTATGAGTAATAAACAACATTTCTCACCCCTCTGATTCCTCTGGTGTTTTTCTGGAATATCCAAACCCAGGTACAAGTTACAGGCTGGGGGCTCCTGGGTTACAGGTACAATTCACAATAGCTACAACATTTATGAAATACCTAGAATTCAATATGAAGTATTTGAGTACTCTATAAAAAGTATAAACTTTATGAAAGGACATAAAAAGAGATTGAAAACATATATGTTCTCTAAAGGAATGATTGTATAAAGACATACATTTTCACCAAATAGATTTATAAAATTAATGTAATCCCAATCAAAAGCCCAATGAGACTATATATAAAATGTTTAAAATATACAAAACCAGTATGTCAATTCCTCAGAAAGTTAAACATAAGCTTACTGTATGACCCACCAATTCCATTTCTGGATACTGTTTAAGAAAAAACCACAGGCTCCAAATGGTATGATTTGTGCTAAAAGCCCATGATACCAAACTTGTATTTAATACATTTCAACCTCTCCTAGTTGAAATCTTAACCAACCAGTATGAAATTTTCTGGTCAAGCACCAATAAGGTAATCTGTCATATGGACCCTCTACATCCCCCATAGAAAGAAGAGACAATACGCATCATACACACGCTTCCATTCTCTTCCTTCCAAAAAAAGATGTTCCAGATATTCTGACCCAAGAATATTCCTTTTTCCTTTGCTAATAGCTTTCTTGCCCTGACCTTCTATAAATACCTTCCATTTTGTATAACCCCTTGAAGCATCCTTCTAGTTGTTAGATGAGATGTTGCCTGATTCATGAATTGCTTAATAAAGTCAATTAGATCTTCTAGTTTACGCAGCTGAATTTTGTTTTTTAACAGTACATACTCAAAAAGAATTGAAAACAGGGACTCAAACAGATACGTGCACGTAATGTTCATAGCAGCATTATTCACAATAACCAAAAGATGGAAACAACCCAAATGTCCATCAACAGATAAATGGATAAACAAAATATGATATATACATACAGTGGAATATTATTCAGCCTTAAAAGTGAAATTCTGATACATGCTACAACATGGATAAACATTGAGAACTTTATATTAAGTAAAAAAAGTAGTCACAAAAGGACAAATATTATATGATTCCACTTATATAAGCTACCTAGAATAGGCAAATTTATTGATATAGAAAGTAGGATAGTTACCAGGGGTTGGGGTAAGGGTAATGTGGAGTTATGTAATGGGGACAGAGTTTCAGTTCAGGATGATGAAAAAGTTCTGGAGATGGATAATAGTGATTATTGGCCAACAATGTGAATTTACTTAATGCCACTGAATTATACATTTTAAAATGGTTAAATGGTATATTTTACCACAATAATAAAGTAAAAATTTTTTAAATACAGAAAACCAAACGGCAAATTGCTTACGAATATATACGCACACACGCCAGCTTTATTTATTTATTTATTTTAACAGTAAGGCATATATATATTCACACTGTATGTTCACCTCCCATACTTAAATTTCTTTCTGTCAACATATATTTGACTCCATTTACCCTGTTTACTTCCCACCTGCTCCTACCCTCTGCACTTTGGTAACCACTAGTCTATAGTCCATGCCCATGAGTCGCTGTTTGTCCTGTTCGTTTGTTGCTTTTAGGTTTATATCCCACATATAAGTGATATCATGTGATTTTCAACTTTTTCAGTCTGGCTTATTTCGCTGAGCACGATTATCTCGAGGTCCATCCATGTTGTCACATATGGCAGTATTTCATCTCTTCTTATGGCTAAGCAATATTCCATTGTATATATGTACCACAGCTTCTTTAGCCAATCATTTATCATAGGACACTTCAGTTACTTCCATGTCCTGGCCACTGTGAATAATGCTGCTATGAACATTGGTGTGCAAATATTTTTTCAGATATGGGTTTTCAAGTCTTTGGGGTAAATACCCAGTAGAAGGATTGCTGGGTCATATGGTAGATCAATTCTTAGTTTTTTGAGGAAGCTCCATACTGTTTTCCATAGTGGCTGTACCAATTTGCAGTCCCACCAGCAGCATACACTAACTTTAAGAGGGTGGTTTATGGCCTATTTTTTACCTTAGACAATCTTAAATATTCCTTCAATTTTTGACAAAAGTCTCTCTGTGTGTAAATGTCCAGTTAAAAATCTGAAATGAAACTTATCTTATTATCAATAATTACCTCTGAGTAAGGGAATAGGATTGGTGGGGGTAGCTAAAGGGAGAAGTTCAAGATCCCAAGTCCAGGTTGTCACCTGTGTTTCTAACCATCTCGCCATAAATTAGAGGTTCTCATGAACCCCACCTCGGGTTCAATTAATTTGCCAGAGTAGCTCACAAAACTCAGAAATATTTTACTTATTAGATTACTGGTTTATTATAAATAGATATGGCTCAGGAACAGCCAGATGGAAGAGATGCATAAGGCAAGGCAAGGTGTGGGAAAGGGGCACAGAGCTTCCATGCCCTCTCTAGGCCCATAACTCTCCTCAAATCTCCACATATTCACCAACCTAGAAGCTCTCCAAACCCTGTCATTTTTGGTTTTTATGGAGGCTTCATTACTTAGGTATAGTTGATTAAACCATTGGCCTTTGGTGACAGATTCAATCTCCAACCCCTAGCTCCTTCTCAGAGGTGGGAAGAGGCTGAAAATTCCAACCCTCTAATAATAAATAAGATTCATTCCTACTGGCAACCAGACTCCTCCTTCTGTTACCTAGGGGCTTTCTTCAAGTCACTTTATTAACATAAACTCTAATGTGCTTGACAAGGACTAATTATATGAGTAACAATAGACTTCCATTACACCTTTATCTCTATCATTTAGGAAATTCCAAGTGTTTTAAGAGCTCTGTGCCAAAAACAGGGAGGAAGACCAAATATATATTTATTATTATCAATCACAACATGACAGTATGTGGGAAGGAGAAAATTTCCTCTATCTTCAAGATTCTTTTGGCTGGTCTAATAATCAAATAGACATGAGACAGATTAACAGAAGAAAGCGACCATATTTAATTACACACATATGTATGGGAATCTTGCATACATGAGAGAGTCAGAGACCCTACATACATGAGAGGTTCAGAGACAGGAAAAATGAGGTATATATGACATTTTGAGCTAAGGATCACCTTGGGTCTTCAGAGGAGAAGACAGTCATTGTAGAACCATAAGAAGAACAGATCGTTCAATAATTAGAAGTTTGCCCTACCATAAAGATAGATTTTTTTAATGTTATTTCTGATAATCTTTTATTATGGGCAAGGCCCCTAGTTCAAATTCTTCTAGATAGTTAAATGGGGGCAGAAGTTTCTCTAAAATCCCAGGGTCTTGTTTGCCTTAAGCTCAAAACAATCTGCATACCACAGAAGCATATCTTGTGGTGACTCGTTCTGAACCCCTACAACAACATGTTTGAAATTTTCCGTGATAAAAAGGTTTTTTAAGGGAAAAAAATATGAAATACTGAACATATATAAAAGAGAACATTTAAAAAAAATCTTGGTGTTGGAAAGTCTTTCTAAGAAAAACAGAAACCTGGAAACTTCAAAGGAAAAGATTTACAAATTAAACCATACAACACTTTTAAATTTAGATATGGCAAAAGATACTAAAAACAGAATTGAAAAACAAGAACAAAAGATCAAGGGAAACATGTTTAACATATACAATGGACAAAAGATTAAAAATCCTATTATTTCAACATTACTATAGTTAATAAGAGACTAGAAAAAATGGACAGGGACATTAACTAGTAATTCAGAAAAGAAGATATATAAATGACCAATGCATATATAAAAATAATTCTCTATTTTTGTAATAATCAGTGAAATGAAAATAAAAAGAACAAAGAGTTGTTATTTTTCCCCCCATTAAATTGGTGAAAATGAAAAAGATTACTATTATACGGGATTGTGGAAGGTATGGAGATGTATCCTCTCATACCTTTGGTAGGAATATGAATTGAGACAGACTTTTTGATGGACCATTGGGCAGTGATAATTGAGAAATAAAGTATACACACTCTTTGACCCAGAAATTTTACATCCAAGAATGTATCATATTGAGTCATACATATGCACAAAAATATATTACAAGGATTTTCAGTGAATCGCTGTTGATAATAGTAAATATTTAAAAATGTCTGTAAGGGAGGAAAAATAATTTTCTGTTCTAGGTTCTTGACTAAGAACCTCCTGTAAGAAAAAGACAGAGTCATAGGAGAAAAATGAACTTAAGTATATGTGCAAAGGAGCCCCACAAAGATATGAAACTCAAAGAAATGACCAAAGCAGGAAACTTTTATACCTTTTAGACAAAGAAACAGTAAACTGGTGAAGAATTCACAAGACAAAGGGGTAGTAAAATGGTAAAGCAGTAACAACATTTGTTTACATAGCCTTCTTGGCCCCAAATCCCATCTCCAGTGATAAGGATGCCTTCTACCCTATCTATACAGGAAATTTACCTCCTTCTTTCAGGGGGACAAAAGAGGGTCAGAGTATTCTTGCATCAGCTGTTTCTCAAGTACCTTTAAATCAAAATAATCAATATGCCGAAGTGGCATATTTTGAGGTGACATATTCTAAATCTCTACACATCTCAAATATCAATCAAGATGGTAATGGTTAAGTAATATATGGTACATTCATATTATGTAATACTACACAGCCTTTAAAAAGAACAAGGTCAACATGAAAAGATCTCCAAGATATATAACCAAGTGAAAAATATCATGTATGAATATGTATAATGTTCTTATTAAATACGGCACTCTTTAATTTCCCCAGCATTACATCTTAATTATTCACCCTTAAACAAATAAATCTCAGGTATGACAGCTCATCCTAGAGAATCATGGAGGATGCTTCAAAACAACTCATCTTGGAGCATGCGGCACATTGAATTGCCCATGTGAGGAGCCTCTCTCTCAGAAGTCAATGCTTGAAAACTGAAGTCCACCAGAGAGACTTCTGACTTGAAGTATTTTTGTTTTCTCTGGATACACCATCTTACTCCATATGTCCGTCTTTCTTGCCCAGTATTCCTACAGGCCTATTTACATAGTATATTATTTCTTCCGAAAGATGACTGTCTTTTATCTTTTCGTGGTATTTGAGCCATTTCAGGTGTATTCCAAGGCCTATGTTTTACCTTTGTTCATCTTATAAATATCTCCTCTAATTTTGGTAAAAATGTGTGCATTTGTGTGTGTAAATGCCCAGTAAAGGATCTGAAAGGAAACTCATCATATTATTCTCAGCAGTAACTTCTGAGTAAAGGGATAGGGTTGGTGGGTGAGTGAAAGGGGGAATTTTACTTTTTACTTTATAAACTTTAATATTATTAAAATAAGTATGCCCTTATTTAAATTAAATATAACAAATATATTATTTTATAATGCATTTATAATTTTGAGACAATTTAAATCAACCAGATGACTTTCCTAAGGTTTTCAGTAAGATCTGAACTCCACTAATTACAACCTCAGGTAAGTCTTCCTCTCAAAAGCCTTGGCTCTACCCATGGACATCTCCACAGGATTATCTGTACTACTTCAGATGAATGCTTTGAGTGACAGAAAATCCTGACTCAAAATACTTATACAATAAGAAAGTTAATTATCCCACATAAGAAGAAGTCTAGAGGTAGGTAGGTTCTGGGGCTGGTTGATAAAGAATCCTGACAACATTATCAAGGACCCAAGTTCTATCTACCTCTCTACTCTGCCATCTTCAGGACGTTGGCTTTGACCGCAGGTTGCCTACCCACATGACTGCAAGATGGCTGCTAACATCTGGGTATTACATCCAGAAATGGCATATCCTAAGGAAGAAAAGGTAGTCTCATGTACTACTGTCTCTTTCCTAGGAGCCAGGAATCCTTTCTTAAGAACCTCCAGCAGACTTCTCTAACATATCATTTGCCAGAGTTTGGAAAGTTGTCCGTTCCTAAACCAGTCATTGGCAAGGGGACTGAAATTTGTACAACTGATTTAGAATTACCAGAATCCACTCACCTTGCCACTCCCCAAATTGGGAATGGTGGCAGCTTTCCTTGAAGAATATGGTTGTGTGGGGAGGGGTGGGTACGTGAACATTAGTGTTTCTGTTGAGAAGCGGAAAGGAGGGAATGAATGCAGGATAGGAGTCTCACAGTATCCACTACAAAGTTCTGGGGCCTCACAATCTTATTCTGTTCCAAACAGTACTCCATGCTCACCTTTCAGGCTGAATCTGATCTTCCTCATGCATTTCCTATTTCAGGGAATGGTATGATATGTTCCGCTGTCCAGTTGTCCCTCTTTTCCCTCTTCTTTCTTAATCTATTAGAAAATCTTGTTAATTTACCTTCTAAATCACTCTTGAGTTTGTCTCTTCATCTGTAACTGCTATCTTTTTGTGTCATTCCATTTTATCTCTCAAATCATTTTATTAGTCTCTTTTTAAAATGTGTAGTTTTTCTAGTTATAAAACTATTATACATATATTATATAAAGTTTTGATAAATCCACAAAATAAAAACTGTCTGCACTAACACTACTCAGAGACTGTGATTGTGGACATTTTTGTGTGTATCCTTCTTTGTTTTTTTTTTCTATTTGTGAATCTACATATATAAATAGATAATACTTTGTTTTATAAATTGATATCAAACTTTTATAGTATTTTTATTAATGAAATAGTATGAAATTTCTCCATGTCAATAAATATTCTCTCCATTATCACTTTAAGAACTGCATTATATTTTATTGAGGTTTCATAATCTAGTTAAACAAGCCCTTATTGCTAGATTAGGTTTTTCTCCAGTTTTTTACTTTGTAAATAATATTTACAATGAACATATTGGAAGACAAATCTCTGCACACATTTGTGAGGATTTCCTTAGAATAAATAAATAAATTACCACCAGAGAAATTGCTAGTTGTAAGCCATTTCAACTTCCCCCATTCATTTTTATTATGAAATATTTCAAGCAATCCTAAAGTCTGCTAGATATGATAATAAATATCTATGTACCCAATATCTAGTTTGTCAGACCTTAACGTTTTGCCATATTCACTTCAGATATATTTTCTTAGCAAACTATAATATTAAGACATGTTCGAAACACCCTATCTAGCCCTCCCAGATCCCATTCTTTCCCTGGAGGAATCACTATCCTCCATTTGGTGTTTCTGAGTCCTACGTGGATTTTTAACCTTTACTATATATATATGTATGTATATGCATATGTACATATAGGTCTATGCATGCATAAACAATATATGGTACTGTTCTACTTGTGTTTAATCTTCATGCTGCATGTTTTCTCATGAAGCTTGTTCTTTTTGTATAGCATTATACTTTTGAGGCTTATCCAGGTTTACACATGTAGCTCTAGTCCATTTGTTTTCAAAGTTGTTTATATGGTATTCATTATGTGTCATCAAATTTTCATTGTCTTCTTGGTAGACATTTCTATTGTCTCCACTTTTTTCACTATTATAAGCAACATTGCAATAAATATTCTTGTAAATATCTTCTTGTACACATGAGCAAGAGTTTTCCCTTGGGGTGGAATTGCTGGGGGATAGGGTCTGTGCATAGTCAAATTGGTTTTCGCATTGGTTGTAGCATCTTACCCTGCCACCATCATTGCTGTGAGTTTTCGTTTCTCTGCAGTCTCACCATTACATGGTTTGGCCAGCTCCAACCCTGGCAATGGAGGAAAGTAGGTACCCATTTCTCTGAATTCTGTCACCATTGAGTATTATTAGTTTTTCATCTTTACTCATTTTATAAGCGAAAAAAAAGGTTGATAATGTTTAAATACATTTTGATTCTTTTTTATAAAAGTAACAAATTATTTTAGAAAATTTGAAAAATATAGACAAATAAAAAAAATAGTCCCCTATGATTCCACCACTCAAATATAATACTAAATAATATCTGATATTTATTGAATTCTTACCATACCTAGAACTGCTTCAGATACCTGAAACTTGTACAAATAGGATTCATAAATAAATTTTTAATTTATATGATATGTATACATAAATATGATGAATATATACATATGTATATATTTCACCTTTACGAAAAAGTACCTACTTTTTATAAACTGTATTTTTTTTCACCTTACAAATAAGTCACAATCATTTTCTCATATTATCTGTAGTCTGGATTGGAAGGTGTTATTTAAAACTTCCACAATGTCCAGAAACTAAGGACCAAACTGAGCCCAGCAATGAGTCATAGAGAGCTGGCTTACTGCTAGCTGTATGTAGTTGTGCAACTGACTCAGCCCCATGTGGAAACGGAATGAACATAATAAACTCTCTGCAGATGAGTAATAAGGGAAGCCAACTCCCACCTCTGCCTTAGGGCCTCGTGCTGGGGACCACCCATTCTATCTATCTATCAGACAGCATAGCATGCAACTCTTAGCTACTAGCTCTTGGGTATCCTCATCCCATGCTCCTTTAGGTTTTCTCACCACCAACAACCTTTGATGAAAGCAAATCACCTATGTCATCAGCCTCTTGCCTTCACTGTCCACTCTCAAAAACACCAAACTCTCCAGGCACTGATCCATAGGAACTTTGATTCTCTTACATGATCTGGCCCATGTGTACACTTGAGGAAATGAACTATATTTGGATTTGACCCAGCTTGTATGTCAGAAAAGAGTCTGCAATAGATGAATCTTTGGTCACCTAGACTATTGCAATAGCTCTCACTTCCTCAAGTGTTGCCTTTCTCCCCACCACACTACCCCCTCCACAAATTCATCCATGTAGCTGTAAGTGAACTTCCTAAAAATCAATTCTGATTATGCCATTTCCCTTCATAAAATACTCCAGTGTGCCACCATGACTTACAGGATCAAGCCTGAGCGACTGCTGCAAGGCCTTCTATGATCTCTGCTGCTGGCTACTCTAGCCACTCCACCTGTCGCATTCCTGCTTCACTCTGTCTGTTCTAGTAATTCTGAGTTGTTGTTCTCTGCCCTCCTGACACCATTTCACACATTTGTGCCTTCTTATATACTTCCTTTCCTATCTAAAATTTTCTCCCTTTCTTATCTGCCTGGAAAACTATTTATCCTTCAAAATCCTAATCCAAAGATAATCCCACAAACTCGAAGTACTACCCTACACATTTCTTATTAGTTAAAAGAGGCAAAATTACCTTTACAATGTAGAAACCCAGCTAATGTCAACTTAACAAGGTGGTCAAAATTATCACTATCAATAATAGGACAAACAGGTATCATACGCCCCCAATATAATGTAATAGGAATGACACATTCTGATAGTATTCTTGCCAAAAATATTTCACCTGAATCTAATACCAAAGGAACACTCAAACACATCTAAATTGCAAGATTTTCTGCAATACTGGCCTCAACTCTTCAAAAATGTAGATGTTGGGAAGACTAAAACAAAACAAAAGGCTCAGAAACCATTCCCATTTAAAAGATGCGAAAGAAGCATGACAACTAAATGCAATGTGTGATTCTTAATTCCATCCTGGATCAAAGAGGGGTAGGGTGCAGAAAGCAGCTACAGATAACAGTATTGGGAGGATTGTTGAGTTTTGAATATGGATTATATGTTAGATAATAATGTTGGGTCAATGTTAAAATTCCTGAGTATGGTCATTTTATTGTGGTGACATAGGAGAACGTACTGTACTTTTTCTTAAGAGATACGTACCAAAGGGCTAAGGTGTTGCTGTATCTGCAGTTAACAAGCAGTGATTTAGCAAAAAGAAACAAGCAAAAAAAAATAAATATGTTGTCTGTATATCTAAATAGAGATAAAAAGGGAATGTGGTGGTGAAGTGTTAACCATAGAGGAATTACAGGTGAAGGGTGGACAAGTGTTCATTGTTCTGTTCTTGCAGCTTTTCTGTAGGTCTGAAATTTTTCAAACAAAAATTTGAATACAATGAACAATAAATAATAGAACAAACAAAACAAACAAAAAGCTTTGTTCCAGGTCGTATTTTCTCTGAAGCTTCATGGAATCCCCTTAATGCTCCCAGTCCTCAAACACACATACATAAGACAATGAATCACCCTCTCTTCTGGACTCTTTCCTGATTATCTATCTCTCTGATCAAATTGTAAGCTCTTTGATATCTGGGCCTGTGTGTTGTGTTGAATCTATACAATGCTAGAAGTGTACCTGACACAGACTGGATGCTCAGTGGAAGCTTTTTAAAAATCAATCAAGCTGAGTCTTGAGGGTTGGATAAGATTCAGTAAGCAGATAGGAGCAAGAAGGATTTCTCAAGAGAAAGGAATGGTGTGAGAAAGGTAAGGAAGCAGGAATGTATATTTTGTATTTACCAAGAATATTTGATTTGCTTGGTTAGAACTGAAGATGTATATAGGTGAAAATGCCTAACATACAATAGATTCTTAATAAAAATTTGGTGAATCAATGAATAAATGAGTTTTGAAAGGCGGACTTAGATCAGATTGGAAAGGGCTTTGACTACAGAATTGAGAAATCTGAACATTATCTAGTTATTGACATCAGGGTATTTTCCCAGAGGCAGGAAGAGAGTGTGTTCTTGGGCAAGTCCCTTATACATCTTCCCTAAATAATAAGGAAAAGTAAAGACAGGTGGGAGTCTGAAAGGGACCTGTTTCCAAACTCAGGAGGAAGAAAGGCCAAATTATCTACTCAGGAAAAGCCCCATTGTGGAGTTTTATGACCTTCAACATCCCTCAGATGAAAGGGCATCACAAAATATTGGCTGAAAGAATAAACACATACATCTATTTAACATAAGTCATGCTTGTCTTTGAGAATAGTGGGTGAAATTATTTTGGTTAATTTTACTACATTTTTAAAGTTTAAGAAGTGTATACTTATAACTAGACTCTAACACTCTTTTAGGGGTTCCACATTAGTCCACAGATTACAAAGTTCCTCATGATGCCATATCTCAAATGTTGGACTAAACCTTTTAAAATAATTTTAGCCCAATTGAACTCTCCCCAATAGATGAATTTCTATACATTATATAGTATTTGTGTTTTGTTTTCTCCCAGATAGATTTGTGGGGACTGTTTAAGTAATGCAAAAATAATCTGATTATGACAACTGAGAAAAAGAAAAGCGTGTTGTCTTCTCAGGTTATCATTTTCTTGATCATTCATAAACAGGCTGGCATCTATTTAATCCTTGCTCATAGTCACAGTACACCTTTGTACACAACCCAAAATGATGAGGAGTGAGTGTGAAGTAACACAGCTATTAGCTGCTCTGTGAAAAAAATTGTTTTAGGTTATAATTCTTTTGAATCTTCAAATTCTACAAAAATCTTAGCTGAGAGGAAATGCAAATCTCGGGTAACTTTTAAAAATCTATTCTAAGCCCAATTATGATGTACCATTGACTTGTTCCAGAATTTTTAACATTATTAGGAAGAGGCCTTTAGTAGTGGTCAAAATGACTTGTAGTTTACACAGCATGTGGGCATTCTTTTTCAGGAAAGTAGACAAGATAATTTGAACTGTTGTTTCAGGAAGTAAAGTAGAATCAAGTGATAAATCATTTGTGCCATATGCACAAATGGACTGTGACACAGCTAAATTAGTCACAATTGTCCACCACAGGCCAACTCACCATAGGTAAAGAGTTGTATGTATCAGTTAGCAATGTTCCCTTAAAACAAGTCCTGATATGTCTGTAAGAAGGAGCATAATTCTATGGCTACAATCAACAAAGGAGTATCAGGCAGGCCCACCAAACCCAGCCAAACCCATATTTCACTGGAAGTTTATGAACATTAACATATCGCATGAGCCAAATGATGTTCCCCAACTTAAAATATAATACTGCTACTTTGTAGAAAAAGTGTAAACCCTGTTCCACACCACCAATAAAATAAATGCATTTACAAATATTGTGTTTGTATATCTAAATAGAAAGAAAGAAGGAATGCGGTCCAATAATTGAAATGTAAAATAGGTATCTGATAACAGAACACTTTAAAACATCGAGACATAAAAAATAGGGCTTGGAAAAATAAACAACTGTGAAGAAAGAAAAAAGAAAAGAGATCTGAGGTTTCTCTTAAAGGCCTGGCTGGGAGGCCAAATCTTCCTTGTGGCAAGCTGCCATTGCCATGGAAACCAGTGGGCTGGGCAGTAGGGGATTGTGACAGTAGGGGTGAGGGGGAGAGGTGGTGACCAGTGACTTGTCTACTGTCCCTCAGACCTACTCCAGAGGCTTTGCAGTGTGGCTGCTTCCTGAACACACCAGCGCCGGCGGGAGTGGTGCCCTGAAACTGGCCCAGAGATACCCGCAGTCCTGCCGCCTTGATGACAACACGCCCAGGTCCCCTCTCAGCTGCAGCTGTCCGGCAGCCCTTCTTGATCCATGGCCTCTCCCAGATAACCAGCAGCTTGTACATAAGTAATGGGGTGGGGGCCAACAACAAACTCATGTTATCTAGTAATCGCATCACTACTGTCATCAATGTCTCAGTGGAGGTTATCAATAGATTCTACGAGGGCATACAATACCTAAAGGTACCGGTGGCTGACTCTCCCAGCTCGCACATTTATGATTTCTTTGACCCCATCGCTGATCATATTCGCAGCGTGGAAATGAAGCAGGGCCGCACGCTGTTGCACTGCGCCGCGGGCGTGAGCCGCTCCGCCGCCCTCTGCATTGCCTTCCTCATGAAGTACCGCTCCATGTCGCTGCTGGACGCCTACACATGGACCAAATCGTGCCGCCCCATCATCCGGCCCAACAATGGCTTTTGGGAACAGCTTATTCGCTATGAATTCAAATTATTTAGCAAGAACACCGTGCATATGATCAATTCTCCAGTGGGTATGATCCCGGACATCTACGAAAAAGAGGTCCACTTGATGATGTCTGTGTGAGCCAAGTCAGCCAGCCCCCGACATTTGCTACCTATCTTGAGCATGCTACCAACACTGAACATGACACTGAACTTTGTTCAGTGAAGAAAAACACCCTTTGGAAGGGCAAGCAAAAAGGGAGGGCTGTTGGAGTTTTTAGCTTAGTAAGTCTAATTTTTAAAGAATAAAATTCATTCAATATAAGATGCTGACAGTTTCTTATCTTGCGCGCAGATGCTCATGGCTGCTAGGGCCTGGCCAGAGAGGAGGGTGGAGAAAGTGGTGCCGGGCTCAGATGGACCTGTATCAGGGCCCTGATAGATGCTGACTAACCCAGGAGTGAGTGCCCCAGAATCCCACCTGGTTCTTCCTACCCCAAAGCCAGAGCTCTAGACATCATGGCATTCCCCGCATTTCTCACAGTAAGTGCCACCTACTGGATAGGTGGTTTTCATGGGGTGCTCTGGGAGCCCTGGCAGTCCTGGGGAAGTCTCAGGCCACCCCTGTTCTTACTTTCAACCACAGTGGTCCAACTCTGGTTTTCTAGATGGGATTTACATGAAAAATAGTTTTCAAAGCAACCATTCCACTACATAAAGTTTAAAAATATTTTTTCAAGTGCCATATTAGATGGCAATGTCTCAAGTTGCCCTTGGCAACTATCACCAGTCTGTGTGAAAAGGAACATTAATTCCCTTCTCCAGGGTGAATGCTGAAAGAGAACAGACCTGACACCAGACCTCAGGAGTTTCCCTCATGGACTTTGGCTTGGAAGGCTGGAGCAGCTGGCCAGGACACACTGTCACTTCTTACACCCCCTCCCATTGTGATCTGGGGCCTCTCAGAGGCTCTGTTTCCTCACCTGTCAAAGCAGTGATAGCCCATCTCTCACAAGATGGTTGCAAGGTTTAGATTCCTTAGCATGAGACCTAGTACATAACTGGTTCCATGCCTACAGTAAAGGGCAGCTCTTGCTCTTAATGATACTCATTGGTCTTGCTGAGTGGGGGTCAGCACATTCATCCTCACAATGGCATTTTCCCCATCTATGCACAGCCCTTTGTTGTCTACAAACTGCTCTTCCAAAAACTCATTCTGTCTGTAAAAAAAAATGGCTTAAGTTTCTTTCAGAGTCTACCTTTTCAGAATTCCCATTGTGTCATTATGTTTAATCCATGTGCAAGTAAGAATTGAAAAGCACAATTCCAGCCTCCCTCTCCCACCCTACCACCAAAGGCCTTGTCTAGAACCGCTGACCATTAAGAGCCAGCACCCAATGACTCATCAGGATATATAGGGGAATTTGCCAAAGGGACAAGTGAGTGGGCCTCAGAAGTAGGCCTTGGAATCCAGGATTGTTCAAACTGCCCAGATTCCTGGTTCTGGCTGGGGACTAGGTGTTCTAATCTAGAGGATTTTAGACTATATATATATAGTCTATTTCAGTTGATGCAGACCTCTGGGTCCATAGCTCAGCGGAGTCTGAATGCCCTTTCTTTCCAAACCCACCCCACCCCCATTTCTACAAAAGAAGTGCCCAGGGATGCAGTTTGGAAGGTGGAGGAGCAGGGTTGGAGTGGGCTATGAAAACTACTTCTCTAGACAGATCGCTTTTACAGATGGAAGAACAGGCTTATAGAATACAAGGGCTGGTATGACAGAACTCCCACAAAGTAGCCTTTCTGGCAGAAATCCAGATGGAAATTTTAAAGTATTTTTTAAACGAAATTTGGGGATATGTATGTGTGTGTATTTTCTTTTTGTTTGTTTTTAATACATAAATTAACAGACCATAGAACTAACTCTCTTTGTACATACAATTCTATATGTGTTAACACATGCATAGATTCGTGTAACCACTGCCACAATTAGCACACAGAGCAATTATGGGACTCCAAAAATTTCCCTCATGCATCCTCTTTGTCATCAAACTCTAGCTCCATATCAATCCTGGCCAAAAGCTGGTCTGTTCCTTGTTCCCATGGACCTGTTTTTAACAGAATGTCGCAAAAATGGAATCATACAAGATGTTACCTTTTTTCATGCCTATAGTCAGTTTTCTCGGAGTGTAAATCTTTTATTTTTTCTTTTCAGTTGTAAAAACCAAAATATAGAATAAGGACATTCAACTTTTATTGTCAAATATATTGTGTATATTTTCCTGTTTATCATGTGCCATTTGTTTATGGTCCTTGTTTGAGATTCAAAAGTTTTACTTTGTAAGTAGTTAAATCTATGAGTCTTTCACTGAATGGTTTTTGCTTCTGAATAATACTTTAAAGGTTTTCTCCATTGAATAATCATAAAGATGTTAACTATTATTTTCTCTTAAGTTAATTCTTTCACATTTAAACTTTCCCCCCAATTTTTCAATTTGAAAATTGTCAAGCATCCAGGAAGTTAAAAGAATATAGCGCAATGAGCACTCATATTGGCTCCACTTAGGTTAATCAGTTGTTGGCCTTTTGACATATTTGCTTTCTCTCTTTTAATATAATATTTTTTCTCACACATTTGGAAGTAAGTTGTAGATACCATGTCACTTCACCCTTGAATATTTAAAAATGCATCACCTAAGAATAAGGACATTCTCCTACATATTATATCATTCTCAAATCTCAGCCAATTAAGTAATAAAAATTCCCTCATACTCAGTTCATATTTAAAATTTCCCACTTAAACTTGAAATGTCTTTTATAGCTATTTTCTTCCCCAAACAGGGTCTAATCAAGGTCACACACTGTATTTCATTATTGTATTTCTTTTAATCTAGAATAATGCCTCTCTGCTCTTCACCCCCCGCCCCAACATTGTCTTTTTGATGCATCTAGAACAATTTTGTGGTATGATGTCCAGCACTCTGGATTTGTCCAATTGTTTTCTCATACTATTTTCTTTTTTTGCTTGTTCCTTTATCACCTGCATTTTTTTTTTTAATTGGAAGTTTGGCCTAGAATTTTGAATAGATTTGGATTAAATGTTTTTCGCTAGAATACTTCAAAAGTGATGTCATGTCACATTCCATCAGAAGGCACAAATGTCTCTTCATTCCCTTCGCAGTTATACTAAGTTTGATCACTTAGTTAAGGTGATCACCAGATACTGGATTTTGAAACTTTAACATCTGGAGTGTGTGTCTGGGTGTGTGTGATACTTTTGCACCATTGAATATCCTGTTTCTTGCTTCCATACAAAGGAATTAGCAGTCATTAATGACCCATGTTTCAAGCAATTATTACATTATAGGACATGTAACTCTTAAATCTATCCCGAATTAACTTTGGTATATAGTATAAATTGGAGTTATTTAATTTTTAAATATAATTTTTAATTTTTAAAAATAATTTCGAGATGTTGCAAAACCACTCTAAATGTTTGTGTCTGCTTTTGTTCCTTCTGGTTTATTACAGTGTTTCTTTTCCAGTGCCGGTATAATATTCTTTAAAATTTGTGCTGCTTCATTTCACTGAAACATTTGTTAGAGCAATGACATTCTCCTCCCCTCTGTAGTTATGCTTCTTTTTCAGAGCTTTTGTTATTGTCGTTGTTGTTAGATTCTTTCTTTCTTTCCTCCTTTCTTTCTTTCTTTCTTTTTCTTCTTTCTTTCTTTCTTTCTTTCTTTCTTTCTTTCTTTCTTTCTTTCTTTTCTTTCTTTCTTTCTTTCTTTCTTTCTTTCTTTCTTCTTTCTTTCTTTCTTTTTTCTTTCTTTTTCTGAATTAATCATTTTAATAGTCATCATGAGTTTTTAAAATATTCTCATTAAGATTTAATTGGAATTACTATTTTCTTGTGTACTAGTCAAGGCTGAATGGAGAAAACAAAAAACCATGATAGTTATTTTATGAGAGAAAAATCTAATATAAATTGTTTAACCAGGTATTGAAGGACTGAAAAAGCAAAAATAAAATACACATTATATATGTTTATATACAAACATTTAAATAAAAGATCATCTACCCAGAATGTCTGAAACTTGATCAGGAAAGTATTAACCATATTTCTGAAGCTTGTATAACTTAATTCCAAAGGCTCATAATGTTAGAAAATTGTAATTGAATGTACTAAAACACACACACTCATTCAATTCTTTACAATTCAAATTTTAAAACAATTTTTACCTGCTAAAATATTTAGCATCCTATCTGTTGTTACCAATGAGACATCTGTGACATCACATGATCATCCATGCTGATCTACACTGTTCTGGTAAAGAGGTAAAGGTATCTAATAAGAGGATACATCTACCTGGGGATACTTGAGAACTCACCTCCAGCTTCCTGAGTGTCTCTTTCCCATATACTTTCACTATTCCCCTATTAATGAGATATAGGCAGGTGGGGAGGTGGCTTTTTGATCACCTTGTGGGAAATGCCTGATAAGGAGAGAGGAGGCAGTGAAAATATGAATTTTATAGCAAGTTTTTAGTGCCTGGGCCAGACTCCCTGCCAAGTCCTCTCCATCTGGGGAGATGGATTGATGTCTCAGTCACACAGCTATGTTCAGAAAGCATATTTAACAAGACTGTCTGAAATAGGACTCAACAGCGTTAGAATCTGGACTAATGATTGGCTTCCTTTTTCATTAGTCTCTCTCCGGTGAAGGAATAAAAAATGAGCATAGGACTTGACCAAGTTAGAAGGCCTCTGTGATAAATTTGATTGAACTCTAGAGGCTCCGAGTTTAGGCAGGACTGGGGCCTGTGCTGAGGACAGTTAGAGTTTGCAGTAATTTTTAGCTTTATTACACAAATGGTCAAAGAAATGTGGCCTGTATAATTTTTGCTTTACAGAATTGAGATGTTCTCATTAGCTGTCTCTTAAACAGTGAAAATGTATTATATATTGGTAGGATTCTAAGTTTATATATTTTTTATTTTATGTTTTATCATATTTTACTATTTAAAAACATTTAATGTTTGCATAGGTAATATACTTGTGACTAGCATTCAAATGGTACATAAGAGTATATAGAGTGAAAGTCTCCTTACTTCTGTCCTCTGGCCAATCAGTTTCCCTCCTCAAAGGCAGCCAATATTATTAGTTTCTCCTGTATCCTTCTAAGATATCATTTTTTGCATCTACAAGGAATTACATATGATTTTTTTCCTTCATTTTTCCATAAGTAGAGCATACTTTATGCACTGTTCTTTACCTTGGTTTTTTAAAAATAATACATCTTACAGATTATGTTAAGTCAGTAAAAGAGAACATTCCCATTCATTTTTTACAACTGCATAGTATTCCATTGTGCGGAAATATCATAATTTATTTAACGTGCCCCTTATTGATGGACATTTAGGTTGTTGCCAGAATTTTGCTATTACAAATGATACCACAGTAAATAAATTTGTAGTTAAATTTATGTACATAAATTATTTTATTTATGTGCAAAAATATCCATTGGGCATTATTGAAATAGTAGGTCTGTGTTCCAGAAAACCTAGTCTGCCAACTGCATGTCTCCTTTACTACTCACACAACTACTACATTAACTTTACTTCTGACACCAAATGTGAGGAGGTTTTTCTCCACACCCAGCAATTCTCTCCAGCACTAGCTGGATATTCTACAATTTAATTCAGTTCTGATCCTAGCTTTCTGGAGATATTGTCAGATCCCACAAATTAAGGGTCCAGTTCTATAAGACTTTTCCACCCTGCTTCTGATGCCAATTGCAAGTAGTAAGTCCCCAGGTTACCCATAACTTCTGTTCCAATTTGTCTATGAATCGCAGGTTCCCATTACTCCATCTTCAGGTTTGATTAATTTGCTAGGGCAGTTGAAAAAATTCAGGAAAACACGATTACCAGTTTATTAAAGGAAATGATAAAGGATACAGATGAACAGCTAGGTGAAGAGATACATAATGTGAAGTCTGGTAGAGTCCCGAGTGTAGGAGCTTCTGTCCCCCTAGTTGGGGGTGTGTCACCCTTCTGATTTGAATGTATTCCCCCACCTAGAAACTCCCTGAATCCTGAGCAATTGGGACTTCATGGAAGCTTCCTCACAGAGGCACGATCAATTATTAACTCCTTTCTAGGCCCCCTCCCATTTCTGGAGAAGTAGGGCATGAGGGTGGGGCTGAAAATTCCAAGCCCCTAATCATGGCTTGGTCTTTCTGGCAAGAACCATCCAGGAGCCTACCCAGAGTCATCTCATTATAACAAAAGATGCTCCTAGTGCTCTTATTACTTTGGAATTTACAAGGTTTCAAGAGTCCTGTGTCAGGGACAAGTCAAAGACAAATGTTAGAACAAGAAATGCTCCTGGTACTCTTATCACTTAGGAAATTACAAGGGTTTTAGGAGCTCCGAGCCAGACACCAGGGGCAGAGACCAATAGTATATACATTTTCTATTACTTCACAGGGTTTAATTTCATAATTTGAAATTTTGATAAACATTGCCAAATAAATTCCTATAGATGTTATCAACACCTAGCAGCAACATCAGAAAGTGCCTGCTTTCCCACAGACTCAGCAGCACTGCATATCAACACACTTCCTTCCTTATCTTTGCCATTCTGACCAGTGAATAAATGGTATCTCCATTTACTTTTAATTTGCATGTCTCTCATTATAGCTAAGTACTAGCATCTTTTATTCTCTTAAAACCCATTCGTATTTTCCTTTCTCTGAATTGGCTGCTCATATCAATTTTTTATTAGATTGCTAGTTTTTTCTTACTGATTTGTAAGATCTCTTAGATAAATGAGACATTTGTCTGTGATTAGAATTTAAAATATTTTCTTCAATTCATTTGTCTTTTGACTTTGTTTAGAATGAATTTGCCAGGCAGAGATTATTTTTATTTAGTCAGATATATTTTTTATGGCTTTTGTGTTCTGTATCATTCTCAGAAAGGCCTTCCACACTATTATATTCACATAGTTTCTTATTATACATAATATATTATATATATTCTTAGGAGTATTCATATTTCTAATATTTATATTTCTTTTTAGTCTGCTTGATATGCCCAAGACTAAAACGTATATTAGTTTTATATTGTTATTGTCTCCCTGTTAATTTCTCCCTATATTTCTGTGATGGTTAATTTAATGTGTCAAGTTGGCTAGGCTACAGTGTCCATTTATTTGGTCAGACACAAGTCTAGACATTGTTGTGAAGGTATTTGTGGATGTGATTAACGTTTATAGTCAGTTGCCTCTAAGTAAAGCAGATTACCCTACATTGTGTGGGTAGGCCTCCTCCAATGTGTTGAAGGCTTTAAAAACAAAGACCGAGGTTTCCTGAAGAAGAAGCAATTTTTCCTTAGGACTTCAACACAGACAGCCTGAGTTTTTAGGTTGCTGGCCTGCCCTGAAGATCCGACTCAAGACTGCAGCATCAACTCTTATCTGAATTTCTAGCCTGTTTGCCTGCTCTACAGATAAACAGATTTTGGACTTGATAGCCCCCACAATGATAAGAGCCAATTCCTTCCAATAAATCTCTCTCTCTTTCTGTCTCTTTCTAAATATGTACAGGCATATTTCATTTTATTGTGCTTCGCTTCATTGCGCTTTACAGGTGTTGCATTTTTTTACAAATTCAAAGCTAGACCCTCCACCAGCAAAAAGATTATGACTCATTTTATTGCAATACTTGCTTTATCATGGTGGTCTAGAAGCCACAATATCTCTGAGGTATGTGCACGTGTGTGTGCATGCACACACACACATATCCATATTATATGCTATTTGTTATGTTTCTCTGGACAACCCCAATACAATTTCTAATATTTTTTCTTTATGTATTTTGATGGTATAATAAAATATAAAATTAACTCTTTGTCTGATTTTTTGTCTTGATGCTCTAATATTGCCAACTCCTCCCCCACCTTTTTTTTTTTGGTCTGTATTTGTCTAATATGCCTTTTGTCTCTTTTTTGCTTCATAATATATTATTCCATTTTTTAATAGTATAATCTCCTGTAACTAGATTATATGTAAATTTCTTTTACTTAATCAAGTCTTTTAATAGGGGATTTACATTTTAAAAATCTGAAATCTTTAGTTTTACGCCACTTTGTTCTGTGACTTATTAATTAGTATTTCTCTGCTAGTTTCTTTATTTTCAGTTTGGTTTTAATCTCCATTGTTTTAGAACATATTTTATTCTATTGGTTGAAAGCAGCTACCTGGAAGAAGGGGAAACTTGTACTTTTCACTACACTTTTCTATTTCCTGAATTGATACAGTAAATGTATTACCCAGTATAGACTTTTGGTTTTTCAAAAGCTTTCTTTATTTTTATTTAATTGATGGGTCCAGAGTGAAATAGCATATTTTGAATTTCACTTTTGAGATACAGAATTTAGCACACTTTATCTTTATCTCATTCCTCATTCTAACCCATGAAGAGCTTAATATGGGTATTAGATTTGTATAGTTTTATTACTATTTTTAAAATTCGGAACCTAGTTTGAGTTAAAAAAATTTGAGATTTAGTTTTATAATTAGATATGGTACAATAATTTAGATGCACTTGATAATGCTCCGCTCCATGACTTCCCCCATTCTTGAGCTTTTTTTTTTTTTTTTTTTAACTTTATCTCCTGGTTGGTTGAAAAAATATTGGGAACCAATTTCTTTTTCAAGAATTGATGTATTTTATGATCTCTTAAATGGCAGACAGTGCTTTTCTGACATCTTTGCACCTGAAAGACAATTGGCATGTAAATCATATTTTGGAGTCATAAGTTTTTCTTTCTAAAATTCTAGATATGAGAAGTCAGACAGACTGACATTTGCTTTTTATCTGGATAATGTGATTTCATTTTTTTATCTGAACAATTATAGACATGTAAATATTGTAGCTTCAAACTTTTGCCATCATGTGTCCAGCTCTGGGTCCCCTTTTTATTGACTTTGCCTAGGGCATAGTGAACTCTTCAATCAATGTACACTGCTCTTCAATAGAAGAGAATTTGTTTTATTTTTATTATGTTCCTTCCATTTGCCTTTGTTCCTCTTTTAGAAACACAAATTATCCACATGTTGGTTCTCTATTTTCTCCACTCTTACTCCATAGCTATTATCTTCTCTCTCATTGTTTCTATCTTGACCTTTTTACATTCCATTAAATTTCTTAGCATCAGCTTTGTTGGCACCAAGTTCGATTTTCTGCCAGATAAATTTTCCTCTCCACTGTCTCCAATGTGTACTTTAATTCTGTTTCTGCTTGCTTTTTCAAAAGAGTACTTTCTCATTTTCCTTACTGTCCATCTCTCTTTTCATCTCATCCTGTTGGATTTTCATCTCAGTACTACCTCTTCATTCCTTCTGCTTTGTGTGTGTGTGTGTGTGTGTGTGTGTGTGTGTGTGTGTGTGTGTGTGTGTTTTACAGAAGATTTAAGGATGTCAGCAGGTTTCTGATATTTTCTCCTGGATTCTGGCGAAGAAGAGTTCTCATGTTCTCTGATTCTTCTGAGTTTTCTAGATGCTGTGCTGTTCCCTAGCTCTGTGTTGATTATTCTCTTTACCCTCAGATAGGATTTCTGTGGGCTCAATGTCTGTCTACAGGTGATTAAATCCATTACCCTTGAACCCACCATCTGTCTATAGAAATAGTGGCAGAATCTTATCTTGAGTCTGTAGCTGGAGTGCACACTAATGTCCATGCAGTCTGACTTCACCTTTTTTGTATCTGTTCTTTACTAATGTGATACATAGCACAGTACAGTTTCCAGCACAGACTTCTTTCAGGGACATTTAAGAAGCGCTGGCCTTTGCTTAAAGTTTTGGGCAGGCCCAGCTACATAATTTGCAGGAAGTTACATACAAAGTGAGAATGTGGAGCCTCTTGTTCAAAAAGTAAGAATTTCAAGATGGTGACAGCAGAGCATTAAATCAAGCATGAGGCTGTTATTGTGGGGCCCTTATTGTGCAACTGCATAGGTTGCATTCCCATGAAGCCAGCTATGGTTTGGGGATTGTAATCTTTAAATCTAAGCCTCTTCCCTTATCCTCCCAATCTCTCTCTTATTTCCTGCCCACTTGCTTTATTTATCTACCTTGATAAATAGGAAACAGAGGTGTCTTGGGGATATAGAGTGAAGGTGGGAGTAGAGATCAGTAGTCTAGTGAGCAGCCTTCAAGGGTAGAGAAACTGCCACCTCTTCTTGGTTTAGGTACCAATCTGGGAGTTGTGAGACAGAGCAGATCATCAGGGGGTAGGGTATGGGCCTTAAATAAGTGGCTTCCTACCTTATTCAGTCAGTGTCTTTGAGGAAATGAAGCCAAGGTAAACTATGACTAGAATCTTCTTGATCTACCCATTTGGGATCATCTACCTCATAATTAACATTAATTTTATCCAGATCCAAGCCTTAGATTACCTGTCAGTTTTAGTCTTTGATAATGCGACATTTCGTATTTTTTGTTTTTTATTTGGGGACGTTTTTATGAGAAGTTAGGCTAGGATACATTTGGGGGCAAATAGCAATATATCATTTCGAACTGGAAACTCCCATGGAAGCAATTAGTTAGGCCAGGGGTTGGTAAATTTTTTCTGTATAGGACTGGGTGGTAGATATTTTAGATTTTGCAGACCAAGAGGCAAAGTATTTATATAACAAGAGAGAAAATAAATTTCCACAAATATTTTATTGATGAAATTAAAAATCAAATAGTAATAACTGAGTACAATTTTCGGTAATACAGGTCTATCTACTGAGAAAAATGGGATTCTTTGTTTTTGGAATACATTTTGCTTAATTAGGGTTCAAAATTAGAATTCCCTACCATCAGATTAGTTTGCAAATGTTCATCTGTTAATGCTGATCTGTAATGGGATTTTATGTATTTCATTTTTGAAAACGTCTTTCCATACAGATAGGCACTGCCAAACACTGACATCAATACATGTGCATGTGATTTTAATTGATCATATTCCTTGCATGGAAGGCATTTACAGAATTCTATTAGATTCTTCTCTTGATAGTTGCCTTTAGTATGTCATTACATCGCAGATTAATCACTTGTGATTGATGGTTAGGTAGAAACTCCTCAATTGCAAAGTTAAATGCATTTTGAAATATGGAAATTTTTTTTCCACTTGCATTGAGGTCTGAAAAATGCTTTTTGGTACTGTAGTTTGAACTCGGAAAATATATCTGCTGCAAATTTGTGCAGAAACTGATAATTTGCTTCTTATTTTAATTTTGAGAGCATGGAGGCACATAAAGGGAATTGAGATTATTGTGGTTCAAGTAATGTTAGCTGTTATCAAAATGACTTTACTGTTGTATAAGTTTCGTGTATAAGAGTCATTTTACTTTATAATTGGTAAACTTCATTAAGACATATTATCAATTTCCCAGTAAAAGCTAATTTCTAATGCTATTCATAGTTTGATAATAGTGGTTGAAGGCTGTTCTCATTCAAAAAATTTCAATTTTGGTCTTGAGCTCAAAAAAATCAAAATAGAACTTTGTCACTGCTAACATTGAACTGCTGTGTGGTAAGGTAAGTCACGATATTCAGTTTCTATTTTTGATAAAAATACACAGAAGTGATGATGGTTAAGTCCATAAAAGCAAATGAAATTACCATTGACATTATTAGTTCAATAACAAATTTAAATATTACCACAAAGTAATTACTGATTAATAATACAATGAATAGTCATAGAATTTAAACACCTTATGTTCTCACAAGCTTTGTAATTTGTTCAAATAAGCATTTTTCTGCTTTACATATATTTTTACTATCATCAATTGTAACACATCTTAGTAGGTTCCACTTTATGTTGTACTGAATTTTTTTCAGATTCTTTGAAAATATTTTCCCCTGTAGTTGGTTCCATGCAGGCTATTCACAGAGGCTAATTCTTTTTTTTTTAATGGCCTCAGAAAAGCTCCAAAACACAGGCTAATTCTTCAGTTACTTCAAATAAGGCATTTATTTCTGAAATAAACAGCTGAGTAGTATTAGTATTTTGTTAACTCATGAAGAGCCAAGGAAAACTATTCAGTTAATTGCCTTGTTCTTAATTGATTCTTGGTGTTGCTCCCAATATCCTCTACTCTTCAATACTATTCTAGCTGAAAGACTAATAGTCTTAAATTTATTTTCTCTGGACACATTACTTTGGCTGGCTGTTGCAATCAAATACAATTTAATGAAACAACGTTCCTTGTTTGGCTAGGAAATGAGCCACTCAGAAGATTACTTTGGTTGCAGCCTCATTTTCATTTTTTATTTTTGTGAAGAAATTCTGCTGTGATGAAATATTCTGTTTTAAATTCTCTAATTGTTCTCACTGTTGCTTTCCTGTCATTTGGGAATACTGTGATGAGTGTAGTCTAGTGTAGTCTAATAATGTTGACATATATTGTATTCTTTTAGCAAAACTCTGGTGTTATTGCCTAATAAATGCTTTCCTATCAAATTTGATAAAATAATGCACACTCCATTGTACCTTAAAAACATGACATTTGAAGTCCATTTTTCTCTTTTTTCTTGTTTTGACATAATAGTGACGTACTTGTAATAAAAAAATGTCATGGTGTTATATGCATGGCATTTGAAACACTGCCAAGTTATAAGAGCATTGCTGTGATTTGTAGGGCACTAAGCAGCCATGTGAAGTGACGACAGTAACACATACATTCAGTTTTGCAAATATTCAACTGTGTTGTTTTGTTAAAGTAGACATAGATAATACATAAATGAATGAGCATGACTATGTTCCAATAAAACTTTATTTATGGACACCAGAATTTGAATTTCATTAATGTTTGATGAAATGGCTGTACAAATACACGTGGCAGGCTGGATTTAGCCCGTAGGTTTGTTTTTCTGATCCCTGGTCTCTCAAAAGGGCTAGACCAGCCTGTTACCCAATATTCATTGAGCTTGGTGTCAGCTGCTGAGCCCAGGTGAAAGGAAATCTTCTGTTTAAAGTAGCAGCACTAACACCCATAGCAACCCTACAGTTACTATTTCCATGCCTAAAATCACTATGGCCATTGGTATGATTCTTTAGTATGCCTTTCTAGACTTTTCATGGTAGTAATTTTCCAACTTCAACTCCCTTCTTTCCATACCATTCAACTTCCTTAGTTTACCAGAACTCATATTCTTAGGCTTTTGTGCTTTTATAGATATGTCGCTGCCTCTGCCTGGAACACATGCACCCCTATATTCATCCACCTCCCAGCTCCTTTCAAGCCATCTTCTATTCTCTAGGAACTTTAGCTGGTCCCTCTAGGCTAATAAAGAAGCCTTTTCCATGAGCATCCACAGAAACTTGGGCAAAGCTTGTGGCACTCATGACTCTGTATAGAATTTATTAATACTACTTTCCAAGTAAGAAATTCAGGACAGGGACCATATCGATTTGGGAAGTTTTCAGCCATTATATGCTTTTTGGGTCCTGACCTATTTCTCCTTTCTTTCGGGGACTCTGATGACACAGGTGTTAGATCTTTTATTATAGTTCCACAGATCCCTGAAGCTCTGTTTATTCTTTTTTTCCACTCTATTTTCTCTGTTGTCTAAATTGGGTAATTTCTGTTGTTCTGTCTGGAAGTTTGGCGATTCTTTCCTCTATTCCTTGCATTCTGATGTTGAGCCCATACGTTGAGTTAATTTTGGTTATTATATTTTTCTGTTCTTAAATTTGTATTTGGTTTTTCTTTGTATCATGGATTTCTTTGCTGCAACTTCCTATTTCTCTGCTGAGACTTTCTAATAGGTTCATAATTGCTCATTGAAACATTTTTTTATAATGGTTGCTTTAAAATCCTGGTCAGATAATTTTAACACATGATTTACCTTTGTGTTCACAATGTTGTCTCTTCTAATTAAAGTTGGGATTATCCTGGTTCTTGGTATGAGTAATTTTTTGATGGAAACCTGGACATTTGGGGTATCATATCATGAGACCCTGGCTCTTATCTAATCTTGTGTATTAGCAAGCTCCTTTCGGCATCACTCTGGTGGGGGAAAGCACTGCCTTCATACTGCCAGGTGGGAGTGGAAGTCCAGGTTTCCCACTTAACTTTGATTGACCTCCCATCCCCCTCCCCCTTCCTCTATGGAGGGGGAGCTTCTCCTTGTTACCGCTAGGTGTGAATGGGAGTTTGGACTCCCCACATTGTTTCTACTGACACCATGAGAGTGGTGGCCTTGTTCTACTGGGCAGTGGTGAAAGTTCTTACTCTCCACCAGGTCTCCTCTGACATCGGCTCAATAGGGAGAAGTGATGCCACATTACTGAGTGGGGGAGGAAGTCCAGGCTCCTCAGTATGGTGGTGGCAGTGGTGCTGATTTGAGGTGCCTCATTCTACAGCCTAGTGAGGGTGGAAGTCTAGGTTCCTGGAGGGTGTGGAAGTCTTGCCTTCTTCCAGAAGAAGTCCAAAAACTATTCTGACAAATGAAGTTTTTGTGATAACTGAAAGTCTGTCCGTACTTGGCTCCCTATTCCCCTCAACCGTTACCCTGTATTTCATATCAATGTGTTTGTACTTCAATTGGATAATCTTTATGACATCGGTGAGTATGGGAAGAGCTAGTAAATATTTTTGAATTTACTTTTGATCCAAATATAAAGGATAAATACAGTTCTAAGACTGGATAAATCATAACTCTGTTATGTAACTTTTTATTATCTGTATAGGTTTATGTGGTACTAACATTATAAATGAACTACATATTCCTAAATGCTTCAGGTTAAGTATTTAGTTGTTTAAAGAAAGTGAAATTTATTTTTCTGTAATTGAATAGGCTTCTTCTGATATTGATGATACTTAACATAGTATTAACACAATAGTGCTACAAATTATGCACGAATTAGCCCATACCACTTAGCAAGACACAAATTCTATATAATTTAAAAATACTGATTTATCTATGCATATATTAATCATATCAACTTAGCAAATTCAAATAACTCTCCCCAGCTTCTAGTGTATTAAATTACAATTATGAAACAAGAATTAGTACTAGGTAATGAAAGGTTCAATTTTAGAATAATGGAGAGATGTAGCAATATTGGGATTATATGCCCTATAGGGCTGCCTGTGTGTTGGGTTTATACAAAGCTTGGAGGGGGCGGCCAATAAGAAGGAAGTGATTAGTAGAGTGGTGATGGATACATTCAAAACCCAGAATATGAAAGCTAGACTGAATTTTAGAAATTCCAATCTTCTTATTTTTTGGAGGTCTTTGAATGCTTATTATGTGTGTCTGGCGCTTTGCCTGCCTTATAGCATTTAATCTTCAAAATAATGTAAACTGGCTATATTTTTTCTTTTTCACAGATGAGGGAACTGAAAATCATACCAGACTAATTTGTTGAAAGGCCACCCAGCTATTGAGTGGTAAAGTTAGGATTTGAACCTAGATCTGTATAATTCCACAGTTCACGTTCCTGTGGTTCAACTATTCTGCCTTCCATATGGGTTTTCAGATTTGCTTTTCATAGAATTATAAAATCATTTATCCTACTTCCCATTTCTTTCCAGCAAGGACCTAAACCTTTATAGTTATTGTACATGCATTTATTTGACAGATTATAAACTATTTGGGATCTAAAAAATTACATAGTGATGTAAGGACTAATATTACTATATAAAAATTGTCTCATGTTTCCTAATGGAGGATATCTGTAGTTGGACTAGACACAGAATTCTGGCTTAGAGGGTAAGTAACTTTACTAAATTTTCCCAAGGTCACACAGACTGTGCAGAGTAAGGATCTGATCCAGGTCAGTTTGATTCCAATCTACCCAATGCATTCACTCAATGCAATTCTGCTGCTATTACCTAGTAATGATTATGTGTTGGCAAGGTTTTGAGGCGTTGGGGGTTGGTAACCTTATAATTCTTGGAAAGAGACAGAATCAAGAACCACTAATTCCAGGAAGATGGCCAAATAATGGCAGAATTTGTATCTCTGCTTGTGTGTGCGTGTGTGCATGTATGTGTGTATGTGTGCAGTGGAGGGAGGTAATTGTGTCAAATCTTCCAGGCTTTGAAGGTCATCATTTGTGACAAAGTTAACAACGCATGTGTTAATTTAGCTATAGAAAATATTCAGCCCTCTATACTCACTCACTCAAAAAAAAAAAAAAATGTAATACCATAAAGAATGGAAGAGGTGTTTCAGAGAAAGTAATTAAACATGAAATATAATCTACATAAAACTGCAGTTTGTTAGGCTACTTACTAATCTTAGGGGAACAATTTAAAACTCTCTGTGCAAAATCAGTTGGGATTTGCCATAGCTTGTCACTGAATATTGCTAGGATTACTGAGTCAGCACTGAACTGTCATCCTCATGTTTTGAAATTCAAGTTAAATATATCTTGTCTATGGGTTACATTATTGAAAGTATATGAATGAGTCCATGTTTATAAAGGAAAACTTGTCTTCATATATCCATTAATTTTTTCCTCTCTCTGAAGACGTGTGTCCTGTAACAGATCTATTATATAAGACATCTTATTAAGTTTGCCTTTTAAAAAGAGTAATGGACCGAAGACAAGTTTTCTTTTCCTCCTAATTACACTATGGATTGAAAGCCAGATCAGTGACTTTAATTTGCATCTGAAACACGATCAAGCAAGAAAGTGTTACTGTTGTCTAAGACATGTTGTGTGCAGGTGAAGGTTTTTCTGGGCTGTAAACTGTGATGAGGATCTTATGTTTTCCTATCCACAAGCAGCCCCAATTCTTCCATGCAGGCCCCACTGAGATCACAGCAATTGATACCAACATTTTGGAGATTGGCTTAACACCTTTTCATCACTGCTTTTTTCTTACAATACTGTAATGAACTACCGATAAAACGCAGGTAGCATGAAAATTTGGGCCCAAAGTGCCGCCAACAGACCTTTGGCGGTGGAAAGCCGTGGACAGCGAGACAGACCCGGTGGTCAACTCTTCACTTCTCCAGCTGGGGTCCAGAGGCCTTTCCCCTTTACTTTCGGAGCGAGTGAAGGGAACCGGGGCTGCGAGCGCGCGCCTGGCCTAGGGCGGCGCCCGAACAGAGGGGCATGGAGCCGGCAGCCGCTCCCCGAGCGCGCTGCTCGCGGAGGCCATTATTTCCAGCGGTGTCAACAGCGTGTATCTTCTTCAGAGGGCGGGGGTCAGGGGCCGTGCACCGCGACCTTTACCAGGGCCTGGGGGACCCAGGACCCCGGAGCACGGGACCGCCGGAGCCGCGGGCTGAGCCCACCCCTGAGCTCCCGGGCAGGCAAAGGCCGCCCATGGCGTCCTCACTCACTGCACGCTCCCGCAGCGGGCGGTGCCGGACCTCGCCCTTCCTTACCGCACCCCTCCCCCTCCCGAGCCCGCCGCGGCTCCCGAAGTGACACGGCCCGGACCCTCTATTCTCTGCCCCAGTCCTTTTAACGTGCACAACCAAACAGGCTGCTCCCTCTCGCGGACAACCCTTTCCTCCGACAGACGGGCCCAGCAGCCAACCACCGGCCAGAACTGGCTTGCGTCCCGCTCTCCGTCGGTGGCGGCCTCGGTGGGCGGGGCTCCAGCAGCTAGCAAGTTAAGTGGAGCCACGGCTGACGTGAGTCAACAAAGATCACGTGAGGCGAGGGGGCCGCGCCAATTGGCGGCGCTTGCCGGGCGGGGAGGGGGGGTTACGGCAGCGGCGTGGGGTTCGCTGTGTGACACAATTACAACAACTTTGTGCTGGTGCCGGGGAAGTTTGTGTCTCCAACAAATCCCTCCCGTGCCCCCCAGCCCCGCGCGCTCCGGCCATTCCTGCTGTCCCCGCCTGTGGCTGCCCCCCGCCTACCCCCGCGATGTGACCCTACAGCCGAGCCGCCGCCTCTGCCGACTCGGGGGCTCCGCAGCCCCTACCGCCGCCGCCTTCACCGCCGCCGAGTTGAGATTTTTCGTCGCTGCTGCCCGCGGCGGAGGAGGAGGAGGAGGCGGAGATAAAGTTGGTTGCCGATCCCGCACGGAGATTGGGGGCGTCTTTACAGACCCCAGCCCGGGGGGGGGGGTGTCGGCGTTGGAGTTGTGAATTCGCTGCGTTTCCATGAAATCCTGCGGAGTGTCGCTCGCTACCGCCGCCGCTGCCACCGCCGCTTTCGGTGATGAGGAAAAGAAAATGGCGGCGGGAAAAGCGAGCGGCGAGAGCGAGGAGGCGTCCCTTAGCCTGACAGCCGAAGAGAGGGAGGTGCTCGGCGGACTGGACAGGTATGGGCCGCCGTCACTCGCCCGGTCAGCTCCGGACGGGCTGGCGCCGCTCTCCCGCGCGGCCCGAGAGCGGCTCACCTCTGGCGGCGGCGGCGGGGCGGGCACTCCGGCTTGGCGCTCTCCGTGCCCGTAGCCGCTGCCGGGGCCTCGGGCTCAGGCCGGGGTGGGTCGGTGGCGTTTCCCGGAGCTTTAACTAACGCGCGCGTTTCTCCTCACAGCCGCCTCTTCGGGTTCGTAAGGTTTCATGAAGATGGCGCCAGGACGAAGGCCCTATTGGGCAAGGTAAGGCAGCCGGGGGACAGAGCGCGGACACGGTCTCCGCAGCCGGCGCCCCGCTCGCTTCGGACTCTGCGGCCCGGCCAGTGCTCATTGTGGCAGCGAACGAGGGTTGAGGGGCTTCCGGAAAACTGTTGCCTGGCTCTGCCTTCCCCCACCCCCGGATACCTCGCTGACTCCCTTGCGAAATCGCCCTCTCATAGCTGGAGGAACGGAGACGGCAGCGCTTTAGGGCCGAGCTCAACTGGGTCGACAAAATTGCTTGTTCTTTTCCGGCTTTTTGGGGGTAGACTGAGGATCTCCAAGGTGCCTGTTTAGTGTCAAGGGATCGTAAATGTGTGCACATGTCCCCAAATTTCCGACTTTCTTCCCTTCCTGGTTTTTATTTTCCTTCAGGCAGGCCGTTCGTGATATGTGCTGGAAACCAAACATTTTGGGCTTTCTTGTGTCCCTCCTCCCAAGAAGGGGGAAGTTGCACGTAGTTTAGGGCGGTGAAGAGTTTGCTTTGGACTGTTGACGTGCATCCCGAGTGGTATGTGTTTTACCTGAAGTTAGGTGACTTGTTTACTTTTTGGGTCTTTCTGTCGTAGAAATTCTGCAGTTGTCTGTGAATATGTTTTCTTCTTGGAGCTTCTCGTTTCCTGTGTGTCTGACATCAGAGGCCAGCGGGGATTCGGGGTGTAGCCTCTGTTTATTTGTGTGGAAAGTTGTTGGCACTGTCATTTAGTTAAGTAATGGCTGCTCCTCTCGGCCCAAGATGGCGGGACAGGGTGGGAGGAGAAAGTGAAGGGGGGGGGTTTGGGGGAGGGAGGAGAGGTAAACATGGAAATAAATAGTAGCGATGAATAGGCTTTTTCAGAGTGTGCTGCTCCGTGGTGTTTAATAAAAATTAACTAAGATTATTTGCATATAGAATTCTTGTACCTTTCTGAAGCTTGGAAGGAGCATTCATAAGCCTCGTAAATGCTTATCAACCTGTAGCACATTTAGTTACCCATCCGTAAGCTGTTGAACAAAGGCTGTGGAGTCTCGATCAGCTTGCATCAGTGTGTATCTCCTGACCAAAATCTGACTGAAATGTTTGTATGCTTTCTTCTTGATTGGGACCCTGAAACTTGGAGTATGTGATAGGTGTTGCAGCCATTAGACATTTTCTTTTCTTCCTGAAATCAGTAGCTTTACATTCGATACTTAGCTTTATTGTTGCAATTGAGAAGGAAGTTTGCAGTGACTAAAGCCTAGCGTTTTATTAAGTTAATTTTTTGTTGTTGTTCCGAATTTTTGTCTGTAGTTTGGTTTAGTACAGTCATTCCTTTTATCTGAAATTACACTTTTTCTGTTTTTGTTTCAAAGAAGCTAAGTATAAGGAGTTTCAATCACAAATAATAATTAGAAAGCTAAACAGAAATAATTAAGTAAATTCAGCCCCTTCAACGGATACAGATAACTTGAATTAAACTTTGATTATGTAGGTATTAACTGGTTTCATTAAAATTATCGCTGGAAAAAAGAATAATGACTATGAAATGATTTAAGCATCAGTGATATAAGCCTTGAAAAAAAAATTTCAGTCTGAGTAGTTAAAATATTTAAAAATTCTTGACTACTGTCAAAGTTGTCATTCTAAAAGATTAAACAATATTTAGATTTAAGGAGCATTATTTTAGAGTGAATAATGATGGTCTTATAAAGGCTCCTTGTTTGCAAAGATAATTCATTTGGTTGCTTTTGGTTACAGTAATGATAAAAGGGAATCTTATTTTATGTGGATAATGTGCAAAATGTTAAAGATTTCATGTCTCAGAATGCTTGCTTGTATTTAGATGGATTCATACTGGATGGTGCTTAATATTGGATTTCAGATTGTAATATTGAACCCTGTAGTTATTCACTACTAAGTTTACATTTTAAAGAACTGAACATTTTGAAAATTTTTTTTGTGAAAGTGAATGAGTTTCTTGATTGACTACAGTAACATTTTAAAAATGAGAAACTTGGGAAGCTTCATTATGTTTTGGGGGAGAATTAAGCCTTCGTAAAATACTGGGTAATTTGATAACCTAGTAAGTATTTTGTTGCGATAAAGAAAAATATTTTCATCACTTTGGACTCAATGCTTATGAGGTCCTACCTATTTAGGTTAAGTCTCATTAGCCTTAATATTAAAAAAACATTCTAGAGTATGTGCTTGGTTGCCATCTATATGAGCCAGAACATACCAGGGAAATGTGTAATGTAAAGGTTGACATTATATAACCTCACACTGTGTGTTTGAATTGGATTCTAAATAGAATGAATGAGCTGGAGTCCTGCTATAGAGGAAGTATTGAATTTTTTAGTTTTGTCCATCTTTGAACAGTCCTGGGAAACAGTACCTTTTTTGTGGGGGGAGGGGTATCTATGTGTGGAATGTTGAACTATGTTGATTTCAGAGTTCTTATTCTATGAAAGTCTAAAAAACAACAATTAGCCTTTGTTAGGGTAGGTTCATGCTACTTAGTTGAAGGTAGATAATGGAATTGAATCCCAGGATTCATTTTTTAGCTATGGTTTTTGTTATCCCCCCTCATCCCCACCCCCACAAATTTAGTCTGACAGAAACTTAGCTATTATTACTTGTTTTCTTATTCTTATATATGTTATTAGATCTTTTCTTTAAAATTTATAGGTTTTAAAAAAGATAACGCTTGACTTAAAAGCTTGGGAAGTTTAAAACATTTTACGTGTCTCTTAACCTGCCCCTGAACTGGTATATTCCTTTTCCACGTGTAAGGATACTTTATCCAAACTGCTGATTTCTCTTAGTGTCTGAATATTTTTGTAAGATTCCTTGATTGAAAGAATATTTATATCTTTGCTATTTGATATACACTGCTTGGGGTTTTGGATTAAATAGGTAAATAGTAATTCAGCATATTACTGTAGTAATATCTTTAAATTATATTTGAAAGATTATAAACAGCAAGTGAGTGGTTGCTTAGAGTTCTTGAAATATAGCATAATCTTGGACCACTTTGTTCTTTAAACTAATGTTGATCATTAATCTTTTGGTAATACAATAATTCGAGATTCTTATTTTTTAATTATAGTGGAGTTACTAAAAAGAAGTTAAGAACTGAGACCATTAACAAATTATGGCAATTTTTTTAGTATCTATTTGAAAACCTTTTGGGTTAATCTTGTTTTCAGTTAGATTAGGATTTGAGTTGAAGTATTTAATATATAGTAATATGTAGCATAAATATGGTAAGAGTATAAATAAATGTGACAATATTATAAAGTATATTTAGAGTAATATGCTAAAGGGCTGGGGAATGTTTTTTCTTTTTTTAATATTAAAGTTTTACTATAATTAAAAGTTTTCATTTTTCAATTACAGTTCACAACACAGTATATTAGTTTCAGGTTTACAACATCGTGATTAGATATTTATATACCTTACAAAGTGATCATCTTGATAAGTCTTTTACTCATCTGGCACCATACACAGTTATTACGATATTAATTATATTCCCTACACCGTATTTTACATCTCCATGACTTATTTTTATAACTGGCAATTTGTACTTCTTAATCATTTATCTTCACACATCAGGGCTGGGGAATCTTGTCTGCAACAGGGAACTGTTGTTAAAATACTTAGTTCATTTTGAAGTATCTTTATATCATTTTAAAGTTTTCCTAAAGATCCTATTTTTTGGAACTTTTTTTGTAATTCTGTTAATAAAAAGATATAGACTACTAAAAAGTTGTCACAGATTGTTTACCATTTGAAAATGTATGTGCTTTTTTCACTAGGAAAATTAGTATTAAAATACTTGGCATTTTTAATTTTGGGGGTAATGGAAATAGTTTAAGATCCATTAAAGTGTACATTTTCCTAAATTTGGTTTGCTTGCATGTGGATTTCATGGGCAAATTATTAGGTCAGTTCTAGAGGTGGCTTTTTTTATATTATAATATTTGGATGTTGATGTTTAAAATTATTATATATTCCATGTTTCTCTTTTGTTGGCACTTAAAGGGATGTATTTATTCCCAGTGTTAAAGAAGGTTACAAAAGTAGCCACAGCATAATGTCATGCTTTGTGTTTGAAATTTGACGAATTTTAAAAAGTATTTTCTAGTTTGGAAAGTTGTCTTCTAAACACCTATAGTCATTATTGTCTACATGGACAAAATCTCTTGCAGTTAGTACACTTTATAAAATTTTGACAAATTTCTGATAGTAAGAGATTGCAGAATGTTTGCATATCTGAGCACAAATTAGAACCGCAGGAATATATATGCAGACACTTTTAAGTTTTGGCTTTCTTTTGCACCGGATAGCTCTTTCCGTAGATTCAATTACAAATTTAATTACTAGGGAATATTTGATTGCTACCTTTAGATATAGTTTAGGTTGTTAAAAAAGAGAGGAATTTTTGTGACTTTGGTGGTAAGGTGAAGTGATGGGCCATGGTTCTAAACCAAAGTGAAAGTACTGTGCTTGGCTAGCCTACAGAGTGAAAAATCTTATTTTGACTTGATTATATAACATTTAGTTTTTATTTACATAGTATCAGTATTATTTTGCAGATTTGAAAAGGTTTTTTGCTAAGTTTATTTCTACTTTGAAACTCACTGTATTGCTTTGAGTTCTTTGAAATTGATGTTAATGACTGATAACACTGTGCATTATTTATAATATTTTTGAAATGTGGTATCTAGAGAGCTAATTTATGTAACCAAAACACCACCATATTGTCTAAGAATTGAAATGGTGGTTAGGTTATTTAGGGCCCTCGTGTATTTATTTGTAGACTAGTTAATTAATGGAGTTTAATGAATGTGTAATTGACAGTCTTATGTACTCATACTGTAGCTTCACATATAATTGTATCAGTTTTCTGTATTGGCTTGTAATTTGCCAACAGTAAATTAGAGCAACAAATATTTGAGTGTACACAAGTGGTAGTCTTCTATGAAGAGAACATGAAGATAACATAGATATCCATCACCTGCATTGAAAACCAGTTTCCTAAGAGGGGTGAGGTAAGTAAAAGGATGACTAACGCAGGAATTTCAAGTGGCAGAAGAAAACTGAAGTATCCTGACAATTTATGATAAAAATCAATTTAGCAAGTTAAAAGTTAGAATGACTTTTTTATTTTTATTTTTTTACCACCCATAAATACGTGATTAGCAATCATGCACAAAAGCAGTCATCTGGTTAGTGGTGTAACAGGGCTGAATGGGACTCCTAGTGCACTCTGGAGAATATTTAGATCCCTGGGTTTGCTGATTTTTAGATCCTGTTCACGCAGAGGTAGAGGGAGGTGCCTTTTACAGTGTTTGTAGCCAAGCCACCACATTAACTTGAACATCATTTATTTTTCAGACAAAAACTTCTAATACCCCTCGTGCTACCAAATGCATTCCAGAGCTGACTGAAGTAAAGGCAGTAGAAGCATTGCCTTTGAAAGTGCTTGCTATTCTGGCTTGTTTTCCTAGAGCTTCTCAGTTATAGATTTAAGTATTCCTGGACTGTGTATTCCTGATTTGGCAATTTTAAACATTAACAGCTCCTGGATTTTAGATTAATAAAATTTTAAAATTAACTTCCAAAGTTAACTGATAGTTGCTGGGTTAAAACGAACTAAAGCACTTGAGACCCACTGTATCTTGATGTATTTTAGTTTTTTTCTTAAAACATTTAATGAGAAATTCTGTAACATTCTGTGTCAGACACTTAAAACTAAATTATTTTATTTCTTACAATACACTTCTGAGTTAAGTGGCGGGTGTTTATATTTGTAATGTAGAGATATTGCAGAATGGTTTCTGGGTAGCTTAATGTATAGACAGCCTATTCCATTCATCCAGGTATATGTTTCAACAAATTATGTACTTTGAACAGTGGGCCCCAGAAGAGGGAAAAAAAGACCCCACCTGTTAGCTCTTTATGCCTGAGGACTCTTATGATCTAGACCATCTTTCCCTGGAGGTGGGCAAGGCATTGCTTCCTTGGGACCCCCATTGCCAGTTAATTTGTTTACTCTTGGTGCAGTTCTAAGTTGAGTATCAAAGTTCTACCCTAGACTTGGCCTCAGTAGAATGGCTCTTATTAATAGGATGAGGATTGTCTTGATTGTGTTTCTGGGAGATGATGTTTCCTGATTTCAATCTTAGCAGGGAATCTTGATTTTGTTTGTGAAAACATTTAAAATTTGATATTAGCTTTTAGATTTTCAAAGGATGGTCTGTGTGTTTTTTTCCTCTATGATCTCATTTTGTAGTAATATCTGTGTTATGGGTTCTTGAAATCCTTGAATGAATGTTCATGGGTCAGTTTAAAAAATTTTCTGACAAGGTTTTGGAAGGATACTCGAGAAGTAGTTAAATAGTACAAAACCCTCTCTAGTGAGGAGGAGGAAAGGAAATTTCAAATTTTATACTTCATAGATTTCTGCGTTGCCTTTTTTTTTTTTAAAAAAAAATGTAGACACATATTTCTTTAAAAATAATACAATTAGCACACTGATAGTGAGTACACCATAATTATATTTTGGTTGGCTAGAAATGACTTTTATACTAATGTGTGTATAGAGATACCTGTAAAGGTTTTGTTAAATCAGGATATTTCTGAACTTGATAGTCCTTTAGTGGGGATAAGCGTGAATGAAGTAGAGATGTATTCCTGTTAGATCCTATTTCTTTGCATTTTAGGTGGCTTTGAGATAGTCACTGTACTCATTCTTCACTTTGATCTTTAGCATTATTTCATTGATGACTTTTGGGCCTGATTTGGCACAGGCTGACGTTTGGGACTTAATTAAGAACTGAAACCTGGAAGGGTGAGAGAAATCCTTAATTTAGACACTTTCAGGTATCTCAGCCAATATGTGAGCCGTTTACCACTTTCTTCTACAAGCTTTTTTTTTTCCCCCTCACCCATTTCTTTTATTCTGTCTTTTCTACATTGCTAAAACTGTTGGTGTAAATCTGTTGTGAATGTATTCTTATATTCTTTTTGTAGTTTTGTCTGTGCTAGTATTTTGTCTGTGTTAGAATAAATAAAAGATAACTGATACTAAATATTCTCAGGAAGAAGGTTGGGCTTTGTTATATAAGGACATCTAATTTATTTTAATTTAGAACAATAGAAGAACCTTTTTAGATAAAGCGTTGTTTTCATATTGTAGATCTATTACATTATGTTTATTAAATCTTCTTTTTAAAAAACAATTTATTAGGGAAAATTTTCAATATTTTTCAAAGCAGAGAAAATAAACTAACCTACCGACCGTCACCGATCATTACCAGGCTTCAGCAATTTTAAACTCATGACCAGTCTTGTTTCATCTATATCTTGCCCCTCATCCCCTTTATTGTGATGGAAATAGTACACCTCAGTCAAATCATTTAATCCATAGATATTTCACTTTGTCTCTGAAAAGTAGCTACAATGCCCTTGTTATATATGAAATAACTTAATATTAAATACCCATGGGCCTTTATTTTTTTGCCATATGAAAGTTAAGAATTAGTTGCTTTGGAAATGAGTAGGAAACATTTAGCTTAATATATATGAGTTTAATTTTAATATTGTAGGATTCTGCAATAGAATATTAATTACACAATATGTGACGAGATAATTTTTTCTAAGAACTTCATGAATCTTAGTCGCTTGAGTCTGTTTAAGATAGTTTATATATATAGGGAAAATTTATTTTTAAGATATAGTAGTTAAAACAAATGGTTTAGGTTTTTGAATCTCTTGCTTTACTTGGTTGATTTGTGACATGGAACTACTGTAAATGAGGGACTATGTCCAGTCCTGGGGCAACAAGTAAGGCAGGCTGTTGTCTGCCCCTGTAGTCTGAAGAGAAGATGGACAGACTGAGTGTTCACATGATGAAGTAAGTACAGTAATTAAGGTATATGCAAAGTGCTATGAGCTCTTAAATGATGTAGCAAGTAAAACATTTAAAAACTTGATTATGGGTAGTTTAAACTATTCCATTCACACAATTCCCAACATTTTGGAGCAGTTAATGTTGACTGGAGAACTGGGTGAGGGAAACTGCACAAAAATGTAACATTTTGTCTTGGTTTTCTAAAACGAGTAGAAGTTTATTAAGAGGAAAAAGGGCAGAGAGTTGGAGGTATGAAGTTAAATGGTATTTGAGGAATTGTGAAAATTCCTAGTGTGAGTAGAGTATAGGGTGTGTCCATGGGATTGAGAGGAGGTAACTGAGCATGTGAAGGCCCCATCACTCTAGGCCATAGGATGTTTTGGGGAGTCATTGAATTCAGCTCTCTCTTATCAGGGCAAGTGACATTACCAGAAATAGGTTTTATGGGAATATTACTGGCTACAGTGAGGATAAGTGGGAGGGGAAAGGAACCTAGTTGTGAGGTACTGATGGCAATGCACGGATTTTAGAGTAAAATTCTGCTTCTGCCACTTACTAGATGTGATCCTTGTTTCATCTCTTAGAGGTTCAGTTTTCTCATCTGTAAAATTGAAGCGGTAATAGATTTCTGGCAAGCTATTGCATTTTATGTTAGGATAAATTATGTAAAGTGCCTCACATTGGGCCTGCCACGGAAGGTGTTCAGTACAAGATACATGTAAAGACAATTAAATTTAAACTTAAGAATGTGGTTTAGGAATGAGGGGGGAGTTAAAGGCAGATTTGAAATCTCTTGAAAAGGCCTTTTTTGGCTTTTATAACATCTCACTGCTTTGGCTTTCTTTGTCCCTTTAACTACATCTTAGTCTCCTATGAAAGGAGGTTCTCTGCTGAGTTGTCTTTAATCACTCTGCTCCCAACTTGAAGGCACCTTAAGATGAACATATCCAAACTGAATTTATCATTGTCTTTGGTGATTCTTATCTTAGTAAATGGCAGTTACCACTACCCTTGCCAGAAACCTGGCAGTCATTCCTGACTCCTCTTTTGCTTAACCTATCAAGTCCTATTAGTCATCATATTTTGTCATTTCTGTGTCTTAAGTCTCAAATCTGTTTGTTTCTTTCCATCCACACCTGCCTCCATCCTAATGGCAGCCATGAACAACTTATCTTTGATTTTTAAAATACCTTAATGCAATTTTTTTAAGTACATATGCTTGCACATAGTACAAGATGGGAAAATTACTTAAAGGATGTTTCAGTGAAAAAATCTCCCATATCATCGCAAATGTTTATAGAAGTAGCCATAGTTTTTACTACTAATATTTTATATTTGCAGGAATCATTCACTTTCTTGATTCATTCTTGGTCTTTATTACAGAAAAGGAAAAATAGGTAAACTTGAATTCCTGATTTGTTGAAAACGCTACAGGGCATAGTGTGTTATTAACTTATGTCATAGCAGAATATCTTTATTATCATTAAAGATTGACTGGTGTGGAGCTAGAACAATGGTACTTTACTTTTCGAGGGTCATTAATTCTTTGAGGGTAAGTGTAGCAATGTGCTTTTTATATATGATTTCAGGAGCGAATAGATCCCTTTGAAGCCCAGCCATGGACTCCATTATTTTCAGTTAGTTTAGCTTACTTACTCTTGGATAGAGGCGTTAATAATAGGAGTATGATGGGGAGAAAGAAAAACTTTAGAACCTCTGGACTGGTTAGGCTTAAATAGCATGGATTTTACTGCAGTTTTGTGGTGGTCTATGACCACTTCACACAGTCTTTCAAATTCTCTATTGATTATAAAGGGTGCTAGGGGAAGAGAATGTAGACTGATCCCCAGAGACCTCATTGCTCTAACTGGAAAAATAGCTATAAGCACATGCTCCATTCACATAAGTAACAGTCTTTAGTATTGTCTTCTCAGCGCGGGTACTCAAAATGCTGGTTTTGTTGGGAGGCTGTGTGATATACTGGGAAGAACGATGGATTAGAAAATGAAAGACCTGAGTTTTATAGGGTCTGCCGCTTATTTTAGTTACATCGCTTAATTCTTGTCCCCGGGTTCACTGTCTGTTAAGATGAAGGACTTGAGAAGAGATTCCACAGTGACTCTAGCACCAGAATTTAGGAGGCTGTACATTTGAATTTTTAGGATTGACTCAGTTCTTTTAAAATTTTGACCCAGGAGGAGGGCACAATGGAGCTTTGTTCTAGATTGTAATTTTGTTTGATTTCAGCCTCAAGTCTTCAAAACCGGAAACCAAATGAATACAGGCACATAATGGAACTGAGAGTTGTATGTCTTTGTTAATCTAGTACTATTAGTTGTTCAGTTAATCTTAGACCGATTTAAAAGTTGGTCTTATTTATTGAAGGTTAGTGTTTTGACTTCTTCAAACTGATATAGTTGAGGTTGTTATTTCTTAGGTCAGTTCTGATGTTTCTAATTCTAGAGCATAGGTATATATAATCACCATGTATACCTGTTTGCTTAGGAACTCATATCGCGGCAGGGCTAAATGAATTCTCAGATATGAAATGATAAGAAGTGTTACATAGAATAAATATGTACTATTACTTACTTACTGGGCATTTGGGTGTTACAAAGAGTACCAAGAATCACTTGGCATTAGTTGGAGGCACTTTCTGATCTACTGAATGTAAACTTTTATTGTTGGATTTTGCTGTGTGTGTATAGTATGTATGTATGTGTGTATGATTATATTTTTATTATAGATATGTCAGTTAAAAAGATAGGTTTGGAGTTTGTAAGGTAGATGCAGAGTATCTTAAATAACTCTTAAGGAGAAACTTTTTTTTGTAACATCCCTTTAAAGATGATAAATGGATATATAAAATGAAATGAGTCTTCTGTTACTGAAGTTCTTCACATTTACTCATTGACATTAATTGGCCAGGATGTTGTAAGCAGCATTCAGACATCAAAAGATAACTTTTACTGTTAAGTATCTGTAAAGATCATCCAACCTTTAAATAGTCATGATTCTATGAAAAAGATAACTGTGTTCTGAATATCTGAAGGAAAAGCTGTAGTCCTTACTAATCTGATATTTGTGGGGGGTTTTCTGTTTGTTTGTTTTTGGCCATTGCTTTATCTTGTTGGATGTGGTTGTCCTTAAAGAAATCGACATCACATGACAGATTGGATATCATGAATACATTTCTGTAAGTGGAAGTTCTTTTTAGCTTTTTAAAAACATTTGGCTTTATTTTGAGAGAATAGTTACACGCAGTTGTAAGAAATAGTAGATCTAGTGTACTGTTTATCTAGTTTCTCCCAGTGGTAGCATCTTATAAAATTATAGTACACTATCACAACCAGGATGTTGACATTGATACAATTAAGATACAGAACTGTTCCAGGACAAGTATCCATTTTGTTGCCCTTTTATGGCTATATATCCACCTCTTCACCCCCTTAAATATTCCTAACCCTTGACAACCACTAATCTAGTCTACATTTCTTTAATTTTGTCATTTGGTTGACCTCACAGATTGCAAGGACCTTGTCAGCTTAGAATCCCTTATTTTTTTTTTTTTTATTTTTTACACCTATAGCACCTGGTCTTCCTAGGTGATCTCTCATCCAAGTACTAACCAGGCCTGACCCTGCTTAGCTTCTGAGATCAGATGGGTTCGGGCTTGTTCAGGGTAGCATGGCCATGGACTTAAAACGTTTTCTTAGCCATTCTTTAAGATAGGTTTGCTAGAAAGAAATTCTTAGTTTTTTTTGTCTTTATTTTCCTTCATCCCTGAAGGACATTTTTGCCATATATGGCATTCACAGTATATAGTGCTTTCAGTATGTGAAAAATGTACAATTTTCTTTTCTCTGTGGTTTCAGATCAGAAGTTTGCTGTCATTTGAATTGGTGTTCCTCTATAAATAATGCGTCATTTTTTTTCTGGGTGCTTTCAAGATATTTTCTTTGTCTTTAGTTTTCAGAAGTTATTGTGTATATTGGTAGGGATGTCTTTAGTTTTATTTGGGGTTCACTCAACTTTTTCTATCCATGGGTTAATGTGTTTCATCAAATTTCAGGATCTTTTAGCCATTATTTCTTCAAATATTTTTAAAATCCTACTTGCTCTCCTTCTAGGACTTTGTTAAGAATCTTAGCTCTTTTATTTTTGTCCTATAGGTCCCTGAAGCTCTGTCAGTTTTTTTTCCTGCCTGTTTTCTCATTTAGGTTGGCTAAAGTCTGTTGATTTGTTCACTTACGTCTATCATTTCCGTTCTATTGTTGAGCCCATCAAGAGAGTATTTATTTTGGTTATTGTATTTTTAGTCTTATAATTTCCAATTGGTTCTTTTAAAATAATTTTGCTGAGATTTTCCTTTTTTTTTTTTTCCATTTGTTTGAAGAGCAGTTGTAATTGCTTATTGAAGCATTTTATGTTGACTATTTACAACCTTCATCAGATATTTCATCAAAAACCTGGTTCATCAATGTTGCACATTTGATTGTTTTTTTCTCACTCACGTTGTACTTTTTGGGCTTTTGGTATGGTGAATGATTTTTGTTTTTGTACCTTATGGATAGCATGTTATCAGAACTCAATTCCATTAATTCTTTTTTATGGTGGATGGTCTCCTTATTGAGATGTAATGCAAGGAGTGGGTGGATATGTATGTTTAGCTTCTTACTGGGGCCTATTGACAACCACCCTGGCAAAATTAGGTCATACTGTCTTGACTGATGGAATGCAAATTCACCTACCTCCTTGTCCTCACATTTTCCTGGCAAAAGTTGGCACTAGTTCACACCACTTTGTTGCTTCTGAGTGGAAGTTGTAGGATCAGCTTCCTGATGGATTTTGCTTCCTCAGCAAGAGAGAAGAGGAGGGGTAACTCACATTACGCCGATCCTGCAGGGTAGAGTAGATGCTACCTACTGTGTACTACTTTCTTGGAACTAATGTGAGGTGCAGGGTGGTGGAAGCTCAGCTGGCTCTCTGGGCAGCACTGGCATGAGAGAATGAATGAAGCAGATTGTTGGCTATTTCATCTAGCTTGGCTTCATTCAGGCTCACTCCTGGGTGGGTGTGGAGGTTCAGTTCCCCACAGCCCTGCTGACACTAGGGATGGGGGGTAAGTGGAATGCTGACTGGCTCCATCTCATACCACTTGTTCAGTCTCGTTGATGCCAGGATGCAGGTTCACCTCCTTACTGGTTCCTGCTGACTTCAGGCCCATGTGTGTAAGAGTGTGTGTGTGTGTGTGTGTGTGTGTGTGTGTGTGTGTGTGTGTGTGTTTTAAAGTGTAGTAGTGACTAATCCTGCCTCACACAACTTTGTCATAGAAGTCTTTGCTCCTGGATGATGTGGAGGCCCAGCTAGCCCTTGACCCTGCTGACACTACCTTAAATGGATGAATCTGAACACCAGTTGCTTTTGCTGGGTGTAGGGTATGGAAGAAGAGTATCTCTTTCAGCCTCACCACTAACCCATTAGGGTTATTGGAGCACCCTCCTTCTGTGGGGCCTGGCAGATCAGCTTCCTACTTAGCCTCATCCATACTATCCTGGCAGGGGAACTGGAGCACCACCGTGTGGGGGATAGAAGATCAACTGCCTGTTTTGTCCTGCCAACACTACCCTGGTAGGAGACTTGGATCGACGCTGCCTTCACTTCACTCTGGCTCAGTAGAAGAGGGTATGGAAGATTAGCTGCATGCTTTGCCCTATTGAAACTGGAGGGTTCACATGAATGTTTATGTGTGCAGATTTTTCATTGATGTTTGATGGGTATTGCTAAAAAGGTTTCTGTTGATAAGCTACCCTTTTTCCAGTCCTTTGGCTAGGAGGTAAAAGCTTTTCTTGGCGCTTTCTTTCCTCCATGACTGTTGGTGGTACTGGATTAGGGACTTCTGAAGAAGCACCCTGTTATGAAAATATGTGTGGCAATAAGAAAACCCAGGGAACTCACTGCCTTGTCATTCCTCAAGTTCTGTTGTCTTCAGGAAGTCTGCTATCTTTTTTTCCCCTATCTTCCAGATAATTCCTTTGTTTGTTGTATTATGTCCAGGAGTTTTTGTTAGAGGACCTGGGAGGAATGAAGCCACTCCATTTTGGTGGAACTAGGTCTTCCATTGACTTTTATAGTAGCGCAAGTTTGAATTGTGAAGTTTTACCTAAAGCTATTATGCCATGTGAATAAAATAAGCTTTAAAAAAATCAAATTTATAGGAAAATTTTAACTTAGACAATATCATCATAACATAGGATCCTCATTATAAAGCCATTTCCTTGTATCAGGGCTTGACTCATAGCTGTATTACTTGGGTACAAGGTTTAAATAACTGCCAGTGCTTACTTTAGAACATCAAATGCTCTCTGTCATATTCTTAAAAGGAAGTACATACTTACATATACAGAGTGAACCTGGAAGATAAGCTGGGTTATAACAGAATGTCATTGTTTTGTTTTGCCATCAAACAGTACTTACTTTACTCCCCATGCCAAATATACCAATGCAACAGAACATTCTACTCTTTTTTTGCAAAACCCCATCCTCAAATTCTTAAAAAACACTTTTAAAATGGACAGAGTGATTCAGAAGTTTTTAGAAGGAAGAGAAGCGGTACATACAGATATTTCACTATTAATTTCAATTGAATAGGCAAGTGAAAACTTAATAGGGAGGAAGTCTCAGTCCACTCTAGGCAGAGGGTAACTAATTTTTGCAGTGTACTTGTTACAAAATTCTACAGTTTTAAATGAGGGGGCTTTTATAATTCATTCCAGCTCTAAAATTTTATGATTTTTGTCCTTTTTGTTCTTTTGAACTTGTTGGAGTGTAATTTATATAGAAACTAAAACTTGATTTTTTTTTTTTTTTAACTAGAAAATCTTCTTGGAAAAAAGATTAACTCTTTGTTTCTCTTAAGTTTAGCTATTTTATTTAAGAAATGAATTGATTTATTTCCTGAGTAATATGCTCATCATAATGTGGAATGGTAAATATTGTGCATTCTTTGATCCATTAGTTATTTTGGATTGTGTTGTTTAATTTCCACATACTTGTCAATTTCTCAAAATATTTTATTTTTAATTTTGTTCCATTTTTGCTAGCATAGCCGTTACAATTGCAATCCTTTTAAACCATGGAGACTTACTTTGTGATTTATCCTGGGGAGAGTTCACTTTGTACTTGAGTAGAATGTATGTTCCGTTGTGTGTGTGGGGAAGTGTTCTGTAGATGGCTTTTAAGTCCTGTTGTTTTATGTTTTTCAAGTCTTCTGTTTCCTTGTTGATCTGCTCTTGTTGATTATTGAAAGTGGAGTACTGCAGTCTTCAATATTATTGTTGAATTGTATATTTGTTTTTCGTTCATCTTTTGCTTCAGTTTTTTTTGAGTTCTCTTATGTGCATATTTGTTTTTAATTTTTAAATCTTATTGATGAATTTGTCATTATAACATGTTCTTCTTTGTCCCTAGTAACAATATTTGTCTCAAGGTATATTTTTTCTGATTAGTATGACCACTCCAGCTCCATTTTGGTTATAGTTTTTATGGTACATATTTTTATATCTTTTTAGTTTTATCCTATTTTTGTTTTTGAATCTAAAGTGTCCTTTTTAGGAAGCATGTAGTTAGGTCATGCTTTTTTACCCATTCTGCTAATCTCTGCTTTTTAATTATGTTCAATTCATTTGCATTTTATATGATTACTGATAATGTAGTATTTACATCTGCCATTTTGCTACTTGTCTTCTATATGTCTTCCATTGTTTTATTCTCTTCTGCCATTTCTACTTTTTTTATGTGTGTGAGATATTTTCCAGTGTACCATCCTCCCTTTTTCATTAATCGATCATGCATTATTTTTTTAGTGGTTGCCCTGGGACCTTACAACCAGTTCTGATTAATACCCACTTAATTCCAATGTATTTAAAGACTTTGCTCCTATATAGCTTCATTTCCTCTCCCTTGTGTTGTAATTGCCATATGTTACGTCTTTATACATTGTGTTCCCATAAACACAGATATGTAATTATTGCTTTATTGGGTGTCTTAAATCACATAGGAGAAAATAAATTTAACAAAAATGCATTTTATATTTACCTGGGTAAGTTACCTTTACTAGTACTTTTTATTTTTTCTTGTGTATTTGAGTTATTGGCTAGTGTTCTTTAATTTCCACATAAATGACTACCTTTTATATTACTTGCAGTAAAGGTCTACTAGTGACAAATTTAGTTTTTATTTATTTGATAATATCTTAATTTCTCCATATTTATGGATTGTTTTGCTTGCTATAGAATTCTTGGTTGACCATCTCTTATTTTCAACACTTTTAACATATCCCATTGCCTTCTGGCCTCCATCATGGTATGTGATGAAGTCAGATATTATCTTATTGAGGATCCCTTGTACATGATGAGTCATTTGTTTCTTGTTGCTTTCAAAGTTCTTTGTCTTTTTACAGTTTGACTATAATGCCTCAGTGTAGATTTGTTTGAGCTTAATCTATTTGGAGTTCATTCAGCTTTTTGGGTGAGACACATTTTAAAAATTAAATTTGAAAATTTTCAGCCATTATTTCTGTAAATGTTCTTTCCTAAACTCTCCTGTGACTGCTGATATGAAATTTTTGGTACATTTCATGATATCCCACAGGTCTCTGAGGCTCTGTTCATTTTTCATTTTTTTCCCCCCCTTTCTGTTTCTTGACTGGATAATCTCAATTGGTCTGTCTTCAAGTTCATTGATCTTTCTGCCTACTTAGATATGCTGTGAACCCTCTCTAGTGAATTTTTGAATTCAGTTATTGTACTTTCTATTTGGTATTTTAAATATATATGTAATTTCTCTCTGTTTATTGATGGAGCCGGCCCTCCGTATCCACAGGTTTAGATTTCACATCCAGGTGGTGACTGACGTGTGTACCAGGCATGTAGTTAGGCCTGTGATGCTTGCATCTGTACTGAACATGTACAAACTTTTTTTGTTGTCATTTTCCCTAAACAATACAGTATAAATACTATTAAATAACATTTGCATTGTATTATGTATTTTAAATATCCTAGAGATGATCTAAAGTGAGAGGATGTGTGTAGGTTATATGTAAATACTGTGCCATTTTATATTAGGGTCTTGAGTGTCTGTGGATTTTAATATGGGAGAGGTGGAGGTCCTGGAACTAATCCCTTGTGGGATGACTGTATTCTGTATGTTTTTGATATAGCGTCCTTATACTTTGCTTTAGTTTGTTAGGCAAACTAAATATACTTATAATAGCTGATTTAAAGTCTTGTCTAGTAAGCCTATCATCTGGGATTCCTCTGGGACAATTTCTACTGATCGCTTTTTGTTCTTTGATCATATTTTGTTTGCATATCTCAAAAATTTGGTTGAAAAATGAACATTTTAATAAAATGTAGCAACTTTGGAAAACAAAATATTCCCTCTGTAGCATTAGTGTTTGTTACTATCATTTGTAGTAGCTTCTTTGCTTACAGTAAGTTTTCTGAACTAATTTTGTAAGTCTGTATTCTTTGTCTTGTATTGCCACTGTTTATCTTAGTGTTTAGCTAGCTCACTATTAGACAAAGATTTCCTCAATTGTCTGGAACCAGCAAGTCTTTGCTAAGGGTGCTCCGTGTGCAGGCAGTTGACAGTTCTGCCATAGCCTTAACTTTCATGATTGTGCATAGGTGTCACGGTCAGATAGACCCTAGGGACTTCTTGGGTCTTTCCTGGGTATGTGCATAGCCTACATCTCTGCTTGTCCTTTTTAATATTAGGTTTTTCATATTTGTTGGATCTTTTCAAAGCTGTTATCGACATCTCATTACTCTACCTTTCCATTTAAGGTTTTTGGTTATTCTATTGTTTGTCCTAATTGTTACCCTCTACTTCAAGCTGTGAAGTTAAACAATTTTCTGGAATGATATTTTGGCAAATATCCCTGGCATAAAGACTTTTTACACTGGGGAAGCTCCAAAATAGGGTAAAAACAGATAGCTATGCAAGTGGGATCTTCCAGGGAACCATCAGACAGGTCAGATGATTACAAATTTTCTGGGAATGAGGTTTTGGAGGAGAGCTTCAGTCTCCTCTGCTTGCTTTTCAGGGTACTGGTTTGTACTGCAAAACCATGTTGTTAGTTTTCAAGTCTACTTACTATGGAGCTGGCTGGGGAGGCTGGGACTATGGCAAGTTAAAAAAGCCATAAAACTCTAGGGTATTTTTTTTTTTGGGGGGGGGCGTAATTTTAATTTAATTTTTTATTTTTACTTTATCTTAAATACATTTAACTTTAAACTTTTTGTTTACTATACTTAAATGTCACCATTAAATATTTCAGGTTATGTCATTTTGAAATTTAGTGATGGACTGATGGCTTTAAAAATGTGATAGATATTGCAGAGTATATTAAGAGAATGTAGGAGGTGGTAAAATTCTGTCTATACCCATTTAATGACTCAACTCTACTAGGATCATGTAGACATAAAACTTGCAATTGCAAGGAAAAACCCATTTAGGAGCAAACTGAGGTCCTTGGTTCGTGACAGAATGCCCCTGACTTTTCAAATACAAAAACCAATTGTACAAAATCCTTATCAGGAGAAAACAGTAGCAACAGGATAGATGAAATTATTTGTAAGTTCCAATCTGGACGGTGGGGGCTAGCCAAGTGTGAAAGGAGCAGGACTGGCTAGAGGCTGGAAATCCTGGCTGCAGCTCATGCTCAGGACCCATGGTGGAAAAGCAGCCTCAGGAAGGCAAATGGTTAGTGCACTCAAAACCCCTCGTTTTCCAAAACAGTTCCTAGGACGCTTTTCTCAAACAGTGAAAACTCTCTTGTTAACCACAATTTAGCCATTTTTATTGAGCAAACCTTTCCTAGATTGCTGAAAGCTTTTGATTAGTTTCTAGAGTTATCAAAAAGTTATGACAATATTTGCCAGTTTTTTCATTATGGAAGAATTGTTGGAGATCCTTACTCTTCATTGTTTTTGTTGATGTCACTCTGAGTTCCTTTTTAAAGGTAAAATTATCATTTCGTGCAAATCTTTTAGTTCTTATTCAGAACAACAGTTTTGTCATCTATTTTAAATGTTTTATGCAGGAATTTTGGTTCTCAAAAACAGTAGCATAATTACATTGCTTGATCATGCACTACATACATACATTAATGGTGTTAGAATAACAATACCAACACTACCATGAACTATGAGGTTACTCATTGTAGCTGAGAATTTTTTGTAGTTATTGTTGTCTTAGGATACATTCCACTGGGAATGTTTGGTCAAATTACTGTTTTAAAATTACTTGAACTAATTATTCTCTGTCTGGTTATGTTATCCACTGGCTACATGGGTTTATTTGTTTCATTTTGGTTTTGACATTTTATTGATTGCTTTTTTAACTTGTAATTTTTATAAAATATTTACATTGTTTTAAAATAAAATTACTATCACATTCCCTCCCTGACCATTTTTAAATTCTAAGTGTACTATTTTTTATTTTAAAAATTAGAGACAAATACATGCATGCACACATACCTGTATCAGTATAGTGACTAGATTTTTTTTTTTTTTTCTTTTTGCCGTTTGCTTTGCGTGGGTATTTTAGTACTGTTAACACTTCTAGATTTTGATCTGTTAAGAGAATCCTTCTGAATTCCCTTCAATGATAACTTTGTACTCAAAAACCTTTGATTTCTTCTTGTCGACTGGACTGGCATCTGATGCTCCTCAACATTTGGGCCCCCATAAAACTTTAAAATTTCGTTCTTTATATTTCCTCCTCATTTTTTCATTATCTCATTTTTATTTCAAGACTTGCTTCAAATGGTTCCCTTTTCCTTTTTATGAAGCTTTCTCTTATCCTATAGAGGTAGAACCAATTGCTCTTTGTGCTCCCAGAATATTTTTCCTTTTTAAATTTAAATTTTCTTTTTAAATTTTTTTGTTAGTGATAACTTTATTGATATAATTCGCATAAAGGTATAGTATACTTTTAAGTAAAAGAATACTTCCATTCACTCAGAAGCATCCCTTTCCATTCCTTTAGTTTTCTTTTGAAATTTATTACCACATTTCATCTTAGTGGTAGTATTTTATTATTTTTTTAAAATTTTAGACTTTATTTTTTACAATGGGAGATAACCTCCCACCTAGCTGCTTTATTTGCCCCCATATATCCTTCCTCCCCCATAGTGTTATGTTTTTGGATTAAATCAATGTTTAGATTATGAAGACTATATAAAAAAGTGCTGTTTACTATGATTAGTTTTCCCTTATATTTAGAAAGTTTTTTTTTTTTTTTTTCTTCCTTAAAGGAATTAGTTGGCTTTTTTCAATGTCCCTCTCACGTTAGTAGCAATGGTGTGGTCAAACATCAAGTAACTGATCATATATATATTTTTTTAAATAGCCATATTCTTCAAAGATTGCTGTGACTGTGTAGGCTGCTAGGCTTATTGGACAGCTGGCATCCTAGGGCTGCAAGAAGCATAAGCTTAGTAGCTAGCTAGTGTTTTGGTAGCCAAAATGGGGAAGCGGACTACATTGCCATTCCTCACGTTGATCTGTGCTTAGTGTTTCTGTTTCTATCCAGCATCTCTATAGTTAAGTGTTTGGTCTTTAGCTGGTATGGCTAGAATTAAGTGCTTGGTTTTTAGCTGGTATGGGGGAGGAAATAATAGAGGTGGGACGGACAGTTCCCTGGCAGCCTATTTTAGAACAGATACAGAAGTGTCACTAGTTCTCTTTCAGTTTTTCCATAATCCTCTTTTTTTTCAACTTCTGCCTGCAGTTATTAGGCCTTTCTAGGATTCTGTTGCTTGAATGGGCTTCTGACTTGTTGGCTAAAACTTAAGACACTGGCATTTCATCCGCTTGTCTTTCAGAATTTTAGTCACCTACTTTGTCTAACTCTTCTCTCCCTTTGTGATCTGGTTTCTTACTCTATAACAAATGGTGCCAAAACCACTATTTCATTAGGTTCATAAGAGCTGTGGATCAGGAATTTGCAAAGAGTACTGCAAGAATGTCTTCTTTTTTTTTCTTTTTGGGACCTGAGCTATGATGACTCATGGCAGAGGGAGACTCAGACAGCTGGGGCTCCTCCAGGATCTACTTCCAAGATGGCCTCTTCATCAAATGTGTGGCACCTCGGGATGACTAGAAGAGTGGGCTCAGCTCCAGCCGTCAGCTCAAGGGCCTACTTGTGGCCTTCCCAGTATGGTTGCTTTAGGATAGTTGGACTTGTTTCAGCAACTCAGGGATCCCTGAGAGTTAGTATTGAAGAGGATCATGTGGAAGCTGCATGTCCTTTTATGACCTTTTCTCAGTCGCAAGGTGCCATTTCTGACCTAATCTATTGTTCAAAACAATCACAAAACTCAACCAGATTCTAGAGGAGGGGTCAGAAACTCCATCTCTTGATGAGGGAGTGGCAAGGTCACACTGCAGAAAAGCATGTGAGATGGAGATATTGTTGTGGTCAGTATTGGAAAGTACAATCTGCCACACTTCTATTCTTAAGAGTGGCTGTCTTTTAATTCCTTCACTCTTATTTCAGAGGTTGTTGGGATGGAGCAGAAGTTAAACTCAGCTGTCCAGATTGTCTTATTTAACTAGAAGTCCTGTGCACAATGATTTTTGTTTTTAAGTAAATCTTGTTTCATTGAAGTATAACATGAATACAGTTGAGTTCACATATCATAAGTGTGCTGGTAGTTTAGTGAATTATCACAAAGCGAACATATTTTGTAAATGCCACCCTAAATCAGGAAATGGAACAGTAGTAGCATTCCCGAAGCACCTCATGCCCATTTCTAGTTATTATTTCTACCCTCCTCCCTAACGGTAGCTATACTGATTTCTGTTATCATAGATTAGTTTTCTGTACTTTTGAATTTTACATAATGGAATCTTATAATATGTACTCTTGTGTCTGGTTGCTGTTGCTCAGCAACACTTTTGAGATTCATCCATGTGTTGCAAGCAAGCACGACATCATTCAATTGTATCGTTGAATAGTATTCTAACATAAAAATGTATGAATTTATTTACCCATTGTGCTGCTTATGTCTCCCATAATGGTTAAAACTCTCTGGATCTTCAGTCTCATTTGCTTATTTGTACGATTGTCCCTTTAATAGCTTTCATTGCCTATGCTTGTTACCCTTTAATTCTTCTCTTCCCCCATGATTATTATTTTTATTATATTATCTCCCCTGTCTGGAGGATCTTTATCCATCATTCTTTCTGGAATATACGGTGAAACAAGTAAGCCAAAAGGAAGGGTCTCTAAGCCAAAACATATCTCATAGTTCTTGTACTGAAGTTTACTCATTTTTAGTTCAGATTAGTCTAAGGGTGACTGCTTATTTACTTTTCTGTCCTACAGAAGGTTGGAAGATGTAAATTAGAAGTTGCCAATTGCTAGCATACTTATGTCAGATAGTGTAGTAGTAGAATTAAGTGACCATGTAAAAAGAATAAAGGAGATAAAAGCATAGCAATTTGAGGCTTAGTTTAGCGTGAATTCCTAATGGTCTTGTTTTATTAAAATAGCACAGTAAAATAACCATTTTTTTCCTTAATGATTGGTTAAATTGGTTATTGGTTTAACTTAACCAAAGAAATGGTTTACTGGTGTTTTCTATATTGTTTAAGAGGATGGGGGGAGTCTTAGAGAGATTGAGTCCATGATAGCTTAAAAACGTAGCTATAGTGGAAGCTTTCAGTTGTCATTAAATCCGTCCGAATGGACTGTCTCACTCTCTAATATGACATAGTAATGAAGGTTACTTTTACTTTTTTGGCAAACCTTTTGAACAGTGTTTTTCAGACTCTTTATTTTTCTGTTATGATAATGGAAAGAAATGTATTTTATATTTGATTCACTGTGCAACATACATATTTTTTATACATGAAAATTTCTTTTCCATAAAACAGTACTTTGGGAAAACACTGCCTTACAATGCTCAGGTTCTCAGTTCAGTTGGAATTATCTAGAATTGCCTATTAGTGAAGTCTAAATGAGCTACTGAACAGAGAAGGCTGAGGAAGACATCTGTGGAAAAGGACTGTTGGGAAGAATATTTATACTAGGTTCAAAAGAAACCTGAGAGAGAAGCATCTTATTATTTTTCTTTTAAAACAGGTACTAAAATTTCAACAGCAGTTTTCTTTCATAATAGCTTCTGTCTACCTCAGATTGTCACCCTGTCTCCCCACCCCTGCATGTTGTAACTTTCTACTTCCAGGAGGTGAATTCATGCATGAATATGGTTAAGAATAAATATACCATATAGTTTACTCAAACCTTGCAACATTATCTGCCCTCATTGTTTTTTAAAGTAAGCCTTTTAACACCTCTAGTTTCCTTTTCTGTAAAATAGGCATGATTGTACTTACATCCTGGATTTGTATGAATTGGATTAGGTAATGCATATAAAGTGTACAGGGTTTAGAAGTCAGTGTTGTTAATAATTAACTATCCTAATCTGTTTGGTGAACAAGAATAGGATATGTCAAAATGATGTCTGGCATATGTAAATTCAGAAGTTTTTTTATGTCCCAGATCAATTTTTTTTGGCTGATAAAGTAAGAGATTCCAGGAACAGCTAGCACTATGCCAAGAGTAAATTGTGAGAAAGGTATTATTTGGGGGAATAAACCCAAAGGAGTAATTAGTACTTCTGATGATTGTGGGTTCTAGGTATACTTTAAAATGTTTATTTTTCTTATCTTTCCCCATTTTAGCTCCCAGATTTTGACACTCACTAGCTGTGAGACGGAAAATAAATTACTTAACTACTAAAGAAAGCTTGTGATTTACTTTTAGAAAAGGGTCAGACACAATTCAGGATTTTCTATATTGATAACATCACTTATTTGCATTTTATATGCTGTCTTGAGCGGTTGGAAAAAAGTGAGTAGCATTAGCAAAGCTAGCCTAGAATCCAGCATAATACTGAATACTCCGTGAGAGTATGAATTGACAGCATACTGTGGCCAAAATGGTTGTAGAGCCTACTGTCTTATATTCTCATGTTAATTTTTGACCCATCTTAAAGCTAGTTAAGATGTCTTTCGTCCTACTAACATGCTTTGTTGACAGAAGCATCTGCAGTTTGCCAGGCTTCTCCGGAAATCAGACAACACTTTTTATTTTATTTTATTTTATTTTATTTTATTTTATTTTATTTTATTTTATTTTATTATTTTATTTATTTTATTTTATTTTATTTTATTTTATTTTTGGCGAGGCAACCCTTGGTTGACCTCACAGATTGCAAGGACCTTGTCATCTTGCAATCCTTATTTTATTTATTATTTTTAAAGTTTTTACGCCTACAGCACCTGGTCTTCCTAGGTGGTCTCCCATCCAAGTACTAACCAGGTCCGACCCTGCGTAGCTACTGAGATCATATGGGATCTGGGGTTGTTTAGGGTGGCATGGCTGTAGACTCAGACAACACTTTAGTTTATAATTCCAAGTTGTGGATGCTTCTTAGGCATTGAACCTACCAGCTCTGAGTCATTTGCTCAGTATAAACATTCTGAGCATGGTGGTGATAGGGTACATACATTAAAAAACAGATTATTTACCTTAACTATCCATCTCTTTTATATTACTAGTCATGAGTTTATGTTGCCACTTCTCTTTAAACAACAGAGGAAAGGGCAGAAACTAGTTTTGGAAAATGTTAGCACTGTAGCTAAAAATGATATGCCTCTGTTCCAGTGAAAGAAAAAGTGCTTTTCCTTTAATTCTGAGACACAGCCCAGTTTCATTGCTTGTGTCCATCACCCTCTGGTATTCTACAGTGTTGTTGGAGATAAGAAATGTTATCTGCTGTCATGAAAATATTTTTTTGCCAGCAGAGAGGGTTTTGTTATATTTTTGATGTCTCTGTGCCTCTATCCCTGAAAAAAGGGCTGGGGAATTTTTCTTAAATATACATTTAATGTTCATTGTGGACCAGGCAGACTAGAAATACTGAGTACTCTGTTCTCTGTGGAGAGCAACACTTGTGCTCCTACGGCTTATACCATGATGTGTACCACAATACAGGTACTGTAAGTCGAATATGGGTTTCCGTAGTAATGTTTGAGGGGAGAAAATAAGAGGTAAAGTACCAGTATCAATTCCTTGAACTTTCTTTTTGAATTAAAAATTTTCCCTCAATCTTTTGGCTGTCTTTATGCTAAAAAGGGGATGAAAAATATAAAGGAAAAATGAAATTTTTTGTTGTTAGTGTATATTTCCTTAGATTGTCCCTCCCTGAGTACTTTTAGTAGTATACCATTCTTTCTCCATCGTGGCATGTCTATTTCTCTTTTTAAGTTTTGTCTTCCCTTCTTCGTTGCTTTTTCTGTGGTGACAGTGTATGTCTTGTTTACTTTTGAATCTGGTTACCTACCTAGCCCAGTGCCTGCCACATAATAGGTACCCAGTAAGAAATCATATTACTTCTAACTTGTATTTGAATAACGTTTTAAATCTTTAAAGCAGTTTGACTTCCCAGTTGGCCAGGTATTTAGAGTTTCCATTGTATTATATATTTCTCGATCATGTTTATGATGACATGTTAGAATGATCTTTTAAGTGCCCCTATTCCCCAACACACACATACCTTGAAAGCGTGGATCTTGTATTCCTTTCCCTATTTCCACAGTCTGTCATGTCTGATTAGTTGTATCTGTGTAGTCAGTGTTCAAATGTAGGTAAAGTCCATTTAAAAAATGATGACAAAATTGTTATATTTTAGTGTATTTCTGAAGCTAACTGTTTCTGTCATTTGACCTTTTCTGTCAAGAAGGAAAAGAAAGCATATTGGTAATGTGGGCAGGTTTTATTCATCTTACACTTGCTTATGTGAGATAGGCAGAAGAAATAGTATTCTTTCTTTACACAGGCGGAAACCAAGGCCCAGAGGGTTTTAAGTGGCTTCCTTAAGATCCCATAGTTATCAAATAATGAACCTGGGACTTAAACTCATGCTTGTTAAGTATACTTGAGTTTTATTTTTAATATGAGTTTAAAAATTTTTTAGTTTAGTTAATAATGTCTAGGTAAATCAAAATTTTATGTTCTAGCAATGTTCAAAATTTAAGTTTTCCTTTAAAGTTAAATGTTTAAATATTAGAAATATTAAAGTACGAAGTAGTATCTGTATTAGTGTGCCTTTGGGCAACTTAAAGTAAACTGCATATACTCTTGAGTGAATGTAATAGCTTTTCATGCCAGGGTAAATGTAATGCAGAAAAAAATTCTTGCAGAGATTATTGGCTTGGTTTATTTTTATTAAAATGTTACTTAAATTTGTTCAAACATCTCTGAGTAAATTTCTTATACATATCTTTGCTGCAACTAGAAAACAGGTTACAGTTATAAATAACCAAATAAAGCCAGTGCAAAAATTAACACTAATGCAGTAGTGGATGTTGTTATTTTGTCACTTGATATTAGGGTTATGATATTTCACATTCTTTTGACATGCCTGTAGTACTGTGTACTGCTTGACTTCATTATTCTACAGTTTTTTGTTTATTGGAACTTGTGTGAAACCCTGTTGTATTTTGTACATTGTTTCGTTTGGTTTTCACTTTTGGGAATTGAAGAATTTGCTATTAAAAGTCGCTTTGCTTGGCATCAGTGTAATTGTGAAGGTAAATGTGGGAGTTAGCACTGTGTGTCAGTATTTGGGCTTGGGTCGTCAATATAATTGAGAGTGTTTCATCAGACATTTCTAAATTATCATAGAAATTAAAAGATGCAATTAAAAATCTTTAATAAGGATGTCTAGGACCCCAGAGAATACATATGGACCCCAGTTTGAAAGACACTGATTTATATAATAATGTATCAGTCAAATCTCATTTTGTGTTAGTTATAACCCTGCAGTTTTTATGTACTTGAGGAATTATCAGTTTAAGCTGATAAACTAAATAGTTTAAAAAGAAATCAACAGTTGAAAGGTATCTCAGAATCCTGAGTTAGCCATTTAAGCTTTACATACTAGGAGAAAAGCAGTATATTTAGGTAGAGGTGGCAATTTACAAAGATTTATGGTTCATGATCTGAGCCATAATGTAACTTTTATAAAAGTTAGATATGTCACGAACAGTTACAGTATGCTGTGACAGATCATAAAAAGGGGAAATTACTTTGGGCAGGGAGAATTGAAGTTTTCCGAGGTGTAGTATAATTTTTTTCTAAATAGACTTTATTTTTTTAGAACAGTTTTAGATTTACAGAAAAGTTGAGAAGATAGTACAGAGTTCCTAGACTCAGTTTCTCTTATTAATATCTTAAATTATTATAATGTTTTTTCCTATTAATGAACCAATATTGATTGATATGTTATTAGCTAAATTCCATAGTTTATTTTGGTTTCCTTAGTTTTTTATGCCTTGTGCTTCTCTGGTTCCAAGATTCCATCCAGGATACTACCTTATATTTAGTTGTCATGTCCCTAGGTAGGCTCCTCTTGGCTGTGACATTTTCTCAGACTTCCCTTGTTTTTGATTACCTTAGTTTTGAAGATTATTGATCAGGTATATTGTAGGTTGTACCTCTATTGGTATATGTCTCATGCTTTTCTCATGATTAGATTGAGGTTATGGGTTTTTTTGAGGAAGATCACAGAAATAAAGTAGCATTTGCATCACAGCATATGAAAGATACCCTCCCACCCCCATTTTTGAGGGTAAGTATCTACATAAATTATTTGGAATTCTTCTGCATGGGAGATATGTCTTCTATATTAAAGCACTACTTTAGCTTCATTCCACAGATTTGGGTATTTTATATTTTCATTTACAGTCATTTAAAATACTTTAAAATTTGTCCTTGGATTTTTGCTTTGATAAATGGGGTTTTAAAGAAATGTGTTAGGGGATTAGTATCTAGATATTGAGGATTTCCCAAATATTATTTTAATTTTTTTTTTTATCAGAATACATTTTGTATGATTTCAATACCTTCAAAAATTTTAAAAGTTGCTTTACGGTCTAGAATGTGGTCTATGTTGCTGAGCGGTTTCTATGTTCTTGAAAAAGGATGTGTATTCTTTGGCATAAATGTCAATTATTTCAACTTGGTTGATGACATTCCTCAAGTCTTCTCTACCCTACTTATTGTAAGTCTACTGCTATCAGTCATTGACAGGGAGTTGAAATCTTTCACTATAACTGTAGTTTTGTCTTTTTCCTTTTAGTTATGTCATTTCTGGTTAATATATTTTGAAATTCTTTTATTAAGTGGATAAATGCCTGGGATTTTTGTAACTTCCTGATGGAGTGATCCTTTTGTCATTTTAAAATAAATGACCCTCTCTTTATTCCTGACCTCATAGTTTTTGCTCTGAAATCTACTTTGATTTTAACATAATTTCTCTAGTTTTCTTTTGATTAGTGTTAGCTTGGTATATTGTTTTCTATCTTTTGGTTTTTAACCTATTTGTGTCTTTATATTTAAAGAGAATTTCTTACAGGTAGCATGTAATTGGGTCTTGCTTTTTATACCTGATAATCTCTGCCTTTTTCTTTATACTTTTTTTCTAGAATTTATCATTTTGAAATTATTACAGTTTTATAGGGAGTTACAAAGAAATATACAGGGAGGTCCGATGTATCCGTCCACCCAACTTCCCCCAGTGTTAATATCTTGCTGAAATATATATATATATATATATATAGAGAGAGAGAGAGTACAAGATCAAGGCCAGGAAATTGACAATGGTGGAATCCACAGTGCTTATTCAGATTTCACCAGATATGTATGTACTCAATTTTGTGTGTGTACATGCGTAACTTTGCAATTTAATTGTCTAATTTCATGTAACCACAACCACAATCAAGATACTTAATGCCACAATCACAAGACTGATTCCCTTGTGCTGTCTTAATAGCTATACTCCCCCCTGCCCCCATCCCTGACTTCTGGAAATCAGTTATCTGTTCGCCGCTTCTGTAATATATCGTGAATGTTTTATAAATGGAATCGTGTAGCATGCATCCTTCTGTGATTGGCATAATTCCTTTGTGGTTCATTCAAATAATTGTGCATATCAGTTGTCTGTTCCTTTTTATTCTCAGTATTCCGTGATATGGATATACTGCAATTTGTTTAACCATTTACCCATTGAAAGACATTGATAAATTTCCCAGTTTTTTATAAAACTGTTCTGAACACTTGCATGCACATTTCTGCATAAAAATAAAGTTTTCATTTCTCTGGGATGAATATCCAAGAGCATGGGTTGTATGGTAAGTCCAATTTTAGATTTTAAAGGAACTGCCAAACTGTTTTCCAGAGTGTTTGTGCCATTTTACATTCCCACCAGCAATGTATGAATGATTAGTTTCTCTGCAAATTCTCCAGCATTTGGTATTATCACTACTTTTTTTTAGTCATTCTGGTAGGTATATACTCACTTTGTGTTTAGTTTGCATTTGTCTCAGCGAATGAAGTTGATTATCTTTTCATGTGCTTATTTGCCATTTGTATATCCTCTTTGGTAGAGTGTCTGTGTCCTTCATCCATTTTCTAATATTTTTAAAATTTTGAGTTTTGTAAGTTCTTTGTATATTCTAGATGTGAATCCACTGCTGCAGGCAGATCAGATCATCTGTTGGTGTGCTGGTCGTGGCGCAGTAGTTAGGTTGGCCTTGTGCTTTACTGTTGCATCTGGGGATGAGTCAAGTCCCCCACCAGTGTATGGTTGGGAGGGTAGGGAGGAAGGAGGGACCTGGAACAGCCTGGGGCTTTCTAGCTCTGCTAGTAGATTAGCTTGCATGCTTGTGTATTGGTGGTGGTATTTTTCATTGATTCCCTTCTTCTTTCCTTTCCATAGCTGTTGGTTCTGGGTTGCTAGTCTTCCCTAGCGCCCATTTCAGGATTTATGGGTGATAAAAAGAACACCTAGGGAACTCTGACTATGTGGCCTTTCCTCAAGTCCTGAGGTCCCTGGACAGTCTGCCATCTTCTTTGAAACTTTCAGAGTTTTTATTAATGCTTATTGAATAATTTTCCAGGTATTTGCTTATAGGGGAGAAGTTAAGTGTATGCCAACTTGATTCATACCAGCAGCTAGCTTATCTGTGCCTTTTAATTGGGGTGTTGCAATTATTTGTATTTAACGTGATACTGATGTCGTTTGGTTTGACATCAGTCTATCATCTTACTATTTGTTTTTTACTTGTTCCATGTTTTTTCTCCTATTTCTGTGTTTCTGCCTTTTAATGAACTGGAGTAGTTTTAATGGTTTCTTATTTTTTTGTTTAGGCTACCTTATTTTCATTATACTTGTTTTTTTAAGTAGTTACTTTAGAGTTTAAAGTGTACATGCTTATTTATTCAGTCTGCCTTCAAGTAATATTACACATCTTCACAGATATTATAAGAAACTAAAGTACACGTCCATTTCATTTCTCCTGGACTTTATTACTGATGTCATTCATTTTACTTCTATATTTATCAGCCCCACAGTATATTGCCATTCATTTTACTTCTGCATTTATCATCACCACAGTATATTGTTATTACTTTTTCTTTGAACAGTCAATTATTTAAGGAGATTTAAATAAATATGAAAAAGTTACATTTTCTCACATATTTACTATTTCTCTTGCTTTTCATTCTTTTGCATAGATCCCATCTTGTGTTATTTTTCTTCTGCCTGAAGGACTTTAACATTTCTTGTAGTGAAGATTGGTAATTAAATCTTTCAGTCTTTGTCTTGAAAAATTTATATTTCTCCTACAGTTTTGAAAGATATGAAATTGGTATAGAATACTAGGTTGGCTTTTTTCCCCCCTTTCAATGTTTTATAAAGATATTGCTCCACTGTTTTCTGTCTTACGTTGTTTTTGAGATGTCATTCTTATCCCTTGTTCTCTGGAGGAACAAAGGTGTCCCCATCCCTCTTCTTTGGCTGCTTTTGGGATTTTATTTATACTTCTTTTTTCAAGCTGTTTCTTGTGCTTGTAATTTGTTGAGCTCTTTGGACTTGTGGGTTTATAGTTTTCACCAAATTTGGGAAATTTTCTGTTCTTATGTCTTCAGATATTTTTCTATTCTCTCTTCTTTTCTCCTACCTGCATTCCAGTTATATCTATCTATCTATCTATCTATCTATCTATCTATCTATCTATCTATCTATCTATCAGGCCATCTGAAGTTGTTCCATCACTTGTTGATGCTCTGTTCATTTTTTCCCCCAGTCTTTTTCCTTGTGTTGGCTCATTTTGAATAATTTGAATTATCGTATCTTAAAATTCATTAATTTTTTTCCCTGCAGTATTTAATCTCTTAATTATATCCAGGGTGTGTGTGTCCGTGTGTGTGTCCGTGTGTGTGTGTGTGTGTGTGTGTGTGTGTGTGTGTGTGTATTTTTTTTTTTTTTTACCGTAGGCATTGTACGTTTTGAGTCATTTGTATATCTTCTGTTTCTCCTTAATATGCTTATGCTTTCTCTACTTTCTTGAACATACTGAATTTAGTTTTGAATAATGCTATAATGTATCATTTACATTTAATTTTTCATTTGATTGGTTTTTCTCTTTATGAGTCAGTTTCTTGATTGATTGCATGCCTGGTAACTTTCGATTGGATACTAGACAGTGAATTGTACCTTGTTTTCCAGATATTATTTTGTTTTAAATATGTTTGAGCTTTGTTCTGGAATGCAGTTAAGCTAGTTGGCAATAGTTTGAACATTTTGAGGTTCGCTTTTAAACTTTGTTAGGCAAGAGCGGCAGGCAGCCTTTAGTCAGGCTAATTTTGGCCTTGCTACTGAGACAATATACTCTTGAGGACTCTTCTGGATGCTCCTTGTATTATAAGGTTTTTCCACTCTGGCATGTGGGAACAGCAGCTGTTTTTGGCACTGTTTGAGCCACGTAGATTTTTCCGCTTGTTTGTTTCAGGTGGTTCTACGGTAATTTCTTCACCTTCATGTATTCAGTGTTGTCTGAAGACTCAAGGGGGAACCTGCACAGATCTCTGGAGTGCTTTACTGCAGTTCTTTCCTCTCTTATTTTCTGCCTTGTACACTCCAAATTGCCAGCCCCTTCTTTTTGACTCTGGGAGACTGCACTTTGCTTGCATTTCCCTACCTTTGCTGTTGTGTTGAAACTCCTTAAGGGTGGTAGTTGAGGGCAATCATAGGGGTTACCTCATTTGTTTCTCATTTCTCAGGGATCACTGCCCTATACTTATTACTTGTTTAGTGTCTTAAAAACATTGTTTTACATGTTTTGCCTGGTTTATTAACATGGTTGGGTAAATCTGGTCCCCTTTATTCCATTTTTGCCTGAAGCAGAAATCCTTAATACATTTTCAGTTTCGATTTAGTATTTATCGTCAATTGGCTTATGTAGAACTCTTCTTGATAGAAAACAGTTCCTAATTTACCTTTACTCTAGGAATATCCTATAGACTTTTTGCTTAAATTTGGGTAGTATGCGAGGTATAATGTACCGTGACAGGGAGGAAGGAATAGTGTAAGCGTGAAAGGATTTAGGTCAGGTGCCACATATAATCAGTGTCCTCAGTGCAAACACAAATATTTCTAGTTTTGAGGCCATACATTTATTTGTGGTAAATGCATGCTTTCAATCTTTATTTCATGAAACACTTGTCCCATTAGATTTTAATTGGTTTTTACAACAAAAAGATTACTTGATCCAAATGTATTTTGGAAATTCTAGAGTAATAAATAAAACTTGTCTCTATTTTATCACTTTTTAAAACCAGTAATGTACTAATGAATTCTATGAATCACCAATGAACCAGTGTAGACTTAGTCACTGGACTTTAGCAATCCTCTTTTTAAAATCTTTAGAGACTGTCATTGTTGAATGTTCAAGGATGTTTTAATAATGTCTAAACAAGTTGATGTATTCAGTTATCATCGGGTACTTGCCTAAGTAGATTCAAGAATTTATATTTCTAGTAAGTTTACTGGTTTCTTTTGATTCTTAGCTTATTTTCCATCTTCTGTTTAAATGCAATCTTGTATATATATTATACAATGCATTTGTTTATTTGTAGGAATATTTCTTAGAATCGCTCTGTTAAAAGAGGATGAATATATATACACACACACACACACACACACACAATATGCACACAGATTCATGTGCATGCATTTGTATTTTTGGTAGTGACATTCTCCATTGAAATTATGTCATTTTGTACTTAGACCACTTTGAAAGCCCATGTTTAGAGAAATTCGATGAATATTTTCTACTTGCCCTCCAATATCATTCCAATTTGTTCTTCTACAGCTAGCTAGCCGTGAGTGGCTGCTTTACCACTTCTACCAAACTAGTTATTTCTTCCCAACCTAATAAATTTATAGTCAGTCTAGAATAGTGGTTAAGCATGTAGACTTTGGAGGCAGCCTGTTTTTTAATCCTTCCTGACTTTGTTTTTTTACTAGCAGTTTGACCTTGTACAAATCATTGTGTCTCAGATTACCTATCTGTAAAATGGGAGAATAATGGTACCTTAGTCAAGGGCTGTTGTAATTAAATGGGTTAATACACATAGTGTCTAGCCCATAATAGATGCTATGTAAGTATTAATATTATCACATAGTGAACCCTACAAATGGGACTTCCCCTCCATGTTACTGGCTATTAATGTTTTTTTTTTTTTTTCTGTGACTTGCTATTAACCGTTTCTTTACATTTTAGCAAAGTAGTACATGCATATACTTTAAGTTAAAGGAAAGCTTATAAAAACAATATCCCCAGACCCCCTTTTCAAATTTTTCTTTCCCAAGTTTTACTTCTTTATGCTGATCATAATTACTTTCATGTTTGTAAATAATATGCTTGTATTACATCTTACAGATTTTTTTTCCAGTTTTAAGCATTTTTGATTGATTTTCTACTTTGAAAAGTTAAGATTTGGCTTTCTTTTTTTTCCCCATTGTCCTACTGTACTCTTTATACTTGTATCCTTAATGTCAGTGTCCAGCATTTGCCTTGTTGACTGTGTAAAACTCTAGTTATATGGCTGAGCCATATAATTATTTTTTTCTGCAACAGTTGCTTTCTCCTGAATTTAATACTTTTCTTTTTGTTTGATTATTTTTTTGTATTTATCACTAATTTGGATTCATCTCCTAATTCTTCACCAATCGTCTAAATTGCTTCTCAGGATATTAAGATGCATAGAGAACTTCGTCAATTTTTATTTTCCTAAAGAAATCTCTTCCATAAGCCGCCTAACTTGTTCCAGTCTGGACTGTTGTTTTCCAATGTATATATTAACATTACTTTATAGGAAAAAGCTCCTTCAGTACTTACTGTCTTGCAACTTTCTTGTATTTAAAAACGACTGTTTGGTACCTCAAGTATAGTTGTACTACAATTTATTTAATTCCACAATGACAAAGATTTGTATTTCTAGTTTTGTACAGTGGCAAATTAAGTATTGTAGTAAACATCTTTGTGTTTTTACACCGTTTTGCATAGAATAAATATCTAGAGGTGGAAAATTGCTGGGTTAAGTGGAAAAAGCATTTAAAATGTCTCAGATAAAGATTGTCTACATTTTCACTAAAATGTCTTCAGTGTCTTTACAGTATAAGACAATACTGAGTTTAAATTTTTCCAATCTTACTGGTGAAGGAGCAGTATTTTATAGTTTTAACTGTTTATTTCATTATTAATGAGATTAAGTATATTTCTCCTACATTTATTGTCCGTAGTAATTCCTCTTTGGAGAATAGCCCATTCATGCCCTTTCCTCAGTTTTTCTTTTGAATTTCGCGTGCATGTATTTGTAAGACAGACATTTTTATAATTTAAACCTCTAATTGAGCAGGAATATTTCATAAATATATTGAGGTTTAGAGAAACAGTTGGTATCACCCTACATGAATACCATAGAAATGCAGAATTTTTGTAACTTAAAATTTATTACGTTTCTGGGGATGGAGGTGAACCAAGTAACAGAAGCCAGTTCTACCTAGCCCTACTCAAACTGGGTGAATGTATGTATATCCCTTTGATACTAAAGTGGTTGGAGAGGAGATAGATGCTTATGAAACTGAAATATCTTTTGTCATTTTTACTATGTCAGTTTTACTTAGAATTTTGGAGATAGGTAGTTTTTGTATTAAAATAAATTATGGAAACAATCAAATTTATATGAATTTTAAAGTTAGAATATGAGACTTCAGAGATAACTTGTATCTCTAAGATCTCTAAATTTGTAAGCTGCTAAAGTGTACGAAAAATGTGAGGATACGGGTGCTTATGGAGTTTAACACTGGTTGCTATAGACTGTAACATAATAAAACAGCTTTTTTCAAGTGTTTTTACCATGATCCACTGTAATGTATTTTACATTGTAGTTCAGTATACACGCACAGTCATATAATAAATAAAAATTTTATGAAATGTTAATTTATCCTTACAATTTATGATCTATTTTATGCTTATTTCATAAATTCTTCATTTAATTGATTTCCATTAGATTGTGATGCCTGTTATCTTATTAGAGATTATACTGAGTTCAACCTGGTCTTGTTCTGCTACTCTGTGACCTCAGGCAAGTTAACTAATCTCTCAGGGACTCATTTTCCTCAAATATTTGGTTTGTTAATACTAAAAGTTATACTATCTCAGGGTGGTTGTGAAGTTTAAATGAGAGCTTGCTGGTGAGACATTCAGGCATATATACAGCTGTCAGTTGTGAACTGCCGTTGCAAATTCCAAAATAGAAAAATTTTAAACTTTAAAAGAAAGACAACATCTCCTCTCCCCTCATCTCTTTTCAAAGAACAGTCTCAGATATTTCTATTAAATCATAGTAAAATATTGCTTCAGAGGTATAGCATTGAAAGAAAAGAACAAGTATTTCAAAGTATTCACTTACTGAGAAGTGTGTTTGAAGCTTGTTGAATTTCCTTTATCTATACCCCCTCTTAGCTTCCTTTTTTCTCTCTAAAGTATAAAGAAGGAAATATAAAATGCCCACAAACTTCCACCCAGATAGATAACTGTTGTTAACATTTAAAAAATTTCATGCATATGAGGATGACATACCACTACACACACATTAGAGTGTCTAAAACTATTATAGTGATCATACCAAATGGCAAAGATAAAGAAGAATTAGAACTCTTATACAGTTTTGGTAGAAATGTAAGATGGTACAATCACTTCGAACGTTTATTCAGCTAAATATACCTACTTATTCCATTTAGTCGCACAACCTCCCCCACCCCATTTAATTGTAAGTATTTCTAAGCCCCTTATTCATATGTCTTATCCATGTGTTGTTTTTCCTTCCTTCCTTCCTTCCTTCCTTCCTTCCTCCCTCCCTCCCTCCCTCCCTCCCTCCCCTCCCTCCCTCCCTCCCTCCCTCCCTCCCTCCCTCCCCTCCCCTCCCCTCCCCTCCCCTCCCCTTCTTTTTAAATTAAGAAAACACAGATACACAGTTAAAGAGAAAAAGGAAACTCAAGTGGTTTTACAAGGTACGTAGTGAAAAACCGAAGTCCTCCGTTGTTCCTCCGAGATACTACTACCTTTAGTGCTTAGTGTTACTTTTGGTATTCACCTCCATATTTCTAAATAATAAGATTATACTGCTGTTTCTGTGTCACTTCTTCCCGATTTCTACATTTACATTCTGTTGACTTTATAGTGGGGAGGATAAAGTTGATTTTTAAAAATCATCTTTTCCCTTTCTTTGCCTTTCTAGTATAACAGCCTTGGATTAAGTTAATAAACAATGTTTATTATGGTAAGCCAAGGAGCATGCCAGTAAGTTTTATTAAGTTTGCTATAGGGTCCTATCACTAATTTTTGCCAACCAACTTTTGAATACTTTTTCTCTTTTTAAAATACATTGTGTAATCTGTCAGTTCTGGATAATTTCCTACCCTAAATCTTTCCTACTGCTCTATTTTCTTTTATTGTTTGGCTCTCTGTCATCTTTGGGAGAAGTACTGGAGCCCCTGTGTTGGAGCTCTGTATCTTGGATGCCTTCTTTTTCTCTGTTCCTCTGCCTTCTTGTTTGAGAGTTTCTCTAGTATAGAATATTATGTCAGAAATAATTTTCCTTGCATTTTGAAATCATTGTTTCTTTGCCTTCTAGCTTTCTGTTTTTGGGGTGAGCTATTTTGTGTACAGTCTGATATTTAAAAACTTTTCAATCTTCCACAACTTTTAGTATTGTCTTTATAACTTGGTATTATGCAAACTCATAGTGATGGCCTTGGTCTGTCTGAAAACTTGTGTCCCTAGGTGTGGGAACTGCATGTCAACTCAGGCAGTTTATTATTTGATGTGACCTTCATAGAAAAAAAAAATCAGTTTCTTCCCATTCCTACATTTTTCTCTTTGGTGAAATTACTTAGAGAGTCTAAGTCAATCTCTGATGATTTTGAATGACAACGCTACCATGTGATTTGGGGTTAGATATATGAATGAGAATTAGTTTTCAGCCAGAGAGAGAAATGATAGAGCTATCCATGTTGTTGGTGATGGGGTTACATGGAACAACTGATTTTGTATGTATATTAGCATTCTACAAGAGAATAGGTCCTATACAGATGAGTCAGGAAAAAAGAATCATTTTGGCATAGATCTTATAAACCAAACATTGAAGAAAAAATTATTCATGATGCTTATTAAAAATGGTAAGGCAGATTTTATTCAGTGGGACTGTCAAGATAGGTATAGGGACTACTGCAGTGGAGGAGAGAGATTGGATTCAGCTTTGAATACAGCATGGGTAAATGGGACGTTATAGCCAAGGATCAGGGTGGGTGGGAGTCAGTTGCTGAAGGCGGGCCAGGGTGATCTGACATCTCTAGGAGATGACAGAGGATGGGGGATTTGGCTAAACAGATTTAGCAGGATTCTTATTAATATTGGACAATGCAGAGACAAATAGCAGTCCAAATGCTGGGATTTTTTTTTTTTTTGGAATTGCACAAAATCTATAAATTAATTAGAGAGGTTTTTCAATGCTGTTGGGTTTCCCAGTTCATGAACATGGTATCTCTGCACTTTATTTGAGTCTTTGAATTTTTCATCAGTGTTTTGTAGTTTTCAACATATGGATTCTGCTGAAATACTTTGTTAGAATTATACCTATATATTTAATATTTTTGGAGCCATTATAAATGCTACTCTAAAAATTTTCTTTCTAATTATTCATTGTTAGTACATAGAAATACAATTTATTTTTTGTATGTTGATCTGGTATCCTGTGACCTCACTGAACTTGCTTATTAGAGGAGGTTTTTATTTTTGTTCCCCTGGTAGATATTTTGAGTCAATTATTTTAAGGAGACATTTAAAAATTAAGAAAAAATATCTTGTATAATTACCTGTGTAGTTTCCATTTCCGGTGGTCTTCGTTCTGTGTTCTGCATCAAGATTTTCATCTGGTATGATTATCCTTTTGGTGGAGATTTTTAAAAACATTTCTCAGACTGTAGGTCTACTGGTGTTGTGTTGAATTCTTTCAGCTTTCGTATATCTGGAAAAGTGTACTTTCACCTTTTTCAAAAAGTATTTTTGTTGAGTACAGAGTTGTAGGTTGACAAATTTATTTTCCTTTCCGAAACTGTAAAGGTGTTTCACTTTTTTCCAGCTTGCGTTAATTCGGGCAAGAAAATTCCTCATACCTTTGCTGCAGCCTGAAAAGTCATTCTAGATAGTAAGCTTGGGATAATTTATGGCTTATATCCTTTGTTTTCTCTTTCTCAAGGATTATTGTCATGTATTCCCTGATACCTAATGACTGAAAGCCTTCGTTTCACACATTTTCTCTGATTTTTTAGTTATATCATTCAGAAATAAATTTGGTCCATCTTGACTGGAAACAGAACTCCAAAGACTTAAGAATTTTAAATCTCAAAATTCATATAGAATGGAAGGTTGAGATGTCAAGAAGTACATCATTCTAGTAAATCAAAAGTATGTCTTTGGAGAAGCTAGATTTAAGGTTTCTCCTGAGACTAGTTGGTTGATATTTATTTCAATGTATTTGTAACTATCGAATTTGTAAATTTGATGATTTAAAATAGAAATTTGAATATGAGCTTATTAGAGACTTTTAAATGGTATTTTAGATGGTCATTTTCATATTTTATATCTTATATGAAAATATTTTAAATGAGTAGTGCTAAGGCAGTTTTTTTTTTAAATTCAGATTATTGGTAAAAATATGCTTTTAGAACTGGTTTTCCAATGAACTGTTTTAAATTAGCGGAACAGATTGTTAAAAGAGTCATTAATAATGGGAGATACTTGAATTTTCTTGATACTTTAAATTCCTGAGTTAAAAACTTTACAAAGTCATATTGGAAAAATTTATAGTTATGATAGGCTGGAGCAGGGTTACTTTCTAGTGGTTTAAGAAACATGAGCCCTTGTGAAAATGAAGTATCTAAGGAGGAATGGGTAATGTAACTGTCTGTTTCTTGCTCTTTATTAGATAATTAGCAAATAATTTGATTGTTTTGCTTTATTTCTCACTCTTGCAATTTATAGGTTATAATGGCAGGTCAAATTTTCCTCAGTATGTATGTATGTATGTATGTATGTATGTATGTATGTATGTATGTATGTATTTAAAGCGAGGCAACCCTTGGTTGACCTCACAGATTGCAAGGACCTTATCATCTTACGATCCCTTATTTTTCTATTTTTTACACCTATAGCACCTAGTCTTCCTAGGTGGTCTCCCATCCAAGTACTAACCAGGCCTGGCCCTGCTTAGCTTCCGAGGTCAGACGGTATTGGGCTTGTTCAGGGTAGCATGGTTGTAGAATATTTTTTTTAATGGACTTTTTTCTTATTGATTCTTAGGAGATTCGTATATTCTGAATATGAATGCCTTGTCACTATATATATTGCAAGTATATATTCCCATTTTGTGGCTTGCCTTTATACTTGTGTGGTCTGAATTAATATAGTCGAATTAATCTGTCAAGCTGCTTTTTTTGTCTTAACTTTAAAGAAATCCTGCCCTCTCCTGATGTCAAAGACATTTTGCTGTATTTTCGTCTAAAAAGTTTAGATAGTTTTGCCTTTTACATTTAGATCTTTAATCCATCTGGTATAGGAATTTAAATCCCCCTGCCCCATGTTTTTCCCTAATCTTAGAAATAACCTATTGGCTCACCACCATTTTTTGGTTAGGGTATCATTTTTCCATTTTGTTATAAGTTTGCATACATATTAAGGTGTCTTTCTGAGCTTTTTATTCTGTTGCTCAATATTTGTATTCATGCACCAGTTCTCATTTCTATATCTTTATTATAATTCATGGTATGTAGTATAGTTCCAACTTTCTTTTGGTTATATTTGTGTAGCATTTTTCTTTTTCTTTTAAATCTTTTTAATATTATATTTTAGATATGTCTAACCAATTGCATAAATCTTGATATTAAAAAATCGGTTCACAATTTTTAAACCAATTTTACCATTCCATTTGTATTTGCTTAGATTAAAATTTTATTAAACAGTATTCATTTTAATGTATTCATGTACTGATCCCCTTCTTTGCTCTGCTTGTTTGTCCTTTCCATGGTTAGTGACTTTTCGAATATGAACAACTCATTTTCTTTGGAGTCGTGATAATTTCTTTATGCCAGGGATGTAATAGTAGTGTGCTTGATTTTGGCCTATACTTTGCATTACTATTAGTTGAGGACTATGTATAGTTAAACTTTTGCCTTAAGTTTATAAATCTTCCCTAGGTCAAGTGAATTCAGACTTTTGGTTACAAATTCACTGGAGATTTTCTTCTCCAATCATTGCCATTATGGGATGGGCAATTTTCTTTGTCCCTCAAGACCAGTTTTAAAATACAGCTAAAAAATTATTAATATTATATTTTAATTTACACTTAGATCGAAGGTGTAACCCATTGAGGTCTCAGTGTTGTGGGAAGGTGTCATATTTGACTCTCTTTGGGGGGCCGCAGGCTTTCGCTCTGTGCCCTGAATAAGGCCTCTAAACCCAACACTCAGGTTTACACAAGCTTTCAAATGTTCCTCATTGCAAAAGTTGCTTCAGTACTGTACCTCTGCCTCTCTAAGTTCTCATCTGTCCCACTCCACAAGCCCATCCCAACTTTCTTGCTAGGTAACCTTCACAATAAGAACCTTGTGTTATTTCCATTGACACTGTGTTTTGTCTGACATATTTTGATTTTCAGTAGAGTGGCTGGCCAAGGAGGCCTGAAGTGGAAGTACTTCCTAACTCATTTTATGGCATGCATGGAAAAGTGGTAGTTTGTACTAATTACCAGGATAACTGTCAAAGTCACTTAAGATTGGTTGTTGGTACATACACAAGGGCTCTCAGGCTGAGAGGTTCAGGCTGCCCTGGCACCATGGCTGTTTTTTATTTTTCTGCCTGGCAGCCCCAGAGGCTGATGCTATCTCTTTTTTAGCACTCCAATTACCCATTCTAAGTACATTTGTTGGAAAGCTTTGGGTGTAGAATATAAATCTCAGAAATAGAGCTGTGTGTGTATCTTAAGTTTTTTTAAATTCATGGAGAAGGGAGGGAGGCGGAATTACAGATCCTGAATCATGCTAGGCCAGTACAAAATTACACAGCAAAGAAAAATGGAATTGGTTCGTTCTTTACACTAGAAGAAAATATTGGTGAATGTTTATCAGGTTAGGGGCTCGGGATTTTCTAATTCTGAACCTAACATATACTATAAAGGAAGTGGTGGTTGGTTTTGAGAAAATAGGGAACCTTTTATATCGAAAACTCTAAAGAATTCATAGTCAAATGCAAACTTGGAAGATATATTTTGTAACAATATAATATATATAAAGAGCGTCTGACAAATTATTTAGAAAAAAACTTCATTATCCATTAGAGAAATGTGCACAATCTGTGAATAGATTGATAGTTCATGAAAGAAGCTATAAACAGCTAATAGATATTTGGGAAAAAGTAAGTAATCAAAGAACTAGAAATGAGCATTGCTGGTGAGATTATCAGAAGTTAAATTGTGCTTTCTATTTAACTATGTGGAACTTAAAGAAATATAAGTTGGCCAAATTATATTCTTTGGGTAATAACAATAAAAATTTGGTTAACAGATATGCTTCGAGAAACAAATTATGGTTTAACAATAATTTATGATTAAATTATGGTTAAATTATGTTCAATAAAATGCTATGTAGTTATTAATATAGTTCTGTATGTTTTGACATGGTAAGCAGTTAATATATCTAAAGAAATTATTTATAAAACTACATACAAAGATTTGTACCGTTTGTATATATGTGTAGAGAAAAGTCTGAAAGAGTATATTTAGATTGGTTAAAAAGTTATTTGGTTTTTTTTTTTTTTAAAGTGCTGTCTGGGGGGGACCTTTACTATGTTGCAGTTCTCATTTGTTTTTTTGTTTGTTTGTTTGTTTGTTTTTTAAAGTGCTGTCTGGGGAGGGGCCTTTACTTTGTTGCAGTCTCTCTAGTTTTAGGATTGTTCATTTATTTAATAAATCAAAGCAGGTTATTTTCAGTGGAGCTCATGCTCATACATTTGTTTTCCTCTCCCTCCCCCAATGAAGTGCTCGCTCCTTCCTTTTTTGGTGCATGTATTTTAGAAATGTGTGTAAGGCAAATGAATGCATACTTTTCTACCAAAAATATTAATTCGAGCTGCATGTATTATAGCAAGCATCTAGGTTATAGCAGGCATTATAGATATAGTTTTTTAACTTCACAAAGATTTGGTGTACATAATTTTGTCATAGATGGCTTTCTTTCAGTTTGTATGCTTTTAGAACTCTGAATTAAATGTGTACAGCTGAAATGACAGGGAGAATGATTGCTTGTGAGATTGTCTCTGTCTACCTCTAGATAAATAATAGACTCTGTGCAGTAGAAAACAAATGAGGTAAAAAGCAGGGTGTAATGCCTACTGCTTTACATGGGAGATCACAGGATTACTCTGGGCTTTATGCATGAAAGTCACTCTGCTGAAATTCTACCTCATACTCTCCTTACCTCCAAAATTTAAATATATGTTATTTTAAAGATTATTGAAGATGTAATTCACATGCCTAATTCGAATGAGGCTTTATAAATAAGTAAATAATGTACTTGATTATACCCCATCTGCACAGTGTTACATTTAGCATGATACAGAAAAAATTATTTGGAAAATAACTTAGCTGTTTTGATACAACAGCTTTTTTTTTAAATTCATTGTTAGCCATGAGTGTGTATATGTGCATGTGTGCTAATGTAGATTTCATTAGTCTGGCTGCAAGCATCAACAATAAAGGTTTTAGAGTTAGTATTAAACTAGCAAAAATGGTTGAGACAGTATTGCCTAGTGTGCTTTGTTTTGTTGCAGCTGTATTTGGTCTTTGTTTGGTAAATGTACTAAAGAGAGAAAATAACAACATTAGGTAAACTAAGGAGATACACTTCAGAATACACAAAGAAGTAGGTGAAGCCATTTAATGTTTTCCTGATAGACACCACATTTTGTCTGAACTGGTGTAATATATATATATATATATGAGCAGTAGTGTTTTTCTGCCACAGGTAGCTTTTAATTATGGTAACTCATTTATTATTCTTTTTTCTGGTTGGTTTATTTTGTTGCTGATTTGTTTTATTTTGGATTTGTGTGCCTTTTTGAATAATGATTGCATTTTATATGATTTAAAATAAGGCGAGGTGAGAAAACATGGTAAAGAACTGAGGCTAAATCTTCGTGTGGAATGGTGGGAGCAGGAATTGGCGATCTTATGTGTTGCTTTTCTGCTTGTGTGGAAGTACAGTTGTGGAAGGAACTGATGTATAGGAGTGTTAAGAGGAAGAGTGGCTTATAGAGGTCATCTTTCTTGGAAATGACTTTAGGTCTTTAGGCATGGCCCTAGTTGAACGCCGTAACTTTAGTTCAGAAGCTTTGGAGCCATACCATTTGAATCCAGCCTCTTCTATTTTGTAGTCCTGTGACCTTGGGCACAGGATTTACTTTCTCTATTCCTCAGTTTTCCTAATCTCTGAAGTAGGGTCTCTTTATCTCAAGGAGTAATTGTGAGGATTGAATGAATAAGTATATGTAAAGTGCTTAGAATGGTACATGATACATATCAAGAATTCAAATATTAGTTGTGAACACTTGGATTACTAATACTAACTTATCTAGTTTGATTTCAGTAGTGTAGTTCTGTGAGAGTATTTTTCAGTAGCAAAGCACTTTCAATAGTTTATTTGAAGAGAATGGTGCTTAAGGTGTAGTGATAGTTTCTTGAATGATGCTTGCCTTAGTTTCTTGCATGAAGCTTGCCTTCCTCATTATTAGCATCCAGAACATCCACTGAATGCAGAATAGTAGGTCCAGAGAATCTGAGAAATCCAGAATTGGGACCGATATGCTTAAATATTGTTAAATTGACTTCATTGTGATCTAAATAAAAGGTGATGTATATTAGTCGAAAATTGGAGTGAAGGAGGTAGGGTAGAGTAACAGTTCTTGTATCTTCTCTAAAATGTTAGGTATGGGTGATAGTTACCTAGATTTCTTTTTTCTTCCCATTACCCCTTTTGTATGTGTTAATGATTACTTCATTAGCCTGCTGGTTCTTTTTTTCTTTTTTCTTTCTTTTTTTTTTTTAAAGGAAGGAAAGAGGGCTACATCGTCCTTTATTACATACTCCTTTTCTTTTAAATAAAAAGAATTCTCAGAGGCAGTCAGTTCCAGGCTGCTCTGAAACTCTACTGTTCCAGGAACTTGGGCTTCAGTTTCCCTACTCTCCACCCTCAGCTTGTGTCTTTTACCATTGGGGTGATTCCAGCCAGGGGAGGTGGGGTTGAAGCAGTGCATGCTGGCCAGAACTTACTATGCCACACCTAACAGGATGGCTGGGGAATCTCAGTATTCTGTATAAACATGCACACTTAAATTTAGGGATTCTATTAACGGAGAAGAAGAGAAAGGATGTTGGAGATACCTAGACTCTGAAGCAAGCTACAGAACAGTGTTTATATAAGGACGTAAATATTAAAGGTCAAATGGGAATAATTAATGTGCTTGCATCTGTACAAAATAATCATGAATATGGTAGTTTTGTTTGTTTGTTTGTTTGTTTTTAACATTTGGTGCTTCCGAGAAAGATAACTGGGTGGCTGGGATCAGGATTGAGAGTAAGACTTCACTATAGTATACCCTTTAGAATTGGTGATGTGTAAGTTTTAACTTTTCAAAAATAAATGTTATTAAAAAGAAAACTATGGAAGTTTGACATATAAGTTCACGAATAGATATGTCATTAAGATCTTACTAGTAATACTTAAGCTTATCATTTTAAGTGTATAACTTCCCTTATTTAAAAAATTGTGGTGTGTCGAGATTACAAAATATGGTTTAGATTCAGGCGCTTCCAACCCTTTCAATTTTCTAAGGTGTTTTAAAGGCAGTCAGGCATTGCTGAGGGTCTAGAAAGGGGAAGAATTTTGATTTATGAGGCATTTCTGTGAAGGATATCTGTTTTAATAATGTGAGCATTTTTAGGATTTTGAGGGAGCAGGTCAGGATAGTATATTTATTTAGAAAGTTATTCTGTAAACTCAGAGTGAATAAACTAATCATGGAATTGTCAAGATGCACTCATATGTACATGTAGAGATGTTATTATACTATTACACATTGTATGCTTATATCATAGAAGCCCACCCAAGGAATCTTTAAAAAAATGTAGCTCAGAATTGTATCCAAAGGAAGATGTCTCCTTTCTAACTCCCACTAAAATAGCTTAGTAATTTATGCTTTTAATTCTTTGCATTGACATGAGCCAAAGAAAGGTGGCCTATGTAATTTTTTGGCATCATATTTAAGTTTTCCTCCTTTTCAATTGAACTAAACTAAACTGACATGTAAGTTATAGTCATTTATTGGTTTGATGTCTGGATCTACTCAAAGTGCAATTAATCTTCTCTCCCAAGTGACAGCTTTTTAAATATTTGAGCAGTAAAGCTACCAAATCCTTAATGAGTCTCCTCAGCTAAACTTAGGTAAAGTAAGTTTTATATGATAGTTTTTCCATTCTTCACCAAATTTGTAGTCCTCTGTTATCACCACCTGTTAAAATGTGGCACTCAGAACTGATGATAAGAGATTTGCTTAGAGTAGGCCTTGTTGAGCTGATTATTGGTGTTGATTTGTATATTATACTTTATTAACTTGGGTCATGGATACTTTTTTAGTATCTACATTTTATGGATGACATGTTCATCTGTAGTCTGCTTAATTCTCTTCGTCATTTGTAAGGAGTCAGCTGCTAAACCATCTCGTACGTCTGGCTGGCCTTTAGGAAGTATGGGCAGAACTGAATTCTTGTTTTTATTATATTCGGCCAAAAGTTTTGGTTCATTTAAAATATCAGTGACTTATACTTTATACATTAATGGAAATGATTTAAAATAACTATAAGATTGTTAGCATCCTTTCAACTCTTAAGAAATGGAAGTTTAGGACAAAGAAGAGAGAGTTATTTGAGAAGCTAAAATAATAAAGTGACATTGCTTTGTCAATTCAAGAAATATACATTAAGGGCCTATTAAGTGATCATGGGTTGAGATATGGCCCCTTCCCTGACAAAATTTATTGGTGAGGGAGACAGGAATCACCTGGGAGTCTGATAGAAGGGGAGGGGCTTCAGAAAGAAGAGATACCAAAGTAGGACTGCCTTGAAATTCTGTCTTGGGCATTCATGGCAGGCATGAAAAACAAAACCATTGGGGTATATAAACCTATATTAATTTACCATTTTTATGTCACCCAGCTACTCCAGCTAATCTTTTAAATAGATAAATTTTTTAAAAAACCACCGTTTAAAAGGTGCTTATAATTAACAGCTTTAAAATATTAACAAGTGCCATATTTTAGCTAGGAACTGACCAAGTTCATCATAAAAGACTTTAATGTTTAACATTAAAAAATATTAGTTACATGCCTGTGCTCATGAGCTCTAAACTTTATCAAGGTTTAGAAATAGAAGCTAATGATAATATTGCTGTTCTAAGATAACAGATTTTCCAAATAATAAAAATAAAGCAGATACCAAGTACAAATGACATTGAATGTTGTGGAAAATGGCACTATAATGGAAGACATCCAAGCTCTCTACCTAGCGTAGCTAGGAGGATCTTTGCTCACCTGTGATTCTAGTATTTAATGATTCACTGCTTATTTTTATTCTCGGTGTTTTTTTCCACCCCCAGTGGGTGGCAAGGATTATAGATGTATAAAGCTACTAGCTGTAAACAACTATAGGCTGGCTGTAAAGGTGATTTTTGTGGAGGGTATAGCTCATCCCCGGTGCAAGATATTCCATTTTTTTTATAGGCTTTTTCATTTATAAACATAAGAAAATTTTCTTTCTTAGTATTTAGCATATGGATTGAATATCGACTTATTTTAAAACTTTAAGAATGATCTAGCTCTACACTGTTCATTAGTCACCTGTCTATTTAAATTTCAATAAAAATTAAAATGAAATAATCTAAAAATTGGGTCGTCGACTTGTACCAGTGTGTTTCTGGTGCTTAATAGCCACATGTGTCTAGTGGCTATTATATTGGGCAGCACAGATTATATAACATTTTTATCATTGCAGAAAGTGCTCTGATGAATGGTGCTGATCTATATACAAATGATTTTCAAATTTCTGACTCCATACTAAAGATAGGATGAATCCTAGAGAAAAGCATAATAATTCTTTATTGATTTTAATGATTTTTATAGTAGAAATGGTATGGTAAAAGTTAATTATGAAAAATCTAGTAAAATGTACAAAATAAAAAGTTACTGTATGGCCCAACTATAGAGTTTGTATTTTAAACACTTGTTTTATATTCTGGTCTTTTTTCTCTGCACATGTGTACAAACATCCACTGTATTCGAGCATGTTTTTACTTTTGCATGTTTAAAATAAAAAAATTAAGAAAATAAAATAACTTTTTTAATGTGAAATAATTTTGCTTTATAGAAATTTACCTGAACTTTGTTCTAAATCTAAACTAACTGTATCGTCAATGTTTATAATTAGGCATTTGACTGAAAATATTATAAAAATACTGTGTTTCATTCTAGATTATTATATGAGTTAGTATTAGAAATTATCTCTGGTTATTTATTTTCCTTTAAATGCTCCTTAAAAATTGTTAGTATTTACCTGTATCTAACATCAGTGTTTACCACAAACACTTCAAATAAATTCATGATGTTTCACTATGAAACAATGACACAGTGCTATTGGAAACGATTCTGACTTTTTGCTCACCTTCATCTTGTTTGATATTTGGTTCTGTTAGCATCATCTTTGACCACCAACATTAGTTGGTAGTTACATGCTAGCTTTGTTGGAAATTACAGATGCTCCTTGACCTAGGATGGGGTAACATTTTGATAAATCTTTTAAAAGTTGAAAATATCATTAAGATGAAAATGCATTGAATACACCTACCCTACCAAATATGGTAACTTTTAGTCTAGTTGGTTTCTAGTTAATGCTTATTGCTTTTGTACTATCCTAAAGTCGAAAAATCAAATTAAACCATCATAAGTTGAAGACCATCTGTAGTATTAATTTGTTAATGAAGCTGAATGTATGGACAGGTGAATTTAAAATCTGCTCATTCGGGTTTTCACTTGGTGGTACATTTCACAACCATCAGAGTTATGTAGAGTATTCATTTTAGGATTTTCCTTTGTTTTATGGGAAATGGAAGATAGGCAGTAGATGATCATGGTTAATGGCATTATGGTATAATGATAAAAGGAAGAATAGGATGTTACCATTTTTTTGTTTAGATAATTAAAGAAAATTTATGTTTGTATCTTGAAACCTTTTTTATTTTTTAACCATGAAACCATATCTGCTTGTAAGTTTAATGCCAATCAGCCCAAATAAATTTAAGAGAAGAGTAGGAAAAGTTTTTAAATATCTTACCTAAGAGTTAAAAAAAATGAAGACCATGATTATTGTAATGCATGCTTTATTAACAATGCCATTGATAGCTTTAAAAAGTCACTCATTTAATATAAAATTAAGAATTGTCATTTTGTACCCCCCAAATTTTATGAATTTCTCTGATATTAAAAAGCACTGGAATAAGTTGTATTTTTGTACTCTTAACCATCTGCCAGATAGGATTATATATGACTTAAATAAAGAGGATCTTGAAATTTCATGCCTCCAAATTATAGTAATTTCTGACTTCAGTGTAGCATTCAGACTCTCTTAATTATAGGGAAGCTGAATGATTAGTTTTCAGTGATTGTGATTTGGTGCATATGCACATTTAGATAGCTAAGAGTGGAATGAGAACTGAAACAGTCCTTTTATGTTAGGCTTTAAGGATAGTAAAATCACCCCAGAATTCACCTCTTTTTAGGATGGCTTCTCCAAACTTGATGAGTATTACTATATGCGCTTTGGATAGGTATATTTTAGGATATACATTTTGAAACTCTCAACGGCTCTATATTTTACAGGAGAGGAAAAATCAAGGAATTTAAATGGGTACTCTGCTCCACATCGCATTTTCTTATCCCATCAAAAGCTCTTGAAGTGACAGTGAAAGGATTTTTTGATAATGGAAGCAATTCTGATTTCTTTCTTTTTAGACACCAAACCTGGCTGAGAATAGACCCAGAGATTTGAGAAATCATACACAAATTTCTTTAGTGACTCTAGGGCACGTTATAACACATAACATTGTAAATCGTTAGCAGGGCAATTTTGATAAAATTGTGGGAAAACTTGAAATAATCTTGAAAGAGTCGGAGTGATTTTCTTATCTAAGGAGAAACAATTATTAAGTACCTTTGGAGTACTAAGCACTGTGATGAACCCTTAAAGAAATTTTCTAATTTTAATCCTTTGAGTGTTATTAAAACCCAAAAAAGAGCCAGAGAGGATAAGTTCCCTAGGATCTCCTCCTGTAGCTAATGATAACTGAAATTTGTTAGACTCCAGAATTCTGTTCTTTTCATCATTAATTTTCTCCTATAGTCTCCAGGATCTCCTCTACTCCGCCCCTCTCCCCCCCAATAATAAAAAGAGCATGATAGCCTTAAAATATTATACTATTTTTTTTGTTGTTGAGGGAAGAAACAGTGAGAGTAAGTGCATAAGCATGTTGGAATGGGGGGAAGATTAGGAATAGAGTTAGAGATGGGTTTGAAGTATCTCATAAGAAGACGATTGCAAAAACAGTTTATGGTAGTTTAAACTGGTAGGGAGGTTCTGGCAAAAAAATAGCTGTTCAGTATAAATGGTAGTATTATTACTCTGGAGATTGTATGAACTCTCACATAATTTAATAAAGTTCTTTTCATCTGTGGGAAAGATGAATATTATTTGTTTATATGAACAGAGACCACAGTAATAATTTAGATTTATAACTGATGAATAAAGTTATCAAAATGCTATATTATCTTACTTGGCAAGTATTTCCATTTTATAGAAAAGAAAAGCATTTATGCCATAACTAATGGCTCTTGTAATAAATACTTAGGTATTCTAAAGAATGCTGCAGTAACTATATCTGAGGTAGAAGTGAAATACATTGATTTCTTGGATGATTGAATGGAGGATATGTGCATTATCTCAGGAAGGAAATGAATTTTAGGGTTTTGTCTTTTAAATGTTTGTATTTTTTTATTTCTAGGCTGTTCGCTGCTACGAATCTCTAATCTTAAAAGCTGAAGGAAAAGTGGAGTCTGATTTCTTTTGTCAATTAGGTCACTTCAACCTCTTATTGGAAGATTATCCAAAAGGTAATTTTCCCCTTGTTAATTACTGCTTGATTTATATACATGTTTAAGATAATTGTAATTGCTTGTACTCTATCTTTATCAAGGGTACTACTATTTTTACTTAAAGAAATTGTAAGTTTATGAACATTTTAAACAATGAGAAAGAGAAGTGGGGTAGTTGTAAATGTGAAGAGTTCATATAACTCCATTTAAATCATAAGTTGGCCATCCAGTTAAACTGGTAACTATCTAACCTACATGTGTACTGCCGTTTTGTTCTGCCTTGTGAAAAATCCCTGCTCTTTAAAGGCTGTACTGTAGTTGAGAGTGAGTGAGCCATTGATAGACACTTTGGAAATTTGATACAAACTCAGCATTTCTCTTCTTTATCTGGCTATAAAACTTCCATTTTAGCTAAAAAATATTTGAACGAAAATATGATCTGTAGCCATGTTATTGTAAAGGTAAGTAATCCAGAGAGTTGATCACAGATGAGCTTGAGCATTGGATAAAATAAAATTTTTAATTTGAAAAATGTTTCCTATAAGAAATGAGTTAAATAATTGAAGGCAGTCTCCCAGAATGTGTCCTTTTTATGGTACCAAGCTGCTGACCCAGACCATTATTCACTTAGGAAGTTGAAAACACCCCCAAATACTATCTCCCTTAATAGCAAAGGCTGAATCCATAGCAAAGAAAAACTGTATCCTTGTAAGCAAGAACATTTCAACCTTTTGATGATAGTAAATATCTTAATGTGGAATAGATGGGCTTAATATGCTTGTTGTCCACAAATGTGTTTAATGGGCAGAACAACTAGCAGGTTGTTTCAGGGCTAGAGTGAAGGATTGTTTGTGTTTAATGTTGATATTTTATTATGTCACTTTTGTGTTAGGTCAAGTGAACACATTACAAATGAAAATGCAAATTTACTTTGAGACAGGTGTAATCTATGTGGTTTGGAGTTAGGCTTATTTTCCAGCTCATCTCTGTTTTTTACACCTGCATTACCATTAATAAAATACATATCCCTGAGCTTCTGTGTTCTAGTTTGTAAAATGAGGGGAGGGTGTGACAGCTCAGGTTTCGAGATTGCTATGTGAAACTGGTTAGTACTTAGCAAGATAGCTTCAAGATAATAGGTATTAATAATTTTAATATGCTATCACATATTTTAATTAAAACTAGTAAATTATTAAAAGGAAACCATTATGTAAAAGAAACAGAAATCTGGGCAATCTAATTTTTCAATGCTATACCTTTTTCTTGTAGAGCACACTGATTTGAGAGCACATAGAGATCCAGACTTGAAAATTAGGTTTGCATGTCGGGCTGTTTGCCCTTGCTGCTTAGTGGTCATTAAAATATATATTAACTTTGAAAATTTTGTTAGTTTGTGAATTTAGCTACGTTTTCCATTTATAAAATGTTTGGCTGTGAAGGTAATGAAGAATACAGGGTTGTTTGTTTTGGAGGTATCTTTCTTTTTTGGAAGGTGAGGTAGGGGGCATGTGACAACTAGACTATGTTGGCAGACTAGCAATCTAATAAGATGGGAGAAGAGAAAGATAACCTAAGGATTTAAGTCTTTGAAAACATGTGCTCTTTGACCCATTTACTGTCATGTAGACGAATTGGCCATTAATAGGTAGGCAGTAGGTTGATTATTAGTAACAGGAAGGAGAGAATGGATGCAGAGGTATACATATGTATTTTAGTATATTTTAGTATTTCAAACTGATGGCTTCTGTTTCCTAGGCATGAGTTCCTTTGTTTTTTGTTTTGTTTTGTTTTGTTTTTTGTTTCGTTTTTTTGTTTGTTTTAATCCTTGAGGATTTATTGACCACATTCTCACCAAAAAAAACCCAAAAAACAAAAAACCTTTTTTTAAACAGCACTTATTGAAGGCTTTCAATTCATTCTCTTGACCATCTTCCTTTAAGTCCAAAACTAGAGCCAGTGTCTAGTAGTGTCTCGTGGTGTTCCCCCCCCTCCCCGCCAAATCACCACTACACCAGTTTTTGGAAACATTTGTTATCTCAAGCTGCTTCCTTTTCTCTCTTTGGAACCAGTGCAAGAGGCGAACCTCCAACCCCAGCCAAATAGACATTTATTTTTAGAGAACAGATTGTGTACAATAACTTTTTGTGGAGTAAACATAACCATGCAATGAAACATGTGAGTAAACTGTTCAGGTATATGTATGTGGGGGATTTATTGACTGTTATTCTGAAGAGAGTTCCTGAGTCATTGCCTTTGTTTGAAATTTTCTGAGCTTTGGGTTCCTTGTGAAAAAACTGCGCCTACTTTTGTAGTAGAAAATGGTAGAACCTTTTTTGTGTATGTTTTCTGCTCTTATTTGTCATTCTGATCCCATCAGCTTTCTGTCTTGCAGGAATTCCTAAAAGTTTTTCGATCTGCAGATTAGGTATGCTTTCGTTATCATTATTGTTGTGGATTTATTTATGGAACAGTATCTTTTCTGTTATTTCAGATGAATTTGAAGCAGAAGGAAAAAAAGCTTTGTAAAACATTTTTTTAGCTTTCTGTTTGGTAATATGTACGAAGAGTTTAAATAAATTTCTGTCACTTGAATCGGTCATTTGGCTTCTAGGAGTTTATTCTAAAAAAAGTAATTGGTTAGAGGATTGTGGGAAAATGGAGGCTCAAATGCACTTGGCTTCTTGTAGGTTGAATTTCTCTGGAGAGAGTTTAGCCTACAGGATGTTTAGTAAGGAGTGCCTTTAGGAGCAACACCTGTGGAAGGTGGAGAATGGAACCACGATTGGGCAGAGGGAGAAATTAAACTTTGACAGCTTTGACCCACTCCATGGGGAGCCCTGGAGCTGGTAGATTACCATTCAGAGCTATCCCATGTTGGGCCAAGGTGACTAAGCCTTTATACTCCATCCATTCAATATTGGATGTGGGCCTTTCTGGGAAGGAGTATGACCTGGCAAGGAGGCTCTCAATGCTAGAGGCTATCTGCATATAGGACTCCCAATGGTCCTTCCTTGAAGTGGGATTTGAGTGGTTCTTCACAGTGTCTACCATACTTCCTTTTCACTCCTAATCCCAAAGCTAACCCATTAATCTCACCTGAACCAAAAAGGGCTGATGGAGCTGTTAGATTACTGCCTTAAGCCATGGAGATGATGTAGTGATTTCTTTATGTTGGAGTGCACCCAGAGACAGAGAACTCTGGGCTGAAAGACAACATATGTATTCTTATAATACATGTGTTGGATCTTAAGCAGTTTAATTAATAGAATTATATGTAAATATCTGTAAATATATGTGGCAAATGATAGGAGAGAAGATAATTACTAAGTCAAGTTAATTGTTTAGAAAATCAAGTAGCAAATTACCTCAAAGTACATAGCAAAATTATAAAAAGAGAAATCATGAGGTAAGAGACTAAGGAAATGGATGGATAGTAAGAATTCCAGAGGTAAAAGATTAGTTGAAGGAGATACAATAATTAATCATTCCTAATAATAGTATGAAAACCTTGAAACCTTTAAAAATAATTTCTTCATGGTTTGTGGTGAACTAGAGCTTTCCCTGAAATTGCAGCCAATGATATATTTTCCTCCCTTTCCTACTTCCTTCACGTAATTGGTAATTTGTTGTATTGTCTGTCACTTTTGGGCAAAATAGGTTTTGGTGGTCATAGTTCCTCACTAGTTACAAATGGCTAGGGCAAGTTACATGCTGGAGTTGTTAATGTGGAGAAGTCTCAACTCAGAATTAGTGAGCTTTCTTTGTCTTTCTTGGGTGGAATGACAGTACTCTATCTTAAGGTATGTATAGTATAAGAACATAAAGCACATGATTTTTCAATAATTTTGAGTTTGGTTTCTCCAAAAATTCTCAATGTTTTTGATTGTTGCATGGTTCATTTCTTTATTGTTTTGGCTTTTGGAACTAAAGGTTGTGATTCTGTTCTTTGTCTAAAACGTCTTTCAGATAGTCATTGAGACTTAGTTTACATAGTATATATGTTTGCTATACAATACAAATTTACTTTCTGTTGAAATAGTTAAATAAAATGAAATAAAAATACAGAATATTGATGTATATATACAGAATGAATGTTATATATCTCTCTGAAAGCTGATTGTTTCATGTGTTTTCATTGCATTCACAGTCATTGTGCCCTATTTCTCCATATAATGTCATTTAAATGTATTTAATTTTTTTTGTTTTTTGTTTTTTGTTTTTTAAATCCCTAGTACCTCCACTCCCATCTCAATATAGGAATCACCGAATTTGTTTAGTCTACTCATGACCTGGAAAATACAATTGAGAAATACCCAAGGAAGCACAACAGTGACTATAGCCCAGCTTGTCAGAAGCCCATGTCCAGCAACAAGCAAAACTTAGAGTAGCTTCAAAAACTAGATAACTGATGGTAGAACACACTGAAGGAACACAAAGAAGACACTTACTTGGCATCTTTTGTACTAAGACAAATGTGAGATATGAAGACCTTTAGTGTATTATATTAATAATGACAAAGAAGGAGTCAATCTGAGATTTCAGTGAAATGAAGATGCTGATACAGGGGTAAAAGGATTATTTGCTTCCTTGCTTTTCCAACTTCCCATGTGCTTGTCTCTATAATCTTAGATCTTTTTCTAAACAGTGGGACATGGGAACAAAGATGTGTTGCAGTGGGTGCTGTCCAGAGGGTTTTTCAAAAGCTAATATGTATTACTATATATCAATGCTATATATAAGGGAAGTTGTGTTTTAGGCAGTCATAGATTTGATTTTTTTTTTTTTTTTTTTTTTTTTTTTTTTTTTTTTTTTTTTTTTTTTTTGCAGCAAGGGGCACATCTCACATCCTTGCATAAGTTAAAATAAATATTACATACACCCCTCTATCACTTAGGGGACATAAATACATATAAATATCAACTAGGAGCAATGAAACATAAATTAAGGCCGCACTTCTTCCCCACCTGGCCTGGCCCCGACGTGTCCACATGTGTCCCATCCCGGCGCAAACCCTGTAGTGTTGAGTGCAAGTTTCCTCGGCAGTTCCAGTTTTTGGGATATGCTCTGGCACACCAGATACACCTGGTGTTTCTTTGGTTTTTCAGTCTCATTGTGAAGGTGTGGGGAGTCACGGTTAGAAGCAGCCGGGTGTTGCTGGAGAAAAGTGCTGATGTCCAGAGCATAATCTGAGGGCTCCACAGTCAGATTATGGGGTTCAAGTGTGGGAGGCGTAGGGGTGGGGGACGTCCTCCGGGGTCAGGGATGCTGGTATACACGGTCCTCAGCCATCAGGATTTGGCAGAAGACGATGGTGAGCAAAAGAAAGAGAAGTCTTTTGGCAGGGTTTGGATCCTCAGCTAGCGGCTGGTGCAGGACCACTTGTGGGTAGAGGACCCTATGGCTGCGCTTTCTGTGGCTGCGGGAGGCACTGAGGCGCTCAGTGGAGGCCACTGTGCTCTGGGAGAGAGTTGAAGGTGAAGATCTCAGGACCAGAGCTTCGCTGGGGTCCTTAGCTGGTGAAGGGTACCAGGGTCGGGCCCGCAGGACAGTCATGATGGGGAGGGAGCTGCGAGAGTGACACTGGGCAGAGAGGAAGGACGACTGTCCATAGATTTGAATTTGAGAAGGCAGAAACGTGGCCAGAGAGCTGGACACATCTTCTATATACAATGAAACTAATAATATAAGCTCTGAGATACCATTTATCCCAGGGTATAAATATAACTTTTTCAGTTCAGCCTCAGAAAAACAAAGCAAAACAAAGCAATCTATTGACCTCATAACCTGAGGCAACGACAACCTGTTCTGGCCTGAAGATAACAGTGCAACTGACAGATTTATTAGTTCTTTCCTTCTCTTCCATACCCATGGACCCACCCATTAGCAGCTAACCTACTGCCTATAGTGTTAAACATTGTGCTAGGAATGAAAAGAGTAATACTGAGTTCTGCCAGTGGTTAGTGCATGGTCTAATATAGGAGTATAGATTGAGTTTTAAATCTTTTCCTTCATTGCATTTATATTGCATCTAACTCTGAAGAAGACTCTTCTTCTGGCAAGGCTGTTATCCTTAACCTACAGTGTTATTTCTTTTCATCCTTGCCCTGTCTCTATGGACTTGTCATCAGGCATGTCTTTCTTATGTTTTGACAATCTTAACTCAGGGCCGTAATATTTCCAAACATGTTAAATAAAGGCTCTGTCACTTACTAAATTTTATCCCTCTTTATTCCCTCACTCTGTTTCTCTAGATCTCTCTTTAATTCCAAACAAGTTAAAATATCGCTTTGGATTTCTCTTTATTTTTCAGTTGCACCTTATTCTTTTACTGAAAAAACTTGGAGTGTTTGTGACCTGTAAGGAAATAACTTGGATTAAAGGGCTTGATGTCACAGTCTTATTAGGATTTGGTGAAGTCAGGATTAGAACCCAGGTTTGCCTAAAGCTTCTTTATACTTTTCCTACTATATTCTGTTGCCTTCAATATGGCCCTCCTTTGATAATGTTCACCACCCCTGATTTTAACACAAATGTACTAATTTTAACACAATAAATGCACTTATTTTAACATTTACACAAATAATATGTTCATAGTTTAAAAAGGAAGACATTAGAATACATTTAACCATGAAAGGTAAGTAAACAACCTCAGAGTAGGAGCTATGTAATTGTTCACATCTGTATTTCACCGCATCTAACTTGGTGCTAGTGACTTAATATACTTAAGAAATCCTACGTGAATATATTAATAACCCATTGGTATTTTATTACCTAGAGGCAAAATTTTTAAAAAACATTTTTTGATATAAATCTTTAAAGACTTTCCTATTAAAATAGATTTGCAGTATTTAAACATTGAATTAAACTCTACAACTTTCTTTAGACCAATGTACCATGTTTATCTTGCTCTCAGAAACATACCTTGTAACATTTCAGTTTTGCTGCATATTGTTTTATCATATACGTAGAAAAATTCCCTATTAGATGTGTAAACTGTTTCTTTTTTTGCTGTTAAAATAATTGCTATGTTGTTTATCCTTGTAGCTGAATCTTTGCTTACATCTTTGTTTGTATTCTTAGAAGGAATACCTTGATGCTATAGGTAGGATTTACTGAGTGAAAGGATATGTATATATTAAAACTTTTGACAGGTATTGCTAAATTATGCTGCACAAATGTTTTACTAATTTGTACTTACAGTACTAGTAGACTGATAAAAACTACTTATTTTCTTGAATTCTTGCCACTACTGGGTATTTCCCTTATCACTACTAAGAATTACTACCATCACTATTTTATCATTTTTATGTATGGAAAATGGAAAACATCACAATTATGAAGTTAAAGGACAGATGACTGTGCGTAGTACCCTCTCCCAACTGTAGATGATTCTTTTATCCTTGATAATTTCTTGTTTGATTTCTTAACCCTTATTTTTATGGGGTAAAAGGCAGACTAAAAGAGAATGTGGGAGAAAGATTACAGAATCTTTAAGTTGTTAAAATAGTTAAGCTTAACTTCTGTTTTCTTTTGCATTTTTTTTCTGACCTAGCTTTTTAGTACTTTGCCAGTTTTCTATAATCTATTAAATTCATTATATTTTTCGTTTTTATTCTAAAAAGACTAAATTGGCTTATTTGAAAACAAAACTCAAATGATAAAAAAAAATTCAAAATTTAGGGTGGATTTTCTTGTCGATTATATGAGAGGAAGCATCACAAACGAAATAGTTTCTTTCCGCTTTGAGGTAATTGAGCTCTTAGTCATTCTTGGAAGTAAGATATCTTGTGAGAACAGATAACCCATCATATTCTGGTTAGCCTTGGAAAATCTTAATCCTTTTATCAGATTCAAGAGGTAGCCTAGATTCTGTTTAAGTGCAGGTCTGAGATGTGACTGTACATACACCCTTGAACTGTGTATTTGACATTTTTACCACGTTTGACTATGAGTAGGAGGCCCCCAGATTTCTAAATTTGGTCTTAAATATCACTGTTTGGAGGTGGATTTGGTGGGATGCTTGTTACAATGTTTCTTTTAATGTTTAATGTTTCTTGTATTATTGATTTTGAAATGGCACATAATTGTGACTATTTTCCTTTTTTCAGCATTATCTGCATACCAGAGGTACTACAGTTTACAATCTGACTACTGGAAGGTTAGTGAACATTTGCATACCCATTTCCTATTTGCTTTTTGGGCAAGTTTCTGCTGGTTAAACTCAAAATGGATTGTGCTCTTTTTGTTTGTGTGAGTGTGTGTGTGTTTGTATATTTTGTTAAATTACTTAAAAATATTACTTCTATGAAAAAGGATTTGGAAAACGAAAAATGAGTGTTCTTTGTGCTATCTTGTATAAATCACCTTGTATTTTATTAAAAGAATTAGATAACTCCGACACAATCTATTGGCCAAAGATGATCCTAACTGTGAGAATTTAAAAGCGAGCAAGACCAAGCAGCAACAAAACGATTCTTTGGTTTTCTTAAATTGGTATCTGGGAATAAAAGTCTGAAGATGGGTGTATCCAGCTGAAAAGAGAAGGCATAATGGGAAAGTTATAATGGAAATCTTTCATAGTACAGTCTGTTTATAATTGGAGTTCTGATTCAGCTGACCATAATCATGTTTAAAAAGACCTACTTAAATGAAGAACTGTGCATTGCAATGAATCATCTATTTTCTTAGTTTAAGCAGTGCATAAAGTTACCTGGGCAGATCAGTTTTTTATATCATGTGTATTTTTATGTATAAGTTTATTGACTAATGGAGGTTTCTTTATCTGAATTGCCATTTCAGATTTTTTAGATGGATTTTATTTTTCTGTTGCCTAGTTTCTCTCTCTTTTTGATGTGTTGAAGATATAATTATATACTTTGGTAATTTAAAAAAATATTAAAAATATCTTCTCTAATCTGTGGCTTATCTTTTTAAAAAAAGTTCATTGGAGTATAATTTACATATCATAAAATTTTAACTATGCAATTCAGTGACTTTTAGTACATTTCCAGAGTTGTGCAAGCATAACCACAGAATCTTAGGACTTGCCCATCTCCCCTTAATGAAACATCATGCCCAACCTCTCTGGCAAGTATTAATCTACTTTCTGTCTGTATCTATTTGTATTTTCAGGATAGTTCATACATATGGAATCATATAGCAGATCGTCTTTCGTAATTGGCTTCTTTTAGTATATGTTTTCAAAGTTGATCCATTTGTAGTATGTATTCATACTTTATTCCCTTTTACTATCTAAAAATATTCCAGCGTATGGATGGATGTACCTCATTTTATTTATCCATTCATTAGTTGATGGGCATTTTAGTTTTTTCCACTTTTTAGCTATTGTGAATAATGCTGCTATGAACATTTGTGTACAAATTTTTGTGTGAAAATATATAGTTTTTTTCTCTTGAGTAGATAACCAGGAATGGAATTGCTGGGTTGTAGAATAAATCTATGTGTTGTTCCACATCTTTGTGGGAAACATTCATTTTTCACCATTGAATATGTTAGCTGTAAGGTTTTTGTAGGTTTAGATTGAAGAAGTTCCCTTCTGTTACTAGATTTACTTGGAGGTCCCCCCCCCCCCCACCCCCCATTATTTATATTGAATAGATGTGAAATTTGTCAGGTTATCCTTCTTCATCTATTGAGATCCTATGGATTTTCTCTTTAAATTTATTATATTGTTAATTAATTACAGTGCTTTATTTTTCAGATATTCCCTAAGTAAACCTCTTTTAGTTAAATGTGTTACATTACATTGTTGGCTTCAGTGTAGTAATATTTTGTTAAGGATTTCTGTATCTTTGTTAATAAGTGATATTAATTACTTGGTCATTTTCTTCACATGACTGTCTGATTTTTGCATCAGGATAATTTTGGCCTCATAAAATGAATTGGGAACTGGTCTTTCCTGTAATGTGTGTGTAGGGTAGGTAGGTAGGTATTATTTCTTCCTTAAATGTGGACTACAATTTACCAGCAAAATCATAAAGTCATCTATCTAAGCCTATAGGTTTGGTGGTTTTTTTTTTTTTTTTTTTTTTTTTTTTTTTTTTGTGGAGCACTTTTTAACTACAAATTCAATTCCTTTAGTATATACACAGGTGTTCAGGTTTTCTATTACTTCCTGGGTTAGTTTTGTTTTTCAAGAAATTTGTCTATTGTCAGATTTACTATTTTTTCTATTATAACCTTATTTTCCTTTTAATAATTGTAGAATCTGTGATGAAGTGTATACCCTCTTTCATTCCTAATATTGGTAATTTGGTCTTCTCTTTTTTTCCTTGATCAGCTTCGTTAGAAGTTCTTTAACTTCATTGATCTTTGTAAAGAATCAGATTTTTTCCCCATGGATTTTTTTCTTCAATATTTTTTCTGTTTTATATTTCATCTATTTCCTACTTCATTGATTCCCAGTTGTCTTTATTTGCTTCTGCTTAGTTTGTGTTTAATTTTCTCTTCTAATTTCTGAAGGTGAAAACTTAGATTATTGGTTTTGTCTTTTCCCCCTAATATAAGTATTTAAAGGTATATATTTCTCTTAGTATTGCTTTAGCTGTATTTCACAAATTTTTATATTTTGTATTTTCATGATCATTCATTTGAAAATATTTTCTACTTTGTGCGTTCTCACTCATGAGAGATACATATTTGGCTTCCTGTAGTTTGGTCAGAATATTGGAGTTTTTAAAATATCTCGTACTTGGATGGGAGACCACCCAGGAAGACCCGGTGCTGTAGGCATAAAAAAAATAAGGGATTGTAAGCTGACAAGGTCCTTGCAATCCGCGAGGCCAACCAAGGATTGCCTCACCTTAAAAAAAAATAATTAAAAAAAATAAAATATCTCATAGTTAATGATTTCTATTTCTCTTATACAACATACTTTGTATGGTTTCATTCTTTTGAAATGTATGGAGACTTCTTTTTTGAACACTTGAAAACAAATGCGTGATTCACATTTGTTGGTTGTATTGTGCTATAACAGGTAAAGGTCGCTAGTAGTGTTTTTCTGATCTGTCTTGGAAGAGTTTTTTGGTCTTTGTCATTTGCTGAGAGTTGATTATCTTCCTATGGTCATGGAACTGTCTTTTAATTTTGCTTTAAAAAATATTTTGAAGCTTTTATTAGGTACATAAACGTTTATATTTGCTATTTTTACCTGATGAAGTGACCTTTCATTACTATGAAATATTTTTTACCTTTGGTAATTCTATTTCTCTTGGCAGGTGTTTTATCTGGTATTAATATAACCATACCATTTTTCTTAGCCTTGTATTCACATGTTAATATCTTTTCCCTTTAACCTATTGGTAGCTTTATATTTACAATTCTTCTTTTGTAGAAAGGTTTTAAGTGGGCCTTGCTTTTTATCCACTCTGGAAATCTCTGCTTTTTCCTTGCATTCTTGTAATGCTGCATTGCTGTAAACTGTTGCATTACTTATAACTATTGGCAGTTAAAATCATTCAAGTTGGGTTTGCTTCTTTCATTTCACTTTTTTGTTTTATGTTTGTTCCCTCAGTTTCTTAGTTTTATGTTTCTACTTACCTGCCTCCCCCTCAACCCCCTTGATATTTGATCTATTTTACTTTCCTTATCCTATTGGCCTTTTCAGCTATTCTTTTCATTTTTTTTTTGTTCAGTGGCGGTTCTAGGGATTATAGTATACACCTTTAATTTTTCACACTGAAGTATCAGTTAATATTGTACCAATTCATATAACATTTAGAAAGTTTACAATTATAGGTCTAAATCTTATCCACCCATGTCCTTTATGTGTAATATTGTTACACGTATTAGAGCTATGCTATTGACTCCACAAGATGTTATTTTGCCTTAGACAGGCCTATATATTAAAATATAATAATAATTGCTTGTATTTACACATATATTTACCATTTCTGATGCTCTTCTTTCTCTGAATTGTTTTCACGTATTGTCATTTTCTCTTAGGCCAAAAAATTTGGTCTATCATTTCTCATAGTAAAGGTCTGGTGGAGATGAATTTATTTTACCTGAAAATATTTTTTGACTTCATTTTTAAAGGACATTTTTGCCGGATAGAGAATTATGGGTTCACGTGCCCTTTTTTTTTAAAAGTGAAATTCTGCTCTCTTCTTGCCCCTCCATATTTTCTGATGACAAATCAGCACTCAATTGACCCACTCACTATTCCCCTGCATACAATTTATTGTTTGCTCTTTCTAAGATTTTCTTTTTATCTTTGACTTCCTAATATACTTTGATCAGGATATACCTCTGCATGATATATTTATATTTATATATTTATATTTATGCCTTTATATTTATCCTGTTGGAGCATCTTGAACCTGAAGTGAATTTGGGAAGTTTGTGTCATTATTTCTCCAAGGTAATTTTTGGTTCATTCTCTGTTCTCTCCTTCTGGAGAGCCAATTCCATGTAGGTTAGTTAATTTCTTTTTATATATATGTCCTTGATGGGCTTTTGATTTTTCTTTCTCTTTAGTCTTTACATTGGATAATTTGCTTTTCTGTTTCAAAGTTCATTTTCTCTTTCTTTTGTCATCTTCATTTAATAGTTCAATCCATTGAATTTTATATTAGTTACACTATTTTTCAGTTTTAGATTTTCTATTGGGTTCTTTTTTATTATTTCTCTTTCCCGTTGAGATTTCCTGTTTATTATTCATGAGCTTATTTTTAGTTGATGATAATTAGAATAGGCACTGTAAAATCCTTGTCTGTCATTTCTAGCATCTTTGTCATTTTGAGTTTGGTCTCAATTGATTTTCTTTTTTCCTGAGAATGTGTTCTGTTTTCCAGGATCTTTGTATATTGCATGATATTGTGTTGGGTACGCTATGAAATTATGCTAACTCCTGATTCTGTTATTTTCTTAAGAGTTTTTTTCTCTTTATCTCAGGTGGTTATCTTTATTGGATTTTGAATTGCAAACTGTTTCTTCTGGTGGCAGTTTAAGTATCAGTTTAGGTCTTTTGTCTTTAATTTAGTTGTTTTGAGTGTAACTTGTATACAGGAGTCAGCCAGACAGGTGGGTAAACAGAATTGAGGGTTCCCCTCTGTGGTTCTTTCCTTTCTGGGATTTCTCTTGAGTAGGATCTGATTTCTCTTGATTTCAGCCTTCTTGTTTCCTTCCTTTACTCCCTCCCACCCTTAATATTAATTTTTTATAAATTTTCAATTATTGTTGACATACAATATTATAAAAGCTTCAGTTGTGCAACAAAATGATTAGATATTTGTATAACTTGTCAAGCGATCCCCCATAGGTCTAGTACTCATCTGACATTACACATTGTTATTACAATATTATTGACTATATTCCCAATGCTGTACTTTATAACCCCATGACTATTTTTATACCATACAATTTGTAATTCTTAATCCTTTCCTTTTAAAAATATGGAACACGTTACGAATTTGCATGTGATCCTTGCACAGGGGCCAAGGTAATCTCTGTATCGTTCCAATTTTAATATATGTGCTGCCGAAGCGAGCACAGCTTTCTGGTTTTCTGCATCAGAAGGATTCTGCTTTTTCTATCATTGACCCACTATCATGTGCTATGACTGGCACCAAATAAATAGCTGTGAAAATGGGAAATAATTTCTACAACTTTCTTCCTCTGAGCATGACCTATACAAGTTTCTTATTGCTGTTTAACACCACAAAATTTAGTGACTAAAACAACACAAATGTAAATATCTCAGAGATTTGGAAGCCAGAGGTCAAAATGAATTTTAGGGGTTAAAATCAAGTTGTCAGTAGGGCTGATTCCTTTTGGAGGCTCAATTGCAGAATCTGTTTTCTTGTCTTTTCTAGCTTCTAAAAGCTGTCAGCGTTCCTTTGTCTCATGGCCCCATATCATGTTGCCTTTTTCCCCATGTTGCATTCTTTGGACTTTGACTTTCTCAGCTCCCTCTTATTATGGACTCTTGTGATCATATCTGGCCTACCTTGATAATCCAGGGTAACCCTCTCATCTCATCATCTTTAATTTAATCACAACTGCAGAGTATCTTTTGTCATGTAAGACAAAGGTCCACAAACCCCAGGCTGTGGATCAGTACCTGGTCCATGACCTGTTAACACCTGGGCTGCACAGCAGGAGGTGCGCGGTGGGTGAGTGAGTAAAGCTTCATCTGTATGTGCAGCAGCTCCCCAGCACTAGCATCACTGCCTCAGCTCCACCTCAGATCATCAGGCATTAGTTAGATTCTCATAGGAGCACTTTTCCTGGTGCCAAAAAAGGTTGGGGGCCGTCAATAAGATAAATATTCTCAGTTCTAGGGATTAGGATGTAGACATCTTCAGGGTATTATTCAGACTACCATATCTCCCCAGGAGAAGCCGCTTGTTTTTGTTTACTCTTTTTCCCTCCCTAATTACAATTGACAATATTATATTAGTTTCAGGTGTACAGCAATAGTGGCTAGACATTTATATAACTTATGGAGCAGTCCCCCCACCAATAAGTTTAGTACCCACCTGGCAGCATACATAGTTAATACAATATTGTTGACTGTATTCCTGTGCTATACATTATTTCCTTGTGACTGTTTCGTAACTAATAATTTGTACTTCCTAATCCCTTTATCTCTTTTACTCAGCCCTCCAACTCCCCTCCCATCTGGCAGCCGTCAGTTTGTTCTCTCTGAGTTTGTTTCTGTTTTGTTCATTTATTTTGAGATTCCATATGAAAGTGAAATCTTATGGTATTTGTCTTTCTCTATCTGAGTTATTTCACCTGGTGTAATACTCTCTAGGTCCAACCATGTTGTCACATATGCTAAGATTTCATTTTTTTTTTTTAGTGGCTGAATAGTATTCCATTGTGTATATGTATCACTTCTCTATTGATGGACACTTAGGTTGCTTCCATATATTGGCTATTGTAAATAATGCTGCAGTGAACATAGGGATGCACATATCTTTTCGAATTAGTGTTTGGAATTCTTCAGATAAATACCTACAGTGGGATTGCTGGTTCATGTGGTAGTTCTATTTTTAATTTTTTGAGGAACCTCCATACTGCCACCAACAGTGCACAAGGGATTCCTCGTCACATCCTTGCCAATCCTCGTTTGTTAATTTATTGATAGCCATTCTGACAGGTGTGAGATGACATATCATTGTAGTTTTAATTTGCATTTCTCTGGTGATTAGTGATGTACAACATCTTTTGGCCATCTGTATCTCCTCTTTGAAGAAATGCCTATTCAATCCCTCTGCCCATTTCTTTCTAATTAGATTGTGTGTGTGTGTGTGTGTGTGTGTGTGTGTGTGTGTGTGTGTTGAGGTATAGGAGTTCTTTATAAATTTTGGAGATTAACCCTTTATCAGATGTATCATTGACAAATATCTTCTTTAATTTGGTAGGATGTCTTGTTTTGTGGTTGGTTTCATTTGCTGTGCATTAACTTTTTAATTTTATGTAGTCTAATTTGTTAATTTTTTGTTTCCCTTGCCTGAGAAGACATATCAGAAAAAAAATATTACCAAGAGTAGATTCAGAATTTACTGCCTATGTTTTCTTCTAGGAGTTTTATGGTTTCCGATCTTACATTTAAGTCTGTAATCGATTTTTAGTTTATTCTTGGATATGGTGTAAGAAGGTGATCTGGTTTAAAATTTTTGTATGTATTTGTCCAGTTTTCCCAGCACTATTTATCGAAGAGACCATCTTTACCCCATTGTATATTCTTGATGCCTTTGTCATAGATTAGTTGACCATATAGGAGTGAGTTTATTTCTGGGCTCTCTGTTTTGTTACACTGATCTGGGTGTGTCTTTTTTTATGCCAATACCATGCTACTTTGATTATTATAGCCTTGTAATATTTTTTGATATCAGGTATTGCGATGCCTCCAACTATGATCTTTCTCAAGATAGCTGTGGCTGTTTGGGGTCTTTTATGGTTCCACATAAATTTTAGGATTATTTGTTCTAGCTCAGCGAAAAATGCCATTGGTATTTTGATAGGGATTGCATTGAATCCATAGATGGCTTTGGACATTTTGTGTGGATGTTTTGATTGTTAATTCTTTCTATCCATGAGCATGGTACACGCTTCCATTTGTTTACATTTTTTTCAGTTTCTTTTTTCAGTGTCATAATTTTCTGAGTACAAGTCTTTTACCTTTTTGGTTAAAAATGACAGTTGTACTTTTTCTTTCCAATTTGGATGCCTTTTATTTCTCTTTCTTGTCTGATTGCTATAGCTAGGACTTCCAATACAATCTCGAATAGAAGTGGTGAAAGTGGACATCTTTGTCTTGTTCCCGATCTTAAGAAAAATGCTTTTCGTCTTTCCCCGTCGAGTATAATTTTAGCTGTGGGCTTGTCATGTATAGCCTTTGTTACGTTGAGGTATGTTCCCTCTATACCAACTTGGTTACAAGTTTTTATCATAAATGAGTGTTTCTGCATCTCTCTCTGATATGATTTTCATCCTTCACTTTGCTTATGTGGTATATTATGCCAATCAATTTGTGGATATTGAACCAGCTTTACATCCTGCGAATGAATCCTACTTGATTGTGGCATATGATCTTTTTAATGTATTGGTAAATTCAGTTTGCTAATATTTTATTGAGGATTTTTACATTTATGTTCATCATGGATATTGGCCTATAATTTTCTTTTCTGCAGTGTCTTATCTGGTTCTGGTATCAGGGTAATGCTGGCCTCATATATGAGTTTGAGAGCCATTCTTCCTCTTCAGTTTTTTGGTATAGTTTGAGAAGAATAGATATTAATTTTTTGAATATTTGATTAAATTCACCTGGGAAGCTATCCCATCCAGGGTTTTTGTCTGTTGGAGTTTTTTTTTGTTTGCCGATTATGTTTTGTTAGCAGTCATCAGTCTGTTCAAATTTTCTGTTTCTTCCTTATTCACCTTGGGTAGGTTGTATATTTCTCAGAATTTGTATATTTCTTTGCTTATCCAGTTGTTAGCATATAACTGTTCATAGCATGTTCCTGATAATCTTTTGTTTTTCTATAGTGTCAGTGTTACTTCTCGTCTTTCATTTCTGATTTTATTTGGGCCCTCTGTCTCCTTTTCTTCATTCTAGCTAAAAGTTGATCAGATTTTTATTTTATTATTTAGTCTTAATTTCATTTTTTTCCCTCTGGTTATTATTTTCTTCTTTCTACTCATTTCGCGCTTTGTTTGTTGTCTTTTTTTCTTGTTCCTTTAGGTATAAGTTCAGTTAGATGGTTTATTTGAGATTTTTCTTGTTTTTAGATATAGGCCTGTATTTGTTCTGATTTTCTCTCAAAGATCTGCTTTGACCGTGTCTCACATTTTGGGTTATTGTGTTTTCATTTTTGTTTGTCTCAAGGTATCTTCTGATTACTTCCTTGATCTCATTGTTATTGTATTCATTGTTTAGTAGCATGTTATTTAGTTTCTACGTGTTTGCATGTTTTCAAGTTTTCTTTTGGTAATTGATTTCTAGTTTTGCCCCTCTGGTTAGAGAAGACACTTGATATGATTTCAATCTTAAATTTATTGAGAGTTGTTTTGTGGTCTAACATGTGTTCTATCTTGGGAAATATTCCATGATGCTTGAAAATAATGTATATTCTGTTGCTTTTGGGTGAAATGCTTAAAAAATGTCAGGTAAATTCATCTTGTTTAATGTGTCATTTAAGGCCCCTGTTTCTGTTGATTCGATGCAGGGATGATTTACCCAATGTTGTTGGGGTGTTAAAAGTTCTCTACAATTACTGTGATACTGTAGATCTCTCCCTTTATGTTTGAAAATATTTGCTTTGGGTGTTAAAAGTTCTCTACAATTACTGTAATACCTCCGATCTCTTCCTTTATGTCTGTAAATATTCGCTTTATATATTTAGGTGCTCCTATGTTGGGTGCATAAAGGTTTACAACAGTTATATTCTCTTGTAGGTTCGATCCTTTTGTCATTATGAAATGTCTTTTTTTTTTTTTTTGGTCTTTCATTATAGCCTTTGTTATAAAGTCTATTATTTCTGATATAAGTATTGCTACCCTGGCTTATTTCTTCATTCGCATGAAATATCTTTTACCATGCCTTTACTTTCAGTCTCTGTGTGTCTTTTGATCTGAGGTGGGTCTCTTGTAGACAGCATATGTATGAGTCTTTTTTTCTTTTCCATTCAGCTATCCTTTGTTTTTATTGGAATAGTTAGACCATTTACTTTTAAAGCGATTATTGATAAGTTGGTAGTTATTGCCATTTTATTCATATTTATGTCCCCCCCCCCCCCAAAAAAAAAAGTTCTAAATTCCCTGTAATACTGCCTTTTGTCTGGGAATCTCTTAATCTGCCCTTCTAGTATAAATGATAGTTTTGCTGGGTAGCGTAATCTTGGTTGTAGGTCCTTGCTTTTCATCACTTTGAATATTTCCTGCCAATCCCTTCTGGCCTGGAAAAGTTCTGTTTAGGTGACAATATTATGGAAACTTCTTTGTAGGTAGCTAACTGCTTTTTCTCTTGCTGCTTTTAAGATTCTTTCTTTGTCTTTAAACTTTGGCATTTTCATTATGACGTGTCGTGGTGTTGGCCTCTTTGGGTTCATCTTGTTTTGGACCCTCTGTATTTCGTGGGCTTCTATGTCTATTTTGTTCACCAGGTTAAGGAAGTTTTCAGTCATTATTTCTTCAAATATGTTTTCAATCTCTTGCTCGCTCTCTCTTTCTGGTACCTGGATGATGCAAATATGGTACACTTGATGTCATCCCACAGGCCTTTAAACTGTTCTCATTTTTTTGGATTCTTTTTTCTTATTGCTGTTCTGATTGGATATTTTCTCCTACTTTATCTTCCAAATTGGTGATTCAGTCCTCTGTTTCATCTAATATCCTGTTGTTTCTGTCTTGTATATTCTTCATTTTAGTTATTGTATTCTTCATTTCTGACTAATTTTTAATGATGTCTGTCATTTCGTATATATTCTCACTGAGTTCATCTGTTCTTCCCCTAAGTTCATCCTTTTACCTGTGTTTTGAACTTTTTATCTGGTAGATTGCTTGCCTACATTTTGTTGAGTTATTTTTCTGGCGTTTTGCCCTGTTCTTTCATTTCGAACATGTTTCTTTTTCTTTTCATTTTGGCTGCCTCCCTGTGTTCATTTCTCTGTATGAGGTAGATCTGCTACAACTCCCAGTTTTGGCATGGTGGCCTTATGTAGTAGGTGTTTTTGTGGGGCCCTGTGGTACAGTCTCCCTGGTCACCTGAACTTTGTCTTCCAGGTGTGTCCCTTGTGTGGTTTCTGTGTACTTTCCTATTGTAGTTGAGCTTTGACTGGTGTTGGCACGCCTGTGGGTGGGATGTGAGGACTGACTGTGACTATGAGCTGTTGTGTAGGGGGGCAGACCCCACTGAGCCGGGTTTGCTTTAGTGGGGCTCTGATGCCTGCTGAGTCCACCCTTTGGGTATATTATATGTGTAGCTAATTGGGCTGTACTCTGGTGTGATCTGATGCTGGCCACCAGGTGTTTTGGTTCTGGCACCTCTTTGAAGGGGCTCTGGTGCTGGCCAAGGTCAGCCATTGCCTTTACTCAGCTTTGAGCCATCTTATAGGAGCTACAGAGTGATCTGTGCTTGGTAGCTGCCAGTGTTGAGCTTGGAGGTACATGGGAGAGGCCATGCAGGGAACCAAGCAAGGCTGGCTGCTGCTAGTGCTGGGCTTGGGGTTTCTTGGCAAGAGGTATGGGGCACGCAGAGGCCAGCCGCCCCTTGTTTGGGGTTTGCACACCTTTGAGAGATTTCAAGAAGGTCTGGAGTGGGGGCTTAGGTGGCTGCTTGTGAGGAACAACCACCAACAGAGATCCTGGTAGGTGGGAGAGTTGAGTGGGGTGGAGCCTCAGGTAATCTTCAGGGTGAGGGAAAAGGTGTTAGCCAGGGTGATTGATACTCAGATTTGCAGGCTGGTTGGGGAGGGGAGGCGGACTCAACAAAAGGAACTGTGGTGCTTTCCACTATTCTCATGGAGAGAGCTGTGCTTTCAGCCCTAGCCTTAAATCCTGAATCCAGACAATTCAGTTAGTTTCCACATGTCCCTGGTGCTTTTAGTGTTTCCCTTCACTGGAGCTTAGGGTGATTATTTGTGAGCCACCGAGTCTTTGCTGGGCCCTTTAGGAGGATGTTAACTGGCACTTTGATGTCTGCATTTTTTGAATCTGGGGCTTGGTTCTTGGATCCCCCATGAATGATTTGCATGGAGGTTCTTCGTTCTGTAATTTAGTTTTAGTTTTGATGTGATAATGGGAGCAGATGAATACAGTGTTCATCTATTCCTTTATCTTGACTGGAAATGTTTGTTTCTGTTCATTCTTGAGTGTCCTTAGCTAGCTTCTTTATGTATATATTATAAATTCTATAAGCCAGAGTTTATAGTTTTATAAAACTATAGTTATTTTATATTTATTATACCCAAGAGAGTCTTCTCCAGTGTTATCTTACTTAGCCTTCATTGGAAGCAGTAGTGTGGTAACATTTTGTTACCACTTTGCCTGCATTTGGACTTGATAAAAATATAATCATGTAGCATATTTTTTTTCACTCTGTACTATGTTAGATTCATTGCTGTATGAGGTCATTTTCATTGCTGTATAATATGTTTCATTGTGTGAATATGCCACAATTTATTCATTTTATTATTGAGGACATCTGCTTTTTAATGAAGTTTGGCTATTACTGATCTTAACTTTGCAAGTTCTTGATGCCCTTGTAGTTGTCTGATACCTGAAAACTGATTTGAAACAATATTTTGTCTAGCTTTTCTAATTATAATTACTTGGAGACAAGGAATTGGGACTTCAGTCTGGAACAAATTAGTTTACTATTGGAACTCCCCTCTAATCTTACTTATAATAAGGAAAACTCATTAAAAGGTTATTATAAAGTAACTTATTTTAGACATTTCCACTAATAAGGGTATATAAGTTTAATTAATTATAATGCCCAATACGTGGAATAATAGTCATCAGAATAATTTATCATTGGTTGTTTCTTATTGTACCGTTCGTTCTTAACAGGCAATTTGAGATCATTCATAGGTGTCAAAAGTTGACTCCCCAAATATTGAGGACACAAACCTGAGTTTATTGCTTACCATGGTAAGGGAGAACACCACCTCTGCAGAGCTTTGTTGGCAGCTTATAGGGTTAAGGTAAGGTCAGAACTGACTAAGAATTGATACTTTGTATTTAAAGGCAGGTCTATCAGTTTGGGAGCTTTATTGGGTAAGCACCTCCATGTAACAGTCCAGAAATGGTGGATATGTCAAGCAAGAAATTTGAGGCAAGGGGTATTCAGAGAATCTTGAGCTACAAACTGTCATCGATGCTTCTCATTGAAGGGTCAGTGGTTTCCATAATAATGGCGAAACCATTTGCCAGGGCAGGAGACATGAAAAAAAGCAAAGTAAAAGCTAATGAAATTAGAGGGCTAGTGAAGTCATGTTAACATAGACAGTTAGGTTTGGTTTAGGTTCTCAGGTTCGAGCTCACTATGGGGGTAGATGGTTTTGGTTCTTTCAGGGTTCAAGAACTTGTACCAGATGTTGTCACTTAAAGACATTAATGCTTCTTATTTTCATTTCTCTTTTCTAAACATTATTAAATAATATAACAGTAATGTTTGTGATGCAGTGGGTATTTATGCAGCCATATGCTTAGTTGCTGATGGTGATCAGAGTTTACATTTTCATGGCTCAGTGATTTTTAGGTTTAATTTTTATTTTTATAGCTTTGTCGAATTTTATGATTTATACCTATAATATAAATTGAAGAATGTAAGTATAGGATTGATTTTACTTTTTCATATATGACTGAGATAATTATCCCCTGAGTTTTAGTTGTACTTACTTCTTCAGACCACATCTCTCCAAACATACCCTTTACAATTAGATCTTAAAAATTAAAGTGATTTCCCTACTACATGTCCTCAATTTTTCATCTGAAATTCTTGCATCCAGAATTGTGTAGAGTTAAGGATCCCCTCCCTCCCCACCCCCCTCAGAAACTTTAATTTTTATTTTCTTACAGTCTTTTGGAATTCAGGAAGGACAGTTAGGGATCATTGATCTGTAATACAAAATGAAATCTCAGTCTTTTTAACATTTCAAAACTAAATAATGTTATATAATCAAAAATTTTTATTTCTTGAGAGCTCTACTTTTTCTTACTAGTTCAGTACAAATGACAGTCATTTTGAAATGGTGAAAATTTGTCAATTCTGTCATGACTATTATATCATGTCAAATATCTTGACTATTAACGATTGTAATAAGCACCTTAGTAATACTAGCATATAAGAACAAATACTTAACAATTTGTTCTATATACCATGTAGAAATGGCAAAAGGATTAAACAGTATAGGGGAGGAAAACCTTTCCTCTCACCTTTTAGATTTTGTGGCTGGTGCCTATGAATTACCCTTACAACAGTCAGATTAACAGATAAAAAAACAGTTCATTTACACATACAATGCATATACATACAGGAGAACTCAGAGATGAGTAATCAAAGGGATGGTTAGAATTTGGGGTTACATACCAATTTATAGGTGATTGAGACAGGAAGACAGGACACTTAGGGGAAAACAAATGATTTCGGAAAGATAAGTGGGCTCATAGGAGAATAGATGGGAGATATGATAGTCCTGTGGAATTGTCTGTTAGAGTTGCTCCATGAGGAGAAGATTTGTGACAGCTGAGTTCTCTTTGGAGGTTCTGCTTTTAGCATGTAGGTGATTTTAGAAACTCAAATCCCATCAGTTCAAAATAATTCTTATGCCAAAGCAGGATTTTTTGGGTGTACCGTGACCTAATCTGCTTCAATAACAATGACAGCAAAACCTAAACTCATGCGTCAGATAAGTTTAGAAATTGATATTATGGTTTATGGTATAAAGTAGAAAGCTGGAATAGAAAATTGTATGTACACTGTTAATGCTGCTATGTATTTCAATATACAAGTAGCAGACTGTAAGGTTATATGTTGAAATGTGAAGAAGTGCTGGTACTTCCTGATGAATTTTATCATGTACTTTATTAAACTACTGGTGATATACTTTTACAGTAAGTAGTCCCCCCCCTTATCTATAGGGGAGACTTTCCAAGGCCCCCGTTGGCTGTCTAAAACCATGGATAGTACCAAATCCTTTATATAATATTTTTTTCCCTATATATGTACATACCTATGATGAAGTTTAATTTATAAAATAAGCACAATAAGAAATTAACATCAATAACCAATAATAAAATAGAACAATTATAACAATATACCTTAATGAAAATTATATGAATGTGATCTCTCTCTTTCAAAATATCTTGTTGTACTGTGCCCACCTTTTCCCTTAAAGGAAACACTTTACAACTTCTCTTTGGCATATCCAAATTACCCGCCTCACTACTCTGGCACTTTAGGGCCATTATTAAGTAAAATAAGGGTAACTTGAACTCAAGCACTGATAAGCGAGAGAGCTGATCTGATAAGCTAGACAGCTACTAAGTGACAAACAATCATGGAATATATATACAGCATGGATACACTGGACAAAGGGACGATTCATATCCTGAGTGGGAGGGAATGAGCTTTCATCTTGCTTGCTATTCAGAATGGTGTGTAATTTAAAATTTATGAATTGTTTATTTCTGGAATTTCCCATTTAATATTTTTGGACTGTGGTTGACCTCGGGTAACTGAAACCACAGAAAGCGAAACCACAGGTAAGGGATGGGTACTGTACTTAAAGAAATCAAACCTTGTGGAAATTAATTTGCTTATGTTTTGGTATGCTAAATATAGACAGTTCTTGTTCTTAAAGCAGATTCAATATATGCTAAAAAATCGTAATGATATATTTCTTATCAGCTCCGAAAGTTGTATTGGTCTTCTTTCCTAATTGGGTTCTTCAAATTCATGTTTTGAATTGAGGAATATTTAAATATATCAAATTGAAACTTTATAACATAGAAATATATAGAACTTTAAGGGAAAACAGAACTTTTGGTTATATTTCAACAAGCTTAATGCTTAAATTAACCTGGAAGGGATGGGGGGAATTGCCTAGGAAGGCAGAGACCAAGAGAATGAGATCTTTTAAAGAGTATGTAGGAAAAGTTAAAAAGCAGTATATTTGAGAATAGAGGTTAGATTCTTTTTAGAAGCAGAACACATCCTAGAAATCATTTTATAATCTCTTTACTTTATGGACAGGACGTACAGTGTCATGTGATTAAGGAAGCCCCTGGGTTAGCACAAATTGGTGGATAGACTAGTGGAATCTGTGCTGCTCTTCATCTTCTGACTTTTCAGTGGCTCTTTATGTCAGTTACTAACTGGCTTTTACGTTCATTGACAAGGGTTTTGTTGGCAATACAGGGATAAGTAAGATATTTCCTGCTATCAGGTCCCCCCCCCCCTTTTTTTTTTTGTGAGAGACACAAATAAGCCATGAGTTTTTGGTGGCTAATTTGTTGGAGGTATTGAGAGCTACAAGGGAGACAGAAGTGTGTGTCTTCGTGTAAGGATATGGGAAAGTCTGAGTGGGGATTAGAGAGATTCCACAAAGAATTTGAAACTTTAGGGATGGATTAATGGGAGTTTTCCAGATAGGAGATTTGGAAATGCTTTCCAAGAAGAGAACTGAGTAAGCACAAGTTTAAATAGGAGTTCAGAAAGTTCCCAAGTTCTTGGTCTAGAACAGAGATCCAACAACTTTTCTGAAAGGGTGAAATAGTATATATTTTTTAGGCTTTGTGGGCCAAGAGGCAAAATCAGCTATTATGTAGGTACTTAGCTAAGCATTTACAATGTAATCATTACGAAATATAAAAATTCTTTTTAGTTCTTAGCCTGTAAAGAAAAAATTTGAGTGGCCACAGTTTGTGGACCCTTGTTTTAGAGCCTGGGGTAATTGTTGGGCCCCTCAAAGTGGGGAAAAGGAAGGCAAGGACCAGATAGATAATTAATGGGTTTGCAACAGCACAGATCTGGAGTCTTAGATTTATCTTAGTATTTTTTCAATATCTAAATCAAATTCTGTAGTGCTGGAAATCAGTCATTAACTTAAATAAGTAAAACACAGTGACTTCCAGAGATTGGTTGCAATTGCATTGACTGCATATTGTTTAAAAATTATCATCATAAAGAGACTACTGTCTTTCTTAATAAAGTTTATAATTTTTCCATAAAGTTCTTGTGCATATTATAAAATAATGTATCTTACATATTGTAATTTTATTAACATAAATGTTTAATTTTATTTTTTTATTTCTGTTAGTATATGTTAAGTTAAATAAATTTATCAGGAAACGTCACCAATTTACTAATTTGGCTAATTTGACTATGTTACTTTGGATTTTTTTCTGTGGACTATTAATTTCTTTGTAATTAATGATACGGTTAGAACATCAGACTCTGCTGTCCAGTGAAAGATTCATGGAGGTTCAGGTATTTGTAGTATATGCAACAGGTGGAGGTAACCAAAAGGTACTTGGAAATTCATTCCTGGACCTTTTGAATGTCTTTACTCACAGGCATCCTACTGGGTTCCCCTCACTTTGGTCCCCAGTGATGATGAACAGATGATTCCCCCCGCCCCGCTGCACCACTGCATATCACTGGTTATGTGGAATTAGTATCAGAGAAGAATAAGGAATCTGATATTTTTCTAATAGTTTGGCTTGCTTTTATTTTCTAATGGTATCCCCGTATAAAAATATGACTATCTTTAAATGTGATTACTGGAGCATGGCATGCTTTGTGGTACTATAATCAAGTTGCTATTCTTCCCAAAGATTGGCAACATTATAGCAATATCTTAGTAATCTCATCATTTAGAACCCAATTAGTCACCCTTAAGTGACTATCTTTGGCTTTGATATTGTCTTAATAGAAGCTCGAATATTACTTTTACTAATATTCTCTTTTATTAATCTCACCCACCCTTTGGAGTAAGCTGCCTTCTTACTCTTGCTGCTTGCTTTCTGCTGCATACTTGTAAGATACTAGGTCCAAACTTTCCTCAAAAAATTCAAACCTTGGGAAGTAGAAAATAGCTATGGCCTCAAAGGCATGGTAGGGGAGGGGTTTGTGGCACTCTACTGCTATCTTTAAAGCATATTTGCCTTTAAAATCATGATAGGCTCATGACTGTCACTCTAGTCCTTGCCCAGTTGACTTTTTACACAAGGTTGTTGCTGCTTGTCATTGTTGGGAGGAAATAGTTTTTTCCCCCTTGCAACTTAGATCCAATGATTGGGGGCCTGCAAATTAACTGACAATAGACTAACAGGAAAAAAGACAAAGTTTGGTTTTATGTACATGCTAGAGTTTCTTAGTAATGAGTGACTTCCTCAATAGCCAGAGATAAAGGTTTATACATAAACCTAACAAAACAGGGATGGGGATGGGGGTGGGGTATCTTTTAGGTAGGGCTTCACTGGGAAACTTGGAAGGTTATATTGAACTTAACAGAATGGAGTTGGGTTGGGGAGGGGGTAGGTCTTCATTGAGAAGGTAGAGAAGGTTCTATTTGATTTCCTGATGCTTTTGAGTAGCTAAAATCACACTTCCCAGTGCTAAGGGTCAGTATTTTCAAAATCAGTAAACTTCTGTTGAGGAGTGTCATTGGCATTTGTATTTTCAGGATGCTCTGCCTAAGTTTAGATAATGTTTAGTTCTGTAGCTGCTGATTGTTCAGATGTTTCCAGTTAAACGTAATTTTCATACTGCTTTGGTGGACCATTAACCCCTTTATCACCCTGATGACCATGATACACTAACAGAAGGAGGAAGAAGAGGAAACACGTAGGCAAAGAAAGCAAAAGCTGGAAGCTGCATGGTAGAAATCTGCTTTTACTGGCCAAAACTGTCACATTGCTAAGTTTTTTCTCATTGAGAGCAGCCAGGAAAAAAGGAGATTGCTCAGTCAACAGTGCCTTCAATGGGGCTTCATAGACAGATTTAAGGAAATATGGCGGGGGGAGGGTCTAAATAAGATTGTCAACTTTTTGACTTCATCTCTTGTTATTCAAAGGTTCACTATTTTTGTATAATTTAGTTTACCACTGTTGTTTTCCAATCCACTCTTACATAGGTATGTTCATGAAAATGGAAGCAGAACTCTCAGTGCCCTTTCCTTCAATTTGGAAATAGTCTGGGGAAACTGAGAGAATCTTTGAAACAGCTGGAAAAAATAAGGTTTATAGTGTTTTAACTCCAGAGGACTGCACAGTGTTCTCCTCTCACATATGAGATTGTACCACTTGGAGCTTTGAGTTCAGAACATAGGACATTCAAGAGTTATTCAGCTATGTTGGGGATCAGTGAAATCACTACTATGAACTCTGGTATTGGTGAACTGCTAACATAGTGAATGACATCCTCGACAATAATTGTACTGTAGACACAGTATAGGAGCCTTCACTATAAATTGATAGTAATTTCATCAAGTTATTTCTTAATTTGGGCTTGTGATGGATACTGTAATACAATTAGGTCAGATGTTGGCAAACCTTTTGTAAAAAGGCCAGATAATGAATATTTTAGGCTTTGCAAGACAGATAGTCTCTCTCTTGCAATTACTCAACTCTTCTGTTGGAGCAGGAAGCAGCCATAGACAAATAAGTGAATGAGTGGGTGTAGCTATGTTCCAGTAAAACTTTATTTACAAAAATAGGTGGCTGGCTGCATTTGGCCCATGTGTGTGCTATAGTTTACTGATACCTGATGTTAGATACTATAACCTCTAAGGATTTGGACTGATACAGGACTCTATTTTATAAATAATACATTTCCCAGAAAGTTAGTGGGTTGAAGAAGGACCACATCACATTTATATTTATTTCCATATCAGTACCTTTGCTCTGGTCATTCTTTTGCATAAACCCATGTTTCTCAGTGGGGATGCTCCTGGAATTTTTGGTGAGGTTGTACATTGGGAGGGAATATATCTGTTTCAGGGCATATAGCCTTTCACATCCCCAGGTTACAATTTTCAAAGATGTATAATTTAGAACCCATGGCTGAGATGGCTTGTTCTTCCTTCCTAACCATCGTTGAGGTACAGTATCCAAGTAATACCTCTTTTCCTAGTCTTTATTGTCCTTCATTGACTCTTAAATGGTTGTAGCTTGGAATATGTTATTATGTACATTCCATGTACATAGTATGTCCAAGAAGTGTCCAAAGCTGTAGGGCATTTTTTTTTTTTTTTTGAGTTTATTTGGTCAAAACTGACAGCAGTTGCTGGGAAGTAAAATCTCAATAGATTGAAAAAAAGCTCTGGAAAATGGCCGTTTTAGAGTTTATTTTATACATTAGAATCAAAGGAAGAGACTAAGGAAGGTTAAATGAAATCCATTGGTGATAGATTAAGGGAAGTGGGAGAAAGCAAAATGGTGAAATCTCTGGGATTGGATAAAAAGGCAAAATAGAGATCCACATACTTACTTTTACATTGGTGGGTACAGGGTAGTTAATAATTAACATTTACAGCACAAAGGTGATATGCAGGGAGAACAAGAAAGATAACAATGAGAGGGGTCTGTGGCTTCTGCTCTGGTGTAGGTGGTTGTCTCCTCAGGGGTCTGGAAAAGAAGATTGCTCTGATTTTTCAAAGGTATGTTGTTTTAGATGTAAAAAAGACAATAGACAGACTCACTTAGGGGTAAAAATAGCTTGACCTTTGTCAGGGAAGCTACACGTTTAGGACGAGACTACCGCCATGACTCACATTTAGTTACGAATTTTCTGTTCAGTCCATCTTATGTGGTTACTTTCAGTCTTTTGAGTTTGTAAGATCTGCCATGCAGGCCTCTGCTGAGCTTGTTAGGTTTAGTATGTGACTCCTTTGTCTTCCACAGTACTTAATTTTACAATCTTTCGTCAGATTAAATTCATCGAGGATAGGAATTTGTCTGTTTTGTTCACTGCTGTCTTCTCAGTGCTGACAACTCTGATATGACTCAATAGGTGTTCAGTAAATGTCAAAATTACATTGTTTACTGTTAATGGAAAAATGAAACTTCTTGCCAAGATTTATAAGCTTTTGGTTAATAGAGACTATGCCTCATACTAACTTTCTGTCATTTAGGGAATTTAGCTTAATAACTGAGCTTAAATATTGGGTGATTCACTTTACTAAACCTTCGGGCATCTGCTGTGTGGAAGGCCCCGTGCTAGGTGACAGATGCATTGCACTCCTTCCTTTGTGGTGTTTTGTCTGATGTCATTTTGTCAAATAACAAAGATATAGTAATTAAGAGTGAGCTCTGGAGGCTGACTTGGATTCAGTTTCTGTGTCTGCTACTTAGTACCTGTCTCATTGAGCAAGTTGCTTAATTTCTCTGATCTTTGTTTCTTCATTCTGTAAATGAGGCCCTCTGTCACCTTATTGAGTTGCTAGAATCTTTAAAAAGATACATTGTTAACATTTGACATAAAATTAAGTTCTTACTATTACATAATAATGTCATGTGATAGAGACTTTGTGCTAAGACCAAACTTAGAGGTTGGAAAGATTAACTCTGGTTTGAGGTGGTTTAAGCAGCAGAGCTTCATGAGAAAGAGGATATTTAAAATGGATCTCGAATAATTGATAGAGTTTATAGAGAGGCAGGGATAGAGATAAGATTTCCTGGATTGGGAAGGATGAAGTATGGACACAGTAAGGAATTTGGGAGAATGCAGGATGTGTACTGAAAGCAGAAATGTCCCACAATAGATTCATATTTCCACCATATCCCATACCTCCTTCTCTGACCAATTAATGCATTGGTGAAACATATTAATCTCTTGTTATTCAGTCATGTTCTATCTCCATTTCCTCTATCTGAGAAGACAGTGGTCTTTCAAATTAAACTTCTGGGTACAATTCTACATGACTCTGAATTAACTTGCTCCTGCATTCTGAATATTCCTATTGTCTCCACCCCCATCCCCTATATACAGTAGGTTGCATACTTCCTGAGAGCAGTGGAAATAAATTTTAATCAGTTTGGCTTATTCAACCTTTGTGTATTGTCCCTGACACCCAGTAAGTGCTCAGCGTTTTTCAGGGCATGGGGAGGTAAATGAACGATCCTGATCGAAACCATTTCCAAATAAAAGTTTTTAGATAGGAGTTTTTAAATAGACGTTGTATGAGACCTTTGTGAATCCCAACATTTGTTAATATTCCTGTAGCATGTAATCTTCAGTTTTTCCAGAAAGATACTTAGAATTCAAAGAAAATGCACAATACGATCCCAGAAAAAATTTTAATATATAAAAAAAAATCGCATGTCACAAACTAACCCAGCTGTTTACACTTTGGGCTTTAGACATCACTGATTCTTGTTCTCCAAGCAGAGTGGCAGCAGTTATGCAATTAAATACTCTAGATCCCTTACATCTAAGACAAGATGAATTTGGAATGTTATACACTGTCTACAAGAGATCTCCAGCAGGCCTAAATTTTATTTGCTCATAGCTGCATCACCATCCATACTACAAATTTTATTGGTTTCCTACCCTTACCTACCTCAGTTCTCAAGTCCCTTATTGGTGCTTCCTAGGGAAACTTTACAGATAATCTACTTGTACTAAAAACATTTTGTCTTAGGGTATGCTTCTGAAGAAATGCAACTCAAGACAGTATGGCTAGAAACATTTTAGTGAAGGTTTAAAATTTTCAAGTTTTTGAATACAGGTTTGAGAAAATTGGTTCACAAAGATCTACTTTTTAAAAAAAATTTATTTTGTTTGTTTGTTTATATTTATTATGGTGACACTGGTTAACAGAATCCAGTAAGTTTCAAGTGTACAATTCAACAGTAAGTCAGATATCTTTTGCATTGTATGTTCATCGCCCATACTTAGATTTCTTTCCATCACCACATATTTGACACCTTTTACCCCACCCTTTTCTCTGGTAACCACTAGTCCACTTTCCATGTCTTTGAGTAGACTCTGTTTCTTATGTTTATTTGTAGCTTTTAGGTTTATATCCACATATAAGTGATATCATGTGGTTTTCAACTTTTTCTGTCTGGCTTATTTCGCTTAGCATGATTATCTCAAGGTCCATCCATGTTGTCGCAAATGGCAGTATTTCCTCTTTTCTTATTGGCTGAGTAATATTCCATTGTATATATGTACCATAGCTTCCTTATCCAATCATCTATTGTGGGACACTTCGGTTTCTTCCATGTCCTGGCCACTGTGAATAATGCTGGTATAAACAGCAGTGTGCAAATATCTTTATGGATATGAGTTTTCAAGTCTTTGGGGTAAATACTCAGTAGAGATTGATGGATCATAACGGTAGATCAATTTGTACTTTTTAGAGGAAGCTCCATACTGTTTTCCATAGTGGCTGTACCAATTTGCAGTCCCACCAACAGTGTAGGAGGGTTCCTTTTTCTCCGTATCCTCTCCAACATTTGCTATTACATGGCCCATTGATAACAGCTATTCTAACAGGTGTGAGATGGTATTTCATTGTGGTTTAGATTTGCATTTCCCTAATAGCTAGTGATGTTGAGCATCCTTTCATATGTTGGCCATCTGTATGTCTTCTTTGGAGAAGTGTCTGTTCAGGTCCTCTGCCCATTTTTTAATTGGATTGTTTCTTTTGTTGTTGTTACTGAGCTGTATGAGTTCTTTGTATATTTTGGATATTAGACCTTGATCAGAGGCATTCTTTGCAATTATATTTTTTCATTCAGATGGTTGTCTCTTTACCTTGTTGACAGTTTCTTTTGTTTTGCAGAAGCTTTTTAGTTTGATATAATCCCATTCATTTATTTATGCTTTGCCTTGCCTTGCCATGGCGGTCAAAGTCATAAAATCCTCTTTAAGTCCAAGGTCCTTGAGTTTAGTTCCTATGATTTCTTCTGTGCACTTCGTTGTTTCACTTCTTATATTCAGGTCCTTAATCCATTTTGAGTTAATTTTGGTGTGCGGCGATAGACAACAGTCTAGTTTCATTCTTTTGCAGGTGACCTTCCAGTTTTCCCAAAACCATTTCCAGTTTTCCCTTTTCCACTGTATGTTTTTGGCATTTTTGTCGAAAATTATTTGCCCATATAAATATGGTTTTACTTCTGGACTCTTGATTCTGTTCCACTGGTCCGTATGTCTGTTCTGCTGCCAATAGGATGCTATTTTGATTACTGTAGCTTTTTGTATAATTTGAAGTTGGGCAGAGTGATGCCTCCAGCCTCATTCTCGTTTCCTATTTGGATGCATTTTATATCCTTCTCTTACCTGATTGCACTCGCTAGGAACTACAATGTTATATTGAATAACAATGGTGATAGTGGACAGCCTTGCCTTGTTCTTGATCTTAAAGAGAAGGTTTTTAGGTTTTCATCATTAAGTATAGTGTTGGCTGAGGGTTTGTTCTCTATGGCCTTTATTATGATGAGGTACTTTCTATCATTATACCGATTTTGTTAAATGAAGTGATCATAAAGAGATGATCTTATCAGAGGCTTTTTCTGAATCTGTTGATACGATCATATGAATTTTATTTTTTAATTTGTTTATGTAGTGTATTACATTAATTGATTTGCATATGTCGAAAATCCCTGTGCCTTTGGGATGAAGCCCACTTGATTGTGGTGTATAATCTTTTTTATATGTTGCTGTATTCGGTTCACTAGTATCTTATTTAGGATTTTTGCCTCAATGTTCCTGATAGATATTGGTCTGTAGTTTTCTTGTTTTGTGTTCTCTTTACCAGGTTTCTGTATCAGGGTAATGTTGGCCTCATAAAATGAGTTGGGAAGTAGTGCCTCCTCTTTGAATTTTTGGAAAAGTTTGAGGAGAATAGGTATTAAATCTTTTTTGAATATGTGGTAGAATTCACTGATGAAGCCATCTGGTCCTGGACTTTTACGTTTGGGTAGGTTTTTGATGATTGTTTCAATTTCTATACTGCCGATCTATTTAGATTTTTAAGTTCTTGATTCAGTCTAGGAAGGTTATATTTTTCTAATTACTGGTCCATTTCTTCTAGGTTATTAAATTTGGTATGTATACATTTTCATAGTATTCTTCTATGATCCTTTGTATTTCTTCGATATCAGTTGTAGTTTCCCCTCTTTTGTTCCTGATTTTGTTTATTTGTGTTCTTTCTCTTTTTTCTTTAGTGCGTCTAGCCAGGGGTTTGTCAATTTTATTAACCTTCTCAAAGAACTTATTCTTTGTTGCATTTATTTTTTCTATAGTTTTTTTTTTCTATTTCATTTATTTCTGGCCTAATTTTGATTATTTCTTTCCTTCTGCTGTCATTACACTTCAATTGTTCTTTTCTAGTTTTTGAAGATGAAGCATTAGGTTGTTTATTTGGGCTTGTTCTTGTTTTTGGAGATAGACCTGTAATGATATGAAATTTCCTCATTTTTTATTTTTTACTTACTTTAATTAAGTTTATTGGGTAACATTGGTTAATACAATTATATAATTTTCAGGTGTACATTATGATTTGACATCTGTATATTCTATTGTGTGTTTACCACCCCAAATCCAGTTTTCTTCAGCTACCATATATTTGATTCCCTTTACCCACTTTACCCACCCCCTACCCCCAATATTTGACCCCCTTTACCCCATCTACCTCACCTCTCGTCCCCCACCCCCCTACCCTCTGTTAAACACTAGTCGTCTGTAGTCTATGAGTCTCTGTTCGTCCTGTTCTTTTATTTTTAGATTTATATCCCACACATAAGTGATATCATGTGATTTTCAACTTTTTTTGTATGGCTTATTTCGCTTAGCATGATTATCTCAAGGTCCATGCATGTTGTCGCAAATGGCAGTATTTCATCTCTTCTGATGGCTGAGTAATATTCCATTGTATATATGTACCACCGCTTCTTTATCCAATCATCTATTGTAGGACACTTTGGTTGCTTCCATGTCCTGGCCACTGAATAATGCTGGTATGTACAGCAGTGTCCAAATATCTTTATGGATATGCATTTTCAAGTCTTTGGGGTAAATACCCAGTAGAGAGTTTGCTAGATCTTACGGTATATGAATTTTTAGTATTTTGAGGAACTTCCATAATGTTTTCCATAGTGGCTGTACCAATTTGCAGTACCACCATCAGTGTATAAGGAAGGGTTCCTATTTCTCCAGGTCCTCTCCAACATTTGTTATTACTTGTCCTGTTGATTATAGCTACTCTAACAGATTGAACTCTTATGATCACTTTTGCTGTGTGCCAAAAGTTTTGATGTGTTATGCTATCATTATCATTCATGTATCTCTTGATCTCTTTATTTATTCTCTGACCCAGTTATTCTTCAGTAGTATGTTGTTTAATCTCCACGTATTTGTGGTTTTTCCTGCTTTCTTTTTGCAGTCGATCTTTCGTTTCAAAGCATTATGTTCAGAGAATATGGTCAGTATGATTTCAATCCTCTTATATTTGTTGAGACTATCTCTGTGTCCAGTATGTGGTCGATTCTTGAAAATGTTCCATGTGCACTAGAGAAGAATGTGTAAGCGGCTGTTTTGGGATGGAAAGCCCTGTAAATATCAATTATGTCCAGTTGGTCTAATGTGTCATTTAAGGATGTTATTTCCATATTGATATTCTGTTTGAATGATCTGTTCATATCTGACAGTGGGGTGTTTAGGTGTCCCCTATTATGATAGTGTTTTGGTCTATTTCTCCCTTTAGTTCTGTTAGTAATTGCTTTATATATTTTGGGGCTCCCTGTTTAGGTCCCCTATTATGATAGTGTTTTGGTCTATTTCTCCCTTTAGTTCTGTTAGTAATTGCTTTATATATTTTGGGGCTCCCTGATTGGGGTGGAGCATAGATATTAATGTGGTAAGTCTTCTTGGTGTATGGTTCCCTATATCATTATGAAGTGTCCTTCAGTATCTTTCTTGACCTTTTATTTTGTTTTGAAGTCTATTTTGTCTAGTATTAATACCATTATTCCTGCTTTTCTCTGAATGTCATTTGCTTGAAGTATCATTTTCTGCCCTTTCACTTTGAGTCTGTATTTTTTTTTGGAACTGAGATGTGTTTCCTGGGGGCAGCACATTTTTTTTCTTTTTTTTTTTTTTAAATCCAATCTGTACTTCTGTCTTTTTATTGGTGAGTTCAGTCCTTTTACCTTTAGGATGATTGTCGAAATGTTAGGTGTTCCTATAGCCATTTTATGTTATGCTTCTGGAGGCTTGGTGTTTCCATTGCTTCCTTGTCCTTGTGTTTCTTTTTTGTTGTTGGTGGTGGTGGTGTTGGTGGTGGTGATTTTTGGTATTTTCCCTCTGATCCTTCTTGTTTTATGTTATGTACCTCAGTTCTGAATCTTTGGTGTGTGGTTACTATTACGGGCATGTAAAAGATTGTTTTATTTGTGTGTGTGTGTGTGTGTGTGTGTGTGTGTGTGTGTTCCATTTTTTTCTGCATGTGCCTTATCTCTGTTCCCCTTTGTTTATTTGGATCTTTGAATCTTCCCCTTTTCTGTCATTGTTGTGTCAGTTTCTTACTATGTATGCTGAACATTCATTCTTATCTTGCAGCAGCAAATCTCTGCTTATTGCTTATGCTTCTAATACTTGGTCGTTAGTAAGGGTTGCCCTTCTATGCTTCTATCAGCCTGTTAGTCATAATGCAGGCCTCTTACTAGAGAGGTACCTCAATTTTTATATGTTTGGAAAGGTCTTTATTTCTCCTTCGTATCTAAGGGAAAGCTTTGCTGGATACATTATTCTTGCCTGGTAATTCCATTTCATTTAATAGTTTGAATATTCGATTCCACTCCTTTCTTGTTTATAAGGTTTGTGCTGAGAAGTCTGATGATAATCTAATGGGTTTTCCTTTATAGGTTACCGTCTTCTCTTTTCTGGCAGCCCTGAGAATTCTTTCTTTGTCATTGACTTTTGATAATTTTAATACAATGTGTCTTGGTGAAGGCCTTTTTGAGTAGAGATAATTGGGTGTTCTGTTGACTTCTTGAATTCCAAGCTCCAGCTCATTCCTTAGATTTGGGAAATTCTCGTAAACTATTAGTCTGAAAATGCTTTCTGATCCGCGCTCCTTTTTCTCTCCTTCTGGCATATTTATTATTCTTATGTTTCCCTTCCTGATGGTATCATCTAATTCTTACATTTCTCTTTTGTTACATTTCATTCTTTGATTTCTCGCTTCTTCCTTCTGATTGATTTCTAAGTTTTTGTCTTCGATATCAATGATACTTTCCTCTATTTAGTCGACTCTGTTTCCCAATCTTGCTATTTCATTCTTCATCTCTTGTAGTGTGTTCTTTATCTCCAGAAGTTCTAATTATTTATTTTTAATGCTTTCAGTCTCCTTGCGAAAAAACTCATTCTTCTTATCTAGTTGGTTTTTAGCTCATGTGGTAGCTGTTTTGCACAGATCATTCGCTGTGACATGCTTGTGTGCAGATTGGGTATTGGTTTTGCGTTTTCAGATGTTCAGTGTATTTCAGTGGGAAAGATCTGGGGACATCTCTCACTCTGCCATGCTTCTGGTGTAACTCCTCTACTTTTTTTTTCAATAGGGCATGAATTACTAATATAGATAGGCCTTTTTATTAATAAACACAAACTTGGTAAACATTTGCCCTTTTTTGAAAAAGGGGAGTAGGTAGCTAGTTTCTGTGTGGAAGTCAGAGGTCAAAGTGAGCGTGGATAAGTATCTGTCTGTTTTATACTGGAAAATAAATCACTCGTGTTTACATCCCAAAATATAAGTGGCTAGGTGTTGTTTTAGCATGGGATTTTTTTTTAATACTAAAATTTGTTCTAGGTTTATGTCGTATATTTACTTTGAATTCTAACTACCTTTCTGGAACACTGAGCATAAAATTAAATCCAGTTTAAGAAACAGAAAGAACCAGAGAAAGAATACAGATGCAAGAAGAGAGAATAGGATAGCACAGTCCAAGCATTTTCTTATTCCTGAATAATAGGTTTTTATAGTAGATTTGCCTGTAGAATTCTGACAGATTTTTTATTTCAGGGGCAGGTTTGATTTCAAAGAAACAGAAAATCTCTCCAAGTTGATTGTATTCTGTGCCATCTGCCACCTCATCAGTGTTATTTTGATGTTTTAAAAATATATCACAAATATATTGTAATGCAGGATAAAGTTTATAAACTTAAAATATCTTGGTTATTATATTTTATATTAATAATGTCATGCATTAAATGTCATGCATAAGTGCTTTTCCTAAAAGTCTCTTTTTCCTCTTCACAGAATGCTGCCTTTTTATATGGTCTTGGTTTGGTCTACTTCCATTACAACGCATTTCAGTGGTAAGTTGACCTAAAACTAATAAATACAGTTACTTTCAGTAAATGATGTGTTTGTTATTGTGTGTGTAATAAGTACAAAATATTTTAATTTCCCTATGCCTACAGTTTTCAATAATCTCTTGAAATGATTAGATTTTTCCTTCATAGATATTGACCCAGTTTACATTATTAGAGTTGTGTGTGTTTCTAAATCAATCTTGTATAAGATTGTAATTAAAGGCTTAGATCAGAAAGCTTTTGAAATTTCTTATATGGACTGGTGGTCCCAAGGTTATTTAAACTGGAGAATGACTAAGCTTTCAGATCTCAAGGTCTGTCAATAAATGATCTGTGATGACCAGTATTTTTACCTTTTCAGACTCTAGACAAGATTGACTGCTCCGTCTTCTACCTGCTCACGGGCATGCATACTCACACGCACGGTAGTGCTTACTGATTTCCAGTAACTGGGCACCAGATTATAAACTTTCAATGGTCTGTTTTATAAAGTAGGAATAACGAATGATACCATCTTCAGGGTCAAATTAAATATGATAATAATATATAAAATTTTATAAAGTATAGGACCCTGTTATCATGGCCTGTACTCCATTATTGTTTTCCTGTTTACCAGACAAAACAATAGCATTCTCCAATGTAAAGAAAATAGAATTTGAGTTGGAGAATTGGTATTCTGATCTCAGTGCTGCCAGTTAGTTTGATCATGAGTTAAATAAGCTCTTTATGTCTTTCCTCATTTGTGTATGTGATGTTTTTTAAAAGTACGTTGTAGTAACTTGCCTTTTTGAATTTATAGAGTTTTGATGATCAAATAAGATAATGTACATTTTGTAAACTGAAGGCCTATTTGACTTTTTTTTATTTGAAGTGTATCCTACTTTGTCCGTTCCTTATATTCTCCATAATTTTAAGCTAAGTGCTGTGAGAGTCTAAGGGAAGGTTTTGGCCAAAGGTTATAACTCTGTCATGTATCTTTTGGGCACCCCCCATATTCCAGACCTTTTAAATATGCATTGGAAGTGATTCAGTATGGTCTCCCTGAAGATGAAACTTGAGACATGGATGACTTTTCTTATATGCTTTTTCTTCCCTCTTTGCTCTTGGTCTTAGAGAAAACTTAGTTTTTTCCTTAATTTTGTAGATGAAGAAAGCAAGGAGTGTGTGTGTGTGAGAGAGAGAGAGAGAGACAGAGAGACACAGACAGACAGACAGACACAGACAGACACTCAGTGTTACATAGCTTTAATTAGCGGCAGAAGCAAGTTTATGCTCAGATTCCCCAATCTAATATTTTTTTCTATTATACTCTTCCCAAGTTTGAAGATTAACAGGTGGTAATTTTTTAGTCAGTATTTGTAGTTGCTCTCCTGGGCACATTGGTACATTCTTTATGGTGAGCCAGAAATAATTTAGGTGAAATCCAATACAAGGAACTCTGTAGTTTAGGAATAGACATGCATACCTCACACCAGCCAGTTTTTACTTATGTGTGTGATTACTTGTGAGCTCCCTGTAGAATGAAGATAGGAACATAAAATTAGTAGTGAAGTGACACCGTCATCAGTTTAAAATTGGATTGCTTTAATCAATATGTGACCATGCCAACTTTTAGGGGCTTGTAGCTGTAGAAAATTATATCTGCTGATGCCTTATCTATATATGATCGCTGTATACTTCAGTTGACCTAAGAATGAAACTGAACAATAAGGACAATGCAATGTCAGAATAAGTGCCCTCTGGTCTGTCGATCCTGTCCTGGTCACCACCATTTTCTCGTGTCATAAGTTTCAACTCTAGCTGCTTCCTAAAATGATTCCCAGTCTGGCTTTGTATTTTCTCTCTTGCCAGTCCAATATTCTTTCACAGACTCTGTGCTCCAACTTTTGCTTTAACTTATCTCACTATTTCTCAAACAGCCACAAAATTAGAAAGCATGGAGTAGGTGGTTGGTGAAAATTCTAGAGAACAGCCTTAACTGATAGGAACTTCCTTAGGTTAAAACTGTATTTGTGTTTTCTTTGGTTTAATTTATAGGTAGTTATTAATTGCTGGGACCAGCCACTTTTCTTTTTGAAAATTTCACAATATATTCTTTGGGGTTTGTTGAAAAAGTGTTTCTGTAGAAGAGTGTGGTATACCTTTTATTTTGTATTGTCAGCTCTCAGAGAATCTGCCTAGGATGTGTCAGAATGTTATATCTCTGGTACATTTATAATTTAAGTAAAATTTGATATTTGGTAATGATGACTGTTGACATTTGATTAGGTTATTTGATATTATATACAGCCAGCATGTGTTTTGGGGTTGGTGATGGTCACTTAATATGTTAATAAGAGCAATTTTATCAAATATAGTTTTATATGTTAACCTGCTTGTCTTATTTCTTGGCATATTTTGCTGCCAATTTTTTCTTTTGGAGTTGACTTTATTGGTTCGCTTCTAGATCAGTTCAGTTATTTGGTCAGTTTTTCTAGTTTCAATTGTAGCCTCTTAGAGGAGCCCATGTAAGAAAATAGGTAGAGTAGCTGCTACATCCTCATTGGACTTAGCATTATTATTCAGTTTTACTATTATCCTACTCAGTAATCTGGAACAAAACTTTTTAGATATCCAGAAGGAGAAAGCAAGGCATAGATGCACAGAATAACATACACATAGCAGAGAGCTAGAACCAGTCTCTATAAAGCTATTCATTTACATGCATATGAATGCATGCCCATGGCTTCACTTGTTTATGAAATCTATATCCTTCGGTGAGAGGAATTGAAATACATACAATAAATCATTCCAACTTGTAGCCATATTTCTAAATGTACTCCCCGGAAAATCCTTATGAGTCCTATCGTAGCCTGTAACCTTTGCTATTTCCATTGATCAATATCAGAATGGTTTTATGGTAGTGATAACACAGTTCTGAGCTAGAGGTACAGGATTTTGGACATTAAGCTCCCAGATGTAATTGATAGGTATGGTAAGGAAAGGTAGTGATTATTGTTTTGTTGATATGGGAAAGGATTAAGGGAACAAGGTAGAGGTGAGTTAAAAACATGTTAACTTGTTACAAGTGAAGGTTCTTTAGGATTCATTTCCCTAGTGCTGTACCAGTCACAAGTGTTAGGAGTGTAGGAATCGGTGCTCTTCTGTGTAGTCAGTGTTTTGGGTACAAACATAAACCTAGTGTAGTCATAATACTATTGGTCCTGAAGCTTGTCTAGCATGGAGTCTGGCAAAAACCTAATATTGAACATAAATTTTTCAGCTATCAAAATGCAAATTAATGCTCTTAGATCAAAAGTTTAAGTATAGTTCCATTAAAATAAAAGTTCATGTTGATGTGTTGACTTTATTATATATATATTTCTATTTTGAAAAAACTAGCAGATAACCAAGGTAGTTTTGGTAAAGTTATGTTTACCAGTGACAAATAGATGGTTAGAGAGAATTTGGAAGAAGGGCTTAGACTAAGCTTCAGGGAAATTATGGATAAAAGCATAAATCTTGCAATAGGGAAGAGAAAAATGTATCTTATTGTCTGGAGTGATGAAACGAAGACTGGCTAGAGAGGTCAGAAGAGCCAAGAGGTTGTACATTAGCAAATGTTAATGTGAATAACCCCAGTGTATGATATTTCTAAAATTTTGCCTCACATTTAAAATTCTCTGGTTCAACCTCAGGTGATCATTCTAGCTTTACTGCTCCCCTAAATATATTCTTTGTGTCAGTTACACTGTAATAACATTTCCCTGAAAACATCTTGAGTAGTTTTTACCTATGTAACTTTTTGCCATTTACTGTTTGATCTGCTTTCTTCCATCTCCACTTGTCTTTTTGATAACTTCATCAAATCTTTCTATTTGTGTCATTTTAAAGAAACCTCTAAATTTCCTAATACATGTGTGGAAGTATATATTGGTTGTGTGTATATGTATGTGTGCGTGTGTGTATGTGTATGTGTGTGTGTGTGTGTGTGTGTGTGTGTGTGTGTATGTTATTACTGATTTAGAGCCGGCATATTCTCCCTTTAATTAGTATGAAATTTTATGGAATTAGTTCATTTATTTCTTTAGATATCCCTGAGGGAAATCTCTGGAGTCTGTTTTATTAGCCTCAGAGAATTTACAGTTTTATTATGTCTCTTTCCAAATATACTGAAACTGTATTAGGGACATTTAGTTAATATCATTAGTTTTACTATAGTTAGAGTTCTAAAGGAGGCTTTAAAAAATGACTTTGTTTAAATCTTATTTAAAATTACCATTTAAAAATATAATTTAACATGTGTACGTATTTCATAAGTGGTCCTATTGAGGTTTTAGCTTTCTATCATTTCTTTTTTTAAATTGTTAACAGTGGCAAACATTAAATGCAGAATTTTTAAGCTGAAAATTTATTGAAATAATTTTGATGATAGAAAAAAAATCTACAATTTTTTAGATTTTTAAGGAAAAATGCCTGTGATACTCGTGCACAGCAGTATGCACCTTTTCTGTTTCAGTAGAGAATATGCTTTAATAGTTGAAAACTATGAACCTTTCCAGGCATTGTATCATAAAAGTATTTGATACTTTTCGTTAACCATTTCTTGTGTTCTAAAATTCAGAACACTGAGGCCAACAGAATTTACATGTGTCGATGTTTGAGTTTAGCTTGTGCTGGAGTGATGTTCTGACTATACATGCACTTTGGTGGAATATAAATGTGGTAAAATGATGACCAGAATTAGAATGTAGTCTGGGTGTTACCTAGTTTCTCCACACACTCTCCCCCTCCCAACATAAACATACATGTGCATGTACACACACACACACACACACTTTTTTCTTCTCTTTTCCTTTTTTTTTCTGGGCTTGGAGAAACTGAAGAAGCACACAGAGAAAGATGGGTAAAAGTTTAGAAAATGAAAATGAACTTATATCTTTTTAGATAAAGGGAACTATTTAATAAAAAGACTGTAAAGTGGTCCACCACCTGAAAACACACACACACACACACACCCATCAGCTAACTATAAAAGTAGTGGCATCAGCAAACATTTATTAAACTTAAACATTTTACCATATTATTTAGGAAAATAAAAATAAAAGGAATGTAGGACTCAAGGAATAGAGTACTTGGAAAAACAGGAGACAGCACACCAATAGGTAGAGAATAAAAGTATTTGATTATAGAGTGGCCCTAACTGCTAGTTAACATTAAGCAAAAAATAGTTGGTGTTGAGTTTGGATGGTGAGTCTTGAAGGTGTAATAGTAGATTTAGGGTGAAGCAGAAGAATGAAAATATTCCAGGTCAGGAGATCATCCTGAGAAACAGTGAAGTCACGAGGGGCTAGTATTTACATAAAGAAATTCTTAAGATAAGCCAGTTCACAGCTGAGGAGGAACAATAAATAGTAGGGCATACCTAGGCATGGAGTTGCATAGCTGCTGCTCATGTATACTTAAACCTTTAATGCTCACTACTTCAGTGCTACATGGAGATTTGACTTACTGTATCCTGGTTAGTAGTCAATCAGAGGAGCCATATGTTTGAGAAAGCAGGTAAACCAGAGCAGAGCAAGGGAAGTCAGTCTGTAGGGAGGCTGTTTCAGTAATCTAGTGATGAAATACTGAAGATTGAGTCTGCAAGGTATTGAATTGGAGGGAAACTTTGAAACAACAACCAGGAGAACTTGATGATTAGATATATATTGACCACACCTTGTCATGGGTACTTTTTATAGTCCTTAAAGAGTAAGCATAGTGTGGCTTAGACTAGTGTGTTGAAACATGTATTTTTGCTTATAGATTCTTTTTTTTTTTTTTTTAATTTCCAGTGTGTTAACATATTTAGATAACTTGTTAAAATAAACCTGTGTTTCTTTGCACTTGTGTGACATTGTGCACTAAGTGGATAAGATGTCTGTACTAAAGGCACCTATGGAGTAAAATCTTCTATGGATAGTAGGTTTAGGGAAAAGCCTGGAAATAGAAACAGACAAAAAATATTTCTCCTGAGGGGTTGTTATTGCTCCTCTGTGTTTTCTTCCTGCCCTTCCTCACACCCTTATTTAGACTGTTTTTCTTTCTGAACTTCTTTTTTTCTCGTACTCCTTTTTTTCTTTGCTGTCTTCCACTTCTATTCTTTTCTTTGATTTTTTTGACTCAGGCCTGCCTTTGTTTTTTTATTGGTACATGTGAACATTGTTTAGTACTGAACCATTTCATAAGAGAGTTTTCTGACCCAATCATATGGTAAGATTAAATAGGACATTATGAAGCATTCACCTTAATTTTTATTATTAGGAATATACTTAGAGAAAAATTCATTACAAATTACTTAATGCAATATACTTAAAGAATTCATAAACATAAGTATAAATCTTAACATGTTATTTATAAACACTCATAATCATCATTTGGATCAAGAAATAAAAAATTGCTGTCAACCCAGAAACTTCCAAACGCCCCTGCATACTTTTCCTCAGTTGCATCATGGTTTAACTGGCATCGTTTATTGCTGCAGTTGTTCCCTTCCTATGCTTTCCCCAAAATGTGTGTCTCTGTGTATGTGTATTGTATCCTCTTCTACCTCTTCTCACCAATCCCTCTCTCCCTCCACACACCTATCTAGTGATAGGTAGCACTAGACAAGATCTAGAAAATGTGGAGGCTGAAGCTGCACCTCTTCCTATTAGAAGGGTTTGAGAAAAATACAAAAAGAACCTCTTACCAATATGCACACGAGTATCTTCAAGTCTGGTTGAGAGAAATAGGAAGCTCCCTTTGAATGAGAATGGGTGTTTATACCAATTCTTTCTGTCAGGCCTTTGACTCCCCTCTCTTGCCTATACACATCAGATAATAAAACAGATACATACCCCACCCATTTAAGGAGCCATCTAACACATAAATGCCAAACTCCTCCAGGAAGTAAATATTTAACCAAGTATAAAGATATTGATGCCAGACCTATTGCCCTTACTCCCTCAAAATAAATATTACCTTTTAGAACTCTTAATTTTATAGTAAACATGTATATAACCACACACAGTTTTTTTGTGTGTGGGGGGTGGGAAATAGATGATGTATGAATCAATAGTTACTCAAAAACAAAGGGTATATTGTTTTGCTCTATTTTGTGATATGGTATTTTGAACTTTTTATATAAAAGACAGACTTTTGGGATCATATAAGATTCTAAATAGCCAGCTTTAAGATAAGTAGAGCCAGATAACAGTTGATAAAAAGCTTTGCAAAGAATATATTAGTTTGTACTTGGACTAAGCCTTTAATCATGTAGAGAGATTTAAAATGATGTCTAACATACTATTGTATCTGGTATTAAAATTTTCGGATTCACAGTAGCTATTTTTTTCTTTGTCATAATTTTAATTTGATTTTGAGTAAGTAATACATTCACATGATTAAATTAAGTGATATAAAAATATTTTCAATGAAAAGTGTCCCTTTATTACCCTTGTATTTGTTCTACTGGTAATCGAGGCCTTTTATAAAATATTAATTGTGCACTTGGGGCAAAGATAGACTATCATGATAGACCAGTGGAAAGTGACTTATAATAGAGAACCCAGAAACAGACCCATACAGATCATGACATTTTGTTTAGGACATAGTGGCAGCACAGAGCTGTGGTAAAGGTGGTCTTTTCTACAAATGATATAGGGGCTATTGGATATTTTTATGGAAAAAAAAAAAAGAAAACTGACCCCTATCTCATACCACATAAAAAAATAAGATGCAGATGAATTATAAACCTAAATATGAAAGATAAAAATAAAAAGTTTTATAAAGAAGACATTTTTATAGACATTTTTATAGAATAGACTAGAGACATGATTTATCTCTCTTCCCTCAAAAACAAAACTATCCTATCTGCCTCATCCCTTTATACCCTAGGAAATTTCAGAAACAATAAAATTAGTTATTTGCATTGAGAATATGAAAGACTCAATTGCCCTTCCTAGTTGTTTAGAAAAACTGTTAAGTCACATCATTTTTATAGAACTGTCATTTCCTTTAAAAGATACTGCGTAAAACAAATTTTACTGTGCTACCAGGCAAAAATTCATACAACTGTTAAAAAGTTAAGATATTTTATGTCTATATTCTTTCAGGGCAATTAAAGCATTTCAGGAGGTGCTTTATGTTGATCCCAGCTTTTGTCGAGCCAAGGAAATTCATTTACGACTTGGGCTTATGTTCAAAGTGAACACAGACTATGAGTCTAGTTTAAAGGTAGGTTGTTGTTTTTTTCCAAGATACGATGTTTCTTATTTATGGGGTTTTTTTTGGAGGGGGGAGGGGGTTTCTTGTTAAATATTAGAACATTTAGAAATGTGGGAATTTATATTGGCACTTCAAAATAAAATTTGAAAATTTAAGTGAACCGTTTATCAGCTATGAACTGAGAGATACATAAGATTGGGTTTCAGGGTACAAATTAGTCATTATGCTAAGACATAGGTAACTAATTGCACCATTTAACTTTTTCTTTTAAAAGTTTTAATTCAGGCCTTTCATCAGGAAAGGGCTAATAAAATTTCTATCTTAGTTTGGACATCTGAATTACCCCATTATAAGTGATTGGCCACTGTAGAGGTCAGAGGCAGCTACTCAATGATGCATGCTATATCTGTGACCAAATCATTGGCCCTTTATTTGTATTAGTCTCATTAGAATCTTTTTACCTCTACCGGTAGGGCATGTCTCCTATCTAAATTATTTTTTAAAGTTTTCTCTGAAAGTCATTTATACTGCTGGTCTATAAGTGTAAACATTGTTGGGAAAAGATAACACATTGTTGATTTAATATTCACTTTATATGGAAATTTGATATTTTTCAAATTTTTCATTGTGCTTCTTGTGCTATCAGCCATCATTTTAGGTCTCACTGGGCTTTTTTCGTGAATATAGTGCTTCCCTGTATGACAAAAGCATTGTTTTTTTGAAAGAATTAGAAGTTCTAGTAAAAAGCTTAAGTTTTTGTAAATTTATGAGATTAATAATGGTTGCCATGTTCTAAATAGCTCCCATGTAGATTATCTTGATTCTGAAGGGAGGGAGATAAAGAATGACTTTATTCACAGTCGGTTGTAATTTCAGTTCACTAATAAGGAATTACTAAAGGTTTTATTTTTTTTTTAAACTGTATTTGAGTGCCTAAAGTAGACAACTATGCAGATATGATTTCCATCTTTCATTAGTTTATATAAAACAATGCTGATGGTAAGAAAAAGAGAGAGAGATAACCCACAACACTAAAACAAGTAGATTGTTAAGTATTTAGATACACAGTTGTCAAAGGTAAGTGCAGTTTGAGGAATAGGCCCAAGGGTAAATGTAAGTAGTGTGAATAATAAGGGATCCCTGGAAGTTATCAGTTTTCCTCAAGCTTAGAGCAGCGTTTCTCAGACTATACTGTGGGATGTGAGTGGATTAGAAATGGAAAGTAAGTTCAATATACCATGTTTCATATTTTACCCTCCCTTTGGACAGTATATATTAACGAACAAAGACTCTTAAAATGTCTTATAATACAAAACATACTATCTGAGTATTTAAAAATATTGTCACAGCAAACCTATTACGTATCACAGAGGTGGTTTTGGTAGTAACATCTGGTAAACATTGCTCAGGAAATATATCTGAGTGGAAAAAAGTAATCAAATAGGTCGCAAATTATGGAATGTGGCTATCTCTGAATATCAGTACAGTAGTATCTTGAATAATTCTATAGATGCAAAGCTCTTTCCATGAAGATGGCATTATTTAAAATTTCCTTTAATCAAGGAAAACAGTATTGAATGGTGTTCCATGGCTAATTGAAAGTGTTCCTGCTTACTCAAGTTCAACAGAAACCTTCCCATATACAACTTTTATTTATTCATTTAGGCATACTCAAAAACTAAGCAAACCTTCAAGTCATAGTGATTTTTAGCAAAATTGTCTTAAGTGCAGTCTTCTTGTTTTGGGCCTTTTCCCCATTATTTAAAATAACAATATCATTCCGATGTTTATTTCATTAATGTGCATATAGAAAAGAATTTTAGGAGCCCTTGATATTTCTCTTCCCCATAATGAGATTTCATTTGATTTTTATCTAATCTTGACATTGGCTTTTTAAGGCTTTTCTCCAGTATTTCTTGTCCATTTATAGAACTTTTGGCATCAGCATCTTTAGTTGAGATGGTATTTCTGTATATTACTGTAAGTGCTTAGCATTTAGTATAAATGAAGGTAGGAATCAGAAGGAATGATATGCCCCTCTCCCCTTAGGTGGCTTTCAGTTTTCCTAAAGACTGACTACTACTTTAGCTTCACATGGATAGATGTGGAATCTCTGATGACTTTTCCGCTGTATGAAACAGTTTCCTATCACAAAGGTGGTATATTAGATGCTTTGGGCTGCTACCTCAGAAATTCTAACTCAAGCTGGTTAAAATAACAACAAAAAAGGTAGCTACTATAAATGTGAAGCCCAGTGTTAAGGATTGGTTGATTGAACTAATCCAAGTTTTTATCAAAGATACATTTCTTATGTGTTTTGTGTTGGCTTATCCTTAAGCTGTTTGCCAGGTACAACGAAAGTGAGAGTATTCCTTTTTCATGTCTCATATAGAAAGATATGGTAGAGTAGTGGCATATAATGGGCTCAATAAATATCTGGTAGTCATTTCACAAAAGAGAAAGAGCCTGGCTTCCTTTGATCTCTTCAAGAATACTTCAGTCTATCCCATTGGGGAGAAATAGGCCACATGGCCATTCTCAGTTGACTCCTTATCAAAGGTGTAGTTACTCTTAGACCAGTCATGCCTAGTTTCTGAGCAGGGCAAAATTCCCTGAATATACTGTTCTTATCTAATGGGAGGAGTAAAGGGTGTGTTAAAAGAGTATTTTGGTGTGGGGGTGGTGTGAGCAATCTGCATTACAGATTAGGTCTTCTCTACCTCATTACCTTTTTCTCTGTTGGAACAGGGATATTGCATATACAGTGTGTTTTAGATGGTAAAATATTTAAATAAAGTGCACTTTATTTTCATAGTAGTTTCTTTCTTTTCAACCATATCTACCATATCTAAAATTTCTTCAATTTGGGGTCAGTATAAATATTCGTGAAACCTATTTTCCTGTCCTAGAATTTAATACTTGTATTTTGACATTCTTTCTATCTACAGAAATGTGAAGTTAATGCCCAGCTTATTTTTAATCATATGGTCTTATTTTTCCATTAAATCGGCAAAGATTTCATGTGTTTAGTGAGTGTTGGTGGTACCAATTCTTAATTTATTAACTAGTTTAAATTAATATTATCTGAACCATAGTCCATTTCAGGGTGACATTTCTACATGACGTTTTGTTGTTTTTTTCCCCCTGCTTCAGATAATATCCCTTCAGGTGGGTTTGGTCATCTATTTAACTAAGTATAATTAATTCAAAATTTTATTTCATTACTTTTTAATGATATTAATGATAATTGCTTACATTCATTATATATTTGAGGCAGCGTGCTGTCATTACTTCAATAAAGTACACTAATTTTGACAAACAGTTTTATATAATGCCTCTAATTTTCACATCTTGGCAGACTCAAAATTATTTCCTTAATGTGAAGTTAATAAATGCAAAATAAGATGTAATAACACCCATATTATTCAATTAGTGCCAGTGCATCTATTTAATTTAATGAAGATCATATAGAAATTCTCCTTAATATTTACATATTTAAGTTTCCCTAAAATAAGTACATTAGAATTTGGGGGGTGGTTTTAAAGGTAAGGAAGATATATATTTTAAGGGGATTTGTGGAAAGTGAGCAGGGATACCAATAAATATTTCTCTGTAATTTGGTATTTGAAGGTGATGTGCTGATAGAAGGGGTTAGTTACTATGAAAGGGTTAGGAAGATAAGTATTTCAGAGACAATTCAGAAGAAATGGGTTGAACTCAGATGAGACTTCTGTATTAGTTTGGCATTTTACCAGGTGCTTAGTGTTTCTTGAATGGATAGATAAATGGAAGAGGCTATGAACTGATAAAATGCCTCTCATAGAATAGGCAGGAAATATTGGAAAAGAAAAAGAGACTAGTTTTATTTGTCATCTCTTAATAAATTTTTTTTTTCTGTACAAATGGACAGTACAGTTGTTTTTTCCAAATGCTCTTGTTCACCAGTTCATTCATGTCTCCCTCTACTGTTATACCTCACTGAAACTTATGCGGGAGAAATCATTTTCACTTTCTTTTTACTGTATTCTCCAGGAACTACTTCATTTCCATGTGTCTCATTTGATCTTATACCTGTTATAAACTCAGGAATATTTTTGTGATTTTTTTTTTTTTGCCGATATTTAGCAGAAGGAATAAGTAAAAGCATGATGATACATCCTTTTAGAAACCACTTTTGTAATCTGTGAAATGTTTTGTTTTTTATTATTTTATTGTAGAATACATAAATCAATTGTTTCATTTCAGATACTGTGCACTCTATGTATTGTACAGATATCTGCTGAGAATTTGAATGCTAGCTATTAAATTAATTTTAACCATGCCTTAAATTTCTAAAGTAGGTAATATTTCTTCGTTGAAGCTTTACCAGCATATTTTTATTACTTTAGTTGCTGTTATTTCTCCATACTTGCCGCTGTCCTATTTCCTTATGATGCTCAATAGCTTAATTCTTAAAGCAATTCAAATTTTAAAAATTCTGGTGTTTTAAAATTTATTTTTTATTGAGATAAAATGGACATGTAACGTTGTACAAGTTTAAGGTGTACAATGTGTTGATTTGATACATTTATATATTGCAGTATGATTACCACCTTAGCATGAAACACCTTTATGATGTCACATAATTGTTATTATTATTTTTTTTGTGTGAGAACAATTAGGATCTAATCTCTTTGCAACTTAGAAATTTATAGTACAGTATTGTTAACTATAATCTCTAGGCTATGCATTAGATCTTCAGGAGTTATCTACTAGTTGCAAGTTTGTACCTGGGTGTAACATCACATTTTTTTTTTTTTTTTTGTATTTTGGCAGAGAATGATCATTGCTGTTTATTTTATCTTCTGTCCATTTTTCCTCAGTTGTGAACAAAAATCTTTCCTCTTTCCACTACTCATCAACCTATACTTTAACTTTTAACCGTTCCTAGATATTATTGTCTGATATGAGGTGATCTAATTGGTTTATCTAGCTACTTAATAATGCTTTCTTAACTTTACTCTGCCTGCTCAGGTTTGGTTTTCTCTTTGATATTTATTTCTGCCCTGAGTTCTGTTACATACCTTCAACTGTGAAGTAGTTTATCTGAAATACTTCAGTTCTTCGAAAATACACATTTTAAAAGGACATTATTGTACATAGATGTGTAGTATCCATCCTCTCTGATACTGAGGAGTTAGATGAGTCCAGGTTTTCCATGTTAATTTTCTTTCCACAAAAGTAATTTAACTACAAGAAGTCATTTCTAATCAAAAAATATTTTTTGGTCTTTACCCCCAAACTACTTAAATTTGTGGTTATAAATATTTGGTCTTCAGATGCCGCTTTATGAATCATTCAGTGTGCCATTGTCGTGTTTGTTTTTTTTAAAGGTTATGTTCCAAAACAACATTTCACACTGCAAATTGTTGAATTATCCCCTTTATAAAATATATATCATGTTCACCTTGTATTTGTTATTTGTGTTCGTGTATCAGTCTTATTTTAAATATGACTACAAATTGTACACTAGATTTAAAGAACTTGAAAAATTAAGCCAACGCTTTGTACGCAAGTTAGACACATGCTAGAACCAGTGTTTTAACATTTCTAATCAGTTGCATACCTGCACTTTTATAAGATATAAAAGAAATGAGGAGCTGGGAGACTAGGCAGGACACAGTTATAGGACAAAAGGTGAGTAAGAGCAGTAGAATTAATGGGTTCTTACAGGATGGTTGGATGGATGAAAGGTAGGTAATCCTAGAGATCTTAAAGAGTTCATTTATTAACTGACTCAGTGTGGGAAGAAAGTCTTCATTTATTGATTTGAATCACTTCTATTAAATAAGGGATAAAGAAAGTAGCAACAGGTTTTGGAATTGTGGGATGAAAAGGCTCTGAATGGAGATGAGCCATTTGGGAGCATATTGGGTTAAAGATACTCAAGGGATTTATCAGCTGTTGATATAGACAGATATAAGTCTGGAGCTGAAAAGACAGGCTAGAAATAAGATCTTAAACGTCTTCATTAACAGTGTCTTTTGTCTTTTGTGTTAAAGAAATTTTTAGAAGAGACCAGATTGGTAAACTTCAAAGAAGGAATCTCTTTTTTGAATCAAGATTGCCAGGCTCCATTAGCTATTAGTCATCAGTATGCAGTAGAATTCCTCCTCAAAACTATTGTAACGACCTTGCGTTACTAAGAGAATTGGAAGAACTGAGTTTGAAGGCTTTGAGAGAACCTCAGTCAGATCAGCTTGGCCATGCAGTGTGTCTCACAAGCCCTATCAGATAGAACTTAACAGTTTCAGTTCTGTGTCTCATTTTCAGATACCAAATCCCTAAAGTAAGTACCATCACATCCTAAGTATTTCTCTAGTCTCATCTATTTATCCTAGATTATTAGTTTTAGGAATGAAGTTTGTTAATGGTTTAATCATAGTTTGAAAACTGTGGCAATCTGTAACAACAAAAAAGAAAGATCAATTTGTCTTTGACTTAAAAGAGTACCTGACACACCTTTCCTTCTTCCACTTAAATGGTCCATAAAACCCTGTTTCATAAGGGCTGTGTAAAATAACTTATTTCATCAGCCTGAAGTACCTCTTTCCTTTCTTCTCTCATCTCTATCTTTTGGATTCTGTTATAGAATTGCCTTTTAAACTTCTATTATAGCATTAAGTGGGCTTTGTGTTTAATTTTAGATGCATAGCCACAGCAGTGTGTCTGGAATTTAGAGTAAAAGCTGGTTGCCAACATTGTATGCCTAAATGGCTGTATCTACCCTAATTGAATATAGACATAGTGTTGTCTATACACATCTTGTCTATATACTTAGAAGTAAGGATTTTGGGGGCAAACACACAATTTAAACACTCTAAAATAGTGGCATTTAACCCTGACTATGTATTGGAATAATTTGTCAGAAGCTTTTATCTGGTTCATAGGGTGTCATCCCCAGCCCACTGAATCAGAACATCCAAGATTGGATCTGGAATCCAAACATTGCTCTAAATTAATAATTTATACGTAGATACATAATTGTCAGTTATGAAAAGTTATCTCATTGTCTTCAGGGTTGGGAATACAGTTGATGGGTTCTACAATTGAAGTGATTCATGAGATAATCACATACTATACAGCTAGACGTTACATAGTTTAAAGGGAAATAAAGTCTTGAAACTAGTTTTATGTGTTAATTACATGACTATAGATATCCTCCCTCCAGATAGAAATCAAGTTCCTTAGTCTATTTAAAACAAAATACTATAAAGTTATTTTGAAATATTGAACAAGCCAAAAGCTTTTAAAACAAAAGATGACTTTGATGATAGAGACGTCAACAGGAATTGTAATAAATTGAATCTTGAGTTAAATTGGACCTATATTGCTCTATAAAAGAAAATCACTGGAGCATTAAAAATGTCTTAGGTAAATCTTCTTGGGAAAATAATTTTCTGTAGACTGCATTCTGTCTTGAGGTTTGTATATAGTCTTCGAACTGCAGAAGCCTCTACTGCATAATTATTTCACACAGCAGTAGTCAGTTTTGGTACTGCAATATTTCAGTACGAGGTGCAGATACTTTTTAGCTGCTTATGTTGGTTGCAAGGTTGGGTGCCGGATATTTTACTGGCGACATTTTCAGGTTGGGGGCCAATTATTGTAAGTGGAAGTCATTTCTACTGATTATTTCATGATGTCATGGATTCGAAATGGTACATCAGTGACTTCATTGCTGCTTTTAAGATTGATTAAGAATTATATAAAACATGGTCCAGAACTATTTCTGCCAGGTTTCATTGGAGGACCTTGAATGATAGATGAAATGTAGGCTAGGCAATTCAAATTATGCATCTTTCTGCTCTTTGTGGGATTTCAACATAATAATAAAACTAAAATATTACCATCTTGAAGGCTGTTTCTTTTCAGGTCAGTTTATATCCTTTGATAGGTCAGTTAGGAAAGGTCTGTCTTTTATCTAAATCTTAATTTATGCCAACAGGATAAATTAGGTTTAGAAATGCAGTACAATCTGAATGTATAGCTGCTGCGCTGCTGTTTTTGTCTAGAGGAAAGCAGTTTGTTATAAAGCATACTTTGCTTTCGTAATACTCACTTTTTAAAATAGTCTGTTTTCTTTTGCCATGGTAGTGCACTCTAGGGATGGTCGAGGACATACAATCTGCTTAGTAGGCCAAGGGAAAATAAAAGCAGTTCTCAAGGTCTTCAGATGTTGGATTTTTTTTCATTCAGTCAACCATGGCAAAAAATTTTTCACTTTTGTTTTGTTGGCCATTATATCCCTAGTGTCTGCATTGTCCTAAAGGCATTATAGGATCTTGATAAGTATTTGTTGAATGGATTAAATATTACGAGTACTGCAAATATAGGCTAGTCTAATTATCCATGTACATAACAGACATTCATGAATGAAAATAATAGCTACTGTGTCCATACCAAGTGATGCCTTCTAATCTTTCTTGTAACATTAGGTGGCTGACATTTGTTTAGTTTTGTTAATTGAGGGTTCTAGTTGAACAAGTATAGTTTGTTGATTCTGTGTTGAAATATAGTACTGAAAAGTTGTTGATGATTATTTCTCTTGATGATGAACTTTTTGAGCTTACATCTAGAAGTTGTCATTATACATATCAATTTTCAGTTTGTCCAACAGTTATAAAAAAAATACAACTTTTTAGATATTTGGATTGTGGATAGGAATGAGCTTATTGTGGTTAATTTTTAGAAAGTGGCTTGTATTTTGACTGTTGATTACTCTAAATAGTAAAAATATGAACATACATTTGTGGAAATATTTTTTAGAGGCGTTCAATCAGATTTACTTTTTTATCTTAAAGATTTTATACCAGCCTCTAGTACTTGTCTTCAGACCAGGTGTAATGTTGACAAACTAGATGCCAGATGTCACCCAGTGTTCCTGATTATGATTTGCATTCTTAAAAATTAGTATTATACATTAAATTTAACATGTATTTTTTTAACAGGTTTATATATTGTAAGTGGGTGCTGTAACTATTAATTGGTTAATATTGCCTACACATGTAATAGTACATGCATTCTAAAAGGGTAATTATGTTTCATAAATGAACTTGAACCCAAACTATTTGATGCATTCATTGTAGTATTTCAGACAGATTTAAACAACATATTAAATGCAATGATTATTAAAGAATCAGGACAGTTTTACCCTTTATGATAATTCTCATAGTCATTTTTGTTTGTTTCTGAAGTTCACATCTCATTTTGAGATAAACAATGGTGTTCTGACATTAATACCATTGAACTTTTACTTTCAGTTTTTAAAATGATGTGTTCTGTTTAAACTGTTTTATAACCAATACTTTTTATTTGAGGATTTAAACATCCAAAGCATTTTTCATATAAACAAAAACATACATAGGATAACTTGAAAAAAGTTATTTCTTCCCCAAACTCTCTATTCTCAATACCCTGTCTGTTATCAGCAGAAATGTTCAAAGTAATTCTAGGTGGTTATCCTAGTATGTTTTATTTGCATAACATAGTCTTATCATTACGTTAGACCTTACATACCTGAAAATTATTTTGAGACACATTTATATGACTGAATACAGTGCATTAATTTTTTTCACTTTCTTCTTACAGCATTTTCAGTTAGCTTTGGTTGACTGTAATCCCTGTACTTTGTCCAATGCTGAAAGTAAGTATTATTAAGCACTATAGTTTCCTACATGTATTCAGATAACTGCATGGCAAATAGTAGTAGTAGTAGCAGCGACAGAAGAAGTAGTAATAATAATGATAGTGATAAATCCTGTGCAGTTTTTTTCTTGTAGAATTGTTGAATTTAACTGTATTGGTTGCCATGGCTACTTGTACAGATGGAACATGTGAGACCTGTTATTGTGAACAGCCTGTGTGTAAAAGAGATATGCCAGTGAACTGAGTCATTGAATTAAAATTATCTGCACTAATGAACAAGATTGATTAGTTATGTGTTAATTATATTGTTGATGACTTGGGGGATTAAAAATGGGGCTTTCTAGCCTTTTAGGAAAAATGAGTACGTAAAGACTTATATGTGGTAGCTCACTGATTCTTATTACTATGGGGTATTAAAATTATTGGTAATTATGAAGACATATTTTGCTTTTTTCTTACAGTTTTATACATCATAAAGTTTGAGCTGACAGTTTTCAATGAATTGAAAAAGAATGTCTGTGAAGCATTTTCTGATACAGTGTTTTTTTCCAGACAGTTATTTTCTGCTTTTATGTAGGTTTCTTTACAAAAGCAGAATTGAGTTGATTATATATTTATCAATAAGTATGTATTGCCATTTTTATTTAGTATACTTTAAGGTAGCCAATAAAAATTTTAAGAATATTGGTTTTAAGCTGGCTTTCTTTAAAATTTTTTTACTTGAAAATAAAAGTTTTAATAAGATTGTATAAAAATTGAATCATTTTTAATGATAATTTAAGGTTAAGCAGAGGATTCTAGGTTTTAGAAAGTCAGTATTTTGCTATAAGTAACTTCATTTTTTTAGCCACATAGAAAGGTATTAAGTAAAAAGTAAGTAGTCTCAGTGTTAAAAATGCTTAAGAAAATGGTTGAATCTGTGTAAAGCTATAGTAATTTAAATATAACTTGCATGTAACATGAATTAAGACATAGTATGGATTAAATCATCATCTAAACCAGACCAGTAATCTTACGCTTCTACTAAAGGCAATTTCTTGAGCAAACATAAAAAGTTTCTATTTTCTTTAAATGAAACTCAGGATTTTGTACTTATGAGTGTATATGCAGAATAAATGATGGGAAGGTAACAGATACAGCAGTATTTTAGTTTATTTTTCCTTTTTTAAAAAAATTAAGTTTATTGAGGTTGATTGGTTAATACAATTATATAATTTTCAGGTGTACATTATAATTTAACATCTGTATATTCTATTGTGTGTTTACCACCCACAGTTCAGTTTCCTTCAGCTACCCATATATTTGATCTCCTTTACCTATTTCATCCTCCCCCTAGCCCCCTATATATAACCTCCTTTACCCCAAACACCTCCCCCCTCCTCCCCCACTCTCTACCCTCTGGTAACCACTAGTCTATAGTCCATGTCCATGAATCTATGTTTGTTCGTCCAGCTCATTTGTTGCTTTTAGGTTTATATCCCACATATAAGTGATATCATGGGATTTTCAACTTTTCCTGTCTGGCTTATTTCGCTTAGCATGATTATCTCGAGTTCCATCCATGTTGTCGCAAATGGCTATATTTCAGTATTTTAGTTTCTAAGATGAGAGTAGATTAGAAAAAGAGTTTAACTCATAGATATAGTAATTTATAAAGTGTTGATTTGTACTTTTCTTTTAATTACATGTCCCTGTTATATAAATCATCTAGACTACAGACCCTTAAAATCTTTTTATTAATTTTAGGGAATAAGAAAACAGTTGATTTTCATTTTTTTTTTTTTTTATGTCTACCACCTTTAAAACTAAGTTTCATAACTGCTTGTCAGTTTAAATGATAACTTTTTTAGGCTTTTTCATAAATGTCAAACTAAATAATCTGGTAAATCCTAATTTTATTCTACTCTGTTGCGGTTAAATCTCACTTGTAGATAGATGATCATTGCTCCTGAGGAGAAAACACCTATGTAGAATTGGAGTACCACAGGACAGAAAACTTTCCTATAAAATTTGAAGAGGACAGTCTGAATCATCATGAACACATGTTTGAGTTAACTGTGCCTCTCTTTCCATTGGTTATTGAAAAGGGGAATAGGAGGGAGAGTGACCAACATTCTATTTTGCCCAGGACTGGGGAGTTTTTCCCAGATGCAGGACCTTGCGTGTTAAAAGGTTGGTCATTCTAATGGAAGGGCATCTGCTTTATTGGAGATATTAGGCTGTAATAGTTCAGTTGATTTGGATAGTTTCAAACAGTCTTCATGATTACTTGATAACTACGGTAATAGCTCACGTCTCACAGAGCAATGTAGACTACCATCTTTGAGACAGACAGTATTACTGTTGCAACACTAGGCTCTTTGTAAAACTTACTTCTCTTTGAATTTTTTATGTCGTCACCTATTATATATGTCATGGACCTTGACTATACTTTGAAATCTTCTGTGTTATGTTGTAATACTGCAAAGATCAAAAGATCATAGAAAGTAAAGTGAGCTTTAAAAAAAGTATATGAGCAGTTTCTATTTTATGGCACAGTTTATTTATGCAGTTAAAAAAATAAGTAGATACATATGTTTTTAGAGCTATTTAAGAGGGGTTAATTATAGTTTGTGTTTTCAAAAGTAGAATCATGATGATGTGTGACTTTTCATTATATGATTGCTCCATGGGATAAAATTGTTTCTTTGAGATTTAATTATTAATTCTAGAAATAATGTATGAACATCTGAATGAAGTTTAGTTTCAGAACCTTTTATGGCAATATTTGTTAAAAATTTCTACAACTAATTGAGACTTGCCAAGTAGAGCTTTTTCTTAGGTATATGGTTATGTTCCACTTTGAAGAGGACTTTTAAGTTTAAATGTATGGTGGTTTTGATACCACAAAAGATGACCTTGGATTTAGTAACTCATGGGATAGGAAAGCCCTTGACATAAGACCTAGGACTGAGCCTGATGTAAGTCTGGGATGGTAGTAGGATCCCAGCTGCTGATCTTTTCTTCCTTGTTACCTTTATTAGAGGAGTAAGAAGATTGGAGGAAATGGGCATAGATTTTCCATTTCTTCCTCATTCTCTTAACTGGTAACCAGTCTCCCTCTAGTGATTTAGTGAAGTGAAATTTGAACTGGAACTCTCAAGGAAAGCTATGTTGGAAAAAGGGGAGTGGGGAATAAGAAAAGTCCTCAACAGATATAGGTAAAGGAGATATTTACAGATGTAAAACTTTTATTACTTTTATGTGCTTTTCATAAAACTGATTTTCATCTTTTAAAAGAAGTTTTTATTTTGCCTCATCTCTGGTCGAATATCATGTGATATTTGATGATTATATATGGAGAGATATAGCACTTTACTTTTATCCAAAAATGTTACTGTTCTTAAAGTTCATTATATATTTTGTTTGTTTTGCTCTTTATGGTTTTTTAGTTCAGCTATTTCCCACTGTAGGGAACAGAATCCCTTAACTAAATAAAGAAGCAGCTTTCCAAGCCTTGTTCCAGGCTCGCTGAATCATAATCTTGGGAATCTCTATTTTTAACAAGCTTTTTAGGTGAATCCTAAAGTTTATAGGAATCATTGAGTTCATGGTGTGCTCTGCAATAAGAAATTGATGATAGCTGTGGACTTCGTTTTTAAAGGTCCACATAAATATTCCGCATATAGTTTTGAAAGGCTCTTTCAGACTCCTTGAAATCCAACGATAAATCCAGATAGATAGAACATTGTCATTGAAGAACAAAAATCGTAATATTTAAGTAGCTGGAATCCAGTTTTGATTCCTAGTTCATTGTTGCTTTTGTTGACCCGTTCATTCTTTGAGGATGCAGTATCAGAAAGAACTGAAGATAAAAGCCGACATTTTTATTTGATTTTTAAGACATCACTTGTTAATCTTGGGACTGTTTATTATTCTCGCCTTCCAAGTAGTTTGACTTTTTTAAAAAATAATTCTGAACTAATAGAGAAATGCAGCAACTCATTCCTCTGATATGACCAGTTTCATCTTGGTCTATGATTTCTTTATAAATGTTATTGATATGAAATATGGTATAAGAAAAACATTAGAGGCCTTTTTTGTTTTAGTATATATTTTTCAAATACTGACTATATATTTTCACCCAGAACTCAGGTTTTAAATACGATGTTTTGAAATATATTGATTCTAAAACTTTCTCTATTTGCTTAGTGTTGCTATTTTGAACTTTGTAAGAAGTATTGTCACTTGCTTTAGATTTTAATGTTAATTTTAATAATTACATTGACAAAATTTGATAATGACCAACAATGAATCCATGTGGATTCTTATCATGTTTGTGTATAGTTGTTTACATATTCTATTTTATTAAAATAAGTTCTATTGTCTATATAGTATAGACTGTGCTTATGTTTTACATTTTTTATTCCTACTTAATTTACCCCAAATGCTTGTGTATTGATCTCTATTTTCCATTATCTTTGCAGTACAATTTCACATTGCCCACTTATATGAAACCCAGGTGAGTATTTTAACTTACTTAAAACGAAAACGATCACCCATATCATTTTAAGTGATATCACATATACAGATAATTAAATGGAATTCTTTGCATTACCTCTTACATACATTTTAAACTTAGTAAATATAGTCAAGATTTTGCTTAGTGAAACAGTTATTATACAGAATATTTGCTGTGTACAAAGAAGTTTTATTTAACATGATTTGCCTCTAAACCTGAATATCTTCAGGCTTACAGGGCTATCTTTAAAATTTCATGTTATAAAATGCCTAGTTTTCTTTTCAAAATGTTTATACATGGTTGTTAGAATGCACTGTTTTTAGTTTCACTTTTTCTTAAGATTTGAAATATCCCTTCCATGTGTCACCGTTTGAAGACTAAATATTAGAGTCATCTTTTGATGTCATTGCCACTAATTTTATGGCTGCTATATTTAAAATATTTTTTCAGTTTAATTTTAGATAATTGTTTTTATGTATGGCAGATTGTGCTTAGTTGTACAATAAAAGGTATAACGCATAGACATTTACTCCAGGCAGTAGTATGGAAAATCAGGCATAAGTTGATATGAGACTAAATACTAGATAATCATAGGTTACCCTAGACATTACATTTTATAACAGCTTTTAGGTGAAATATATTGTTATATTTGTAATGCATAATTCGTAAGGTCTGTTTTGTTTCAGAGCTACCATGGGGTGCTTTAAAAAATTAACATCAGATTCCTAGACACCTCCATCCACACCACCCCCCACCCCAACACACACAAACACACATACATACATGCGTTCGCGAGCGCATGCTCATTCTTGCGCGCTGAATCAGAATTGTTGCATACTCAGGTTTGGATACCCTTCTGCTCTAGGGATTTTATTTACCTTGAGAAGATGCATGTGAGAATTATATGCATGTTGTAGATCAGTCTTCACCTGTCAAATGCTAATCCCTGCCTTCTGCTAACTGCTGGTTTTTGCCCAATCAGCAAAGATTCCAAAGCAGCTATAGAAATCAGTTTCCTCTCCACAGTTCTTTCCTTGGAGTCTTAGCTCCTTCTGTTCTCATTACTTTAGGAGCTCTGCAAAGCCTTCAGAAGGATGAGTTCTGATTTTTTTTTTTTTTTCAGTTTTTTTAGTTTTAGTGAGCTCGCTGGTCTGTCACTAGTTGAACAAGAATTTTTCGCATCTTTATTTTTAATGAGTGTTTTTGCTGGATATAGAATTCTATTTGATTATTCTACTTGACCACTTGAAATTTACATTCCATTGTCTTCTGTCTTTCATTGTTTCTAATGAGAAGTTGTTTGTTGGTGTTAGTTTTTAATCTTGTGAAGGTAATGTGGGCCCTCCCCTTATTGATCTTTAATTTGGTAAATTTTAGTGCCCATTAAGATTCAATGAAACAACAAAATTCATTCTAAGCAGAATACGTATATTAGATGACAGAAAGATAACACCATAAGCATATGAAAGAACTGAAAAATCTCTACTCTGGTTCATATATCAAGGATTTTCATTTTCATGTGAACAATTAAGAAAAGCAAGGGCTTATCCACCTATAGACAGTTAGTTTTTATAGTTCAGCTGATTTATATCAACAGACCTTATTTATGAATATGGAGTTTTAAAATGTCAATTTAAGTAGTCATATGTGGTTAGTGGCTACTGCTAGGTAACCAAATAGTTGAAGAGAAGTTTCTTTATATAGAAGAAGTCTTCCTCCTAGTCATTGTAGAAAAAAGAATTCAGTATTTCACAAATTCTGAAGGCCCTGTTCCTACTTGCCTTCACAGTATTAAACAATAAGACTGTAATTAAAACTGAGAAGTGATAGAATACTTTAGTAACTGGAGTGGTTAAGGAAGGCCCCTTTGAGCAGGCGCTGTTTAGACTGAGTCCTGAGTAGAGAGGAGCCAGTGATAAAATCAATAGGGCTGATTTTGTGCTTATGTGCGCACACGTGTTGCTGGTCATTCTAATAAAGAGGTAGGTGCTAGCAAATACAACAGCTTTGTGCTAGTGAGCTTATAATCTTGAAAAACAAAAAGGATGCCTTTTGTAGAGATGGAGCAAAAAAATTTTTTTGGTTAAATTTAATCATGCGTTTAGTTTTGGGTTATTTTTTCATATTTATTGTGGTAAAGTTGACGGATGACATTGTAGGATACTTAAAGTGTACAGAGTGTGCTGGTTTGATATACGTATACATTGTGAAAAGATTCCCTCCATTGAGTTAACATGTCCATCACCTCACATCTTCCCACCCTTTTTTGGTGAGAACATTTAAGTTCTATTCTCAGCAAATTTCAATTATACAATACAGTGTTATCAACTATAGTTATAATGTCATACATTAGATCCTCAGATCTTATTCATCTTATAACTGGAAAGATTGTTCCCTTTTATCAACTTCACTCTTGTATCCTCCCAACCCCAGCTACTTTTTTACTTTCTGTTTCTATGAGTTCATTCTCCACCCCTCCCCTTCCTTTTTATTAAAAATTCCACTTATACCTGATACCATGCAGTATTTATCTTTCTCTGGCTTATTTCACTTAGCATAATGTCCTCCAGGTTCATCCAAGTTGTTGGCAAATGATAGGATTCCCCTTTTTAAAGGCTGAAATGCTATTCCATTGTATTTATATACTACATGGTCTTGAGCCATCTTTTGACAGACACCTAGGTTGTTTCCATACCTTGGGTATTGTGAATATTCCGCAGTAAACATGGGAGTACAGATATCTCTTTGAGGTAATGGTTTCATTTCCTTTGGAAATATACCCAGAATTGTAATTGCTAAATATATGGTAGTTCTATTTAGGTTTGGGCAATTTTGATGGGATGTCATCTCCCTCCTACCCAGTTAGATTCTTACAGGTTTATATGTATATTGTCATACCATCTCTAAATAAAGATACTTTTGTTTCTCTGTGTAAAATCTTATCTCCAAGTAAATATATTATGGCTTATTCTTGGATATTTATATCAATTATTTTTAATTTACCTTTCCAATTTTATTAGCTGAGACTTCCAGACCTATTTTTTTTCTAATAGTAATACTAATATTAACTGACTTTTCTTTTTCTTGATTTTAATGAAATAACAGTTAACTATCTTAAGTTCTTATTTGCCTTTAAAGATTAAAGATACAGGATTTCTCGCTTTTAATTTTGTTATGAAAACAGTACTTATTTTGGGGTAATCCAAAATGAAAGTGCCAGAAAGAATATAAAGTGATGTATCTATCCTCCTCCCTCCTTTTCCCTAGCCACCTACTCCCGAAAGCCACCGGTGTTACCAGTGTTTATCATGTTCTTCCAGAGAAATGTAGTTCATTTATAAGCAAATCCATATGTATGTTTGCACATTTGTTTTTCTTTATTTTATTGAAACAATAGCCAATCATGTACACTCTCTTGACTTTTCTTAAAATTTCCTAAACTTAGTATTATATTTTGGAAATCATTCCATATTCATACATGTAGAGTTGTATTGTATCTGATTCAATAGATATAGTATAAATAATTTAGCTATTCTGCCTTGAGGGATAGTTGCAAATAATGTTATTATGAATAACACTTTATAAGAATTATTAGTTTTATTTTTTTAACATTGTCTTCTAACTATCCAGCAATAGTTTAATACTGAAATACTGTAGACTGGTTTCATTTATATTATATAAATCTAAAAATTCTAAAGAAAGAAAAATTCCAACTGATACTTAAAATTACAGTAAGTATGTCATGATTATATAGGGTTTATTACATAAAAATCAATGTCAAGAAAACTAATTTTTTAAAAAGAAACAAGCTAACTCGATCAACGGAATGAAAGAGATACAGCACAGATATACAAAATAAGATAACCATGGAAACAGAAGAAGTTAAAACTGTCATAGGAGACTACTTACTAGACCTCTATGCAAATGGATTTGAAAACTTGAAATGAACTGCTTTCCAGGGAAATACAGATTAGCAAAATCAACTTCATTAGAGTTGGCAAGGTTATAAAAAGCTGAATTCCATTAAAAAAAAATCGAGAATACTAAGTAATGCACTACAGAAAATACCATACCTAGATGAATTCATTCATTCATTCATTTATTTTTGATTAAAGGATTAAGCTTAATGGACATACTGTCTAGTTAAAGGAAGGGTCCTCTTGAAACAGAAAGGAACCTATGAATTAACTCGTTCTTAAAGTCTGTGGATTTAGGATGAGATGAATCATGGGAGTGATTTCATTTTTGCCACTTGGAATCAGATAATTCTTGGTTGTTAGATAGTGGTTTATTTTAAAATTTTTCATACTTTTGATACTCTTGTGATACATGTTCTGGTTTTTGGAGAGAGATTAAATTTAGGATTTTATTCTGGTGGTGGTTAAGAATAAACAAATGAAGTTGGGGGGTGCTTTCCTTAATTCTTAACATGTTAGGCATTCAGGATTCTGTGGTTGAGTTTTGCAGTAGAAGATTTGATAAACAAGCAGTTACAATTCATTTGCATCGTAGCGTGCTAGAAGCAGGTTCACAGGGCAGTGGACAGGGTCCTATATAGTGAAGGCTGTTGCAAAAATTAAATGAGATAATAAATGTAAAACACATAGCATAGTGCCTGACGTAAAATAGTCATTTAAGATATTAGCTGTTAGAGCCAGGCTTCTTTTTTCCTCCTCCTCCTGCTCCTCCTCCCCCATCCCTCATCCTCTCTTTCTTCTTCATCATCATCATCATCATTAAACTATTGTTCTAGAGGCCCTTCCATGCATTTCTTTGTGTCATACCTCTCTAGCAAAACCCCATTGTGGATCGATACTAAGATGTACTTTCTTTGCTGAACTCGATCCTTGCTGAAGAAAATCATATAGACACTACTATAAATTCATGATTTCCATCCTTAATCTGGAGATCAGCTCCTTCCACTGTCCTGGGCATCTATTCCAAATTCTTCAGCTTCCCTCAACTATACTACCCTTTATCCTCCTTCACTGTAGAGCTTAGCTTCCTACTTAACTGAGAAAATAGAGGCCATCTTGGGTGATGTCCGTCCCTCAGCTTTCTACCCACCTGGCTTAAATTCATGTAGATTAATATCCATTCTCAGCTTTTTTCCTCTGTTCAGTGTCTTCCTTTACCTCAGCCTATACTCATAATCATGTCTCTTCTGTCTTAACAACAACAAAAAAAACTTCCCTTTATCTAACAACTCTTCTAGATACTATCTAATCCTTCTCATCCCCTTTTTGACTAACTTTCTCAAGAATTATTTCCATTTGTTGACTCAGTTTTCTAAGTTCCCATTTGCTTATCTCATCACAATTGGTGTTAGACTTTCTTACATGAAACATTTCCACATTTCTTTTCTTCAAGCATGCTATTTCCTCAGACTAATACTGTCCGATTTATATTTTCAGGCCACTTTGACCATTCCTTCCGTCTGTCTGTCTGTCTCGCTCGCTACTGTAGCACTTTATGTTTATGTATTTTTTAACACTCATTTTAATTTATTATGGTGATATTAACAAAATCCTATCGATTTGAAATGTACAGTTCATATATATGAGCAGTAAGTCATATATATATGGCATTCTGTGTTCAATGCTCATAGTTAACATTTCTTTGTGTCACAACACATTTCATTCCTTTTACCCTTATCTACCTCTTCCCTCACCTCCTTCTCTCTGTTAAACCACTAATCCACTGTCCATGTTCATGAGTCTTTGTCATGCTTGTTTATTGCTTTTAGATTTATATCCTATGTATGAATTACTCATGAGGTTTTCAAATTATTCTGTCTGGCTTATTTGCTTAGCATGATGATCTCAAGGTCCATGCATATTGTCCCATGTATTTCGTATCTCAATATAGCTGAGTAAAATTCTATTGTATATATGTACTACATCTTAAATCCAATCATCTATTGAAGGGCACTTCGGTTGCTTCCATGTATTGGCCACCGAGAACAATTCTACTGTGAAAATGGGTGTGCAAATATCTTTTTGGATTTATGTCTTCAAGTCCTTGGGGTAAATACCTAGTAGAGAATAGATGTATTTCTAGATCATATGGTAGATCAATTCTTAGTTTTTTGAGGAACCCCCATACTGTTTTCCGTAGTGGCTATACCAATTTGCAGTCCCATCAGCAGTGTAGGAGGGTTCCTTTTTCTCCACATCCTCTCCTCTGTTTTCACTTGTCCTGTTGATTATAGCTATTCTAACAGATGCGACTTGGTATCACATTGTGATTTTGACTTGTATTTCCCTTATAGCTAGCAATGATGAGCATCGTTTCATATATTTGTTGGCCATATGTATGTCCTCTAGGGAGAAGTGTCTGTTCTGGTCCTCTGCCCACTTTTTGATTGGGTCATTTGGTTTTTTGTTATTGAGTTGTATGAGTTCTTTGTATATTTTGGATATTAGGCCCTTATCAGAGGCATTACTTACAGATACATTTTCCCATTTGGATAGTTGTCTCTATACCTTGTTGACGGTTTCTTTTGCTGAGCAGAAGCTTTTTAGTTTGATGTAGTCCCATTCAATTATTTTAGCTTTTATTTCCCTTGCCTTTGAGGTCAAATTCATAAAATCCTCTTTAAGTCCAAGGTCCTTGAGTTTAGTTCCTATAGTCTCTTCTATGCATTCTATCGTTTCAGGTCTATTATTCAGGTCCTTAATCCATTTTGAGTTAACTTTGGTGTGTGGTCATACACAAAAGTCTAGTTTCATTCTTTTGCAGGTGGCTTTCCAGTTCCAGCAGCATCATTTATTGAAGAGACTTTCCTTTCTCCACTGTATGTTTTTGGCTTTTTTTGTCAAAAATTATTTGCCCATATAAATATGAATTAACTTCTAGACTCTTGATTCTGTTCCACTGGTTCATGTGTTGTTTTGCTGCTAATACCATGCCATTTTGATTAATGTCACTTTGTAGTATAATTTGAAATCGGGCAAAATGATATCTCCTGCCTCGTTCTTTTTTCTCAGGGCGGCTTTGGCAATTCGGGATCTTTTGTGCTTCCATACAAATATGATGACTTTTTGTTCTATCTTTAAAAAATGCTGATGAAATTTTGATGGGGATTGCATTAAATCTATATAATGCTCTAGGTAATATGATCATTTTAACTATGTTAATTCTTCCAACCCAAGAACACGGAATATCTTTCCATTTCTTTATATCTTTTTCAATTTCTTTTAGTAGGGTCTTGTAGTTTTCATTATATGGGTCCTTCATATGTTTCATTAAATTTATTCCTAGGTATTTTATCTTTTTTGTTACAATTGCAAAAAGAATTATTTTTTCAACTTCTTTTTCTGACACTTCATTGTTAGAGTATAGGAACGTAATGGATTGTTGAACGTTGATTTTGTATCTAGAAACTTTACTGTATTTGCATATTGTTTCTGCTAGTATTCTTGTGGAGTCTTTAGGGTTTTCTATATAGAGAATCATGTCATCTGCAAATAGTAACAGTTTGACTTCTTCATTTCCTATTTGGATGCCTTTTATACCTTTCTCTCGCCTGATAGTATCACTAGGACCTCCAATGTTAAGTGTTTTGATTATAAATGTCTGCTGTATCTTGTTGAAGACTTTTTCTGCATCTATTGATATGATCATATGATTCTTATTTTTAATTTATTTATGTGTTGTATCACATTAATGAATTTGCATATGTTGAACCATCCCTGTGTCCTTGGGATAAAGCCCACTTGATCGTGGTGTTTAATCCCTTTAGTATGTTACTGTATTTGGTTCACTAGTATCCTATTTAGGAGTTTTGCATCTGTGTTCATGAGAGATATTGGTCTGTAGTTTTCTTTTTTGTGTGTTATCTTTACCAGGTTTTGGTATCAGGGTAATATTGGCCTCATAAAATGAGTTGGGAAGTATTGCCTCTTCTTCATTTTTTTGGAAGAGTTTGAGGAGAATAGGTATTAAATCTTCTTTGAATGTTTGATAGGATTCACTGGTGGAGCCCTCTGATCCTGGACTTTTACTTTTTGTTAGGTTTTTGATGACTGTTTCAGTTTCCATACTGCTATCAGTCTGTTTAGATTTTTCAGTTCTTCTTGATTCAGTCTAGTAAGATTGTATTTTTCTAAATGCTACTCCATTTCTTCTAGGTTATTTAATTTGGAGTTACATACTTTTTCATAGCATTCTTGTATGATCCTTTGTATTTCTGCAGTGTGAGTCATAATTTCCCCTCTTTCATTTCTGATTTTGTTTATTTGTGTCCTGTCTTTTTTTTTCTTTTTTTGAGTCTAGCCAGGGTTTTGTCAATTTTATTGACCTTTTCAAAGAACCAGCTCTTTGTGCATTTCTTTTTTTTTCTTTTCTTTTTTTGTTTGTTTTCAGTTTCATTTATTTCTGCTCTAATTGTGATTATTTCTTTCCTTTGCTGACTTTAGGTTTCATTTTTTCTTTTTCTTTTCTAGGTTTTGAAGATGAAGCTTTAGGTTGTTGTTTTGGGCTTGTTCTTGTTTTTAGTGAGAGGCATGTAATGACATAACTTTCCCACTATTACTGCTTTTGCCGTGTCCTAAAAGATTTGATATGTTGTACTATCATTATCATTCATTTCTTTGTATCTTTTGATCTGTTTTTATTTCCTCTCTGACCCAGTTATTCTTGAGTAGCATGTTGTTTAATTTCCATGTATTCGTGGGTTTTCCCGCTTTCTTTTTACAGTTGATTTCCAATTTCAAAGCATTATGATCAGAGAATATGGTTGGTATGAATTCAACCCTCATATTTGTTGTGGTTATCTCTGTGTTCCAGTATATGGTCAATCCTTGAAAATGTTCTGTGTGCACTAGGGAAGAATGTATGAACAGCTGTTTTGGGATGGAAGGCTCTGTAAATGTCATTTATGTCCAGTTGATTTAAAGTGTCATTTAAGGATTTTATTTCCATATTGATTTTCTGTTTGGATGATCTGCCAATATCCAACATTGGGTATTTGGGCCCCCTGCTATGACAGTGTTTTGGTCTGTTTCTTCCTTTAGTTATGTTAATTATTGCTTTATATATTTCGGGGCTCCCTGACTGGGAGCATAGATATTAATAAGGTAAGTCTTCTTGGTGTGCGATTCCCTTTATCATTATGAAATGTCTGTAGTATCTTTCTTTACCTTTTTTACTTTGAAGTCTATTTCGTCCAATATTAGTACCGCCATTCCCACTTTTCTCTGAATGTCATTTGCTTAAAATATCATTTTACCTTTGGAACCAAGATATGTCTCTTGGAGGCAGCATTTTTATTGGTGAGTTCAGTCCATTTATATTTTGAGTGATCATTTTAATATGAAGATTTCCTTATACCCATTTTATGTTTTGCTTTCTGGTAGCTCTGTTTTTCCGTTGCTTCCTTGTCCTTGTGTTTCTGGGTTTTTATTTGTTTATTTGTTATTTGTTGTTGTTATTGTTGGTTTTTATGGATTTTCTCTCTGGTCCTTCTTGTTTCATGTTATGTACCTTAGTTCTGAATCTTTGGCGTGTTGTTACCATGTTGTTACCATTACAAATATGTAGATTGTGTGTGTGTGTGTGTGTGTGTGTGTGTGTGTGTGTGTGTGTAGAGAGAGAGAGAGAATCACTTTTTCTTCTGTGCATGCCTTATTTCCATTCCCCGTTGCGAATTTAGATTTCGAATCTTCCCCTTTTCACTCATTTTTCTCTCACTTTGTCCCTATGTATGTTGACCGTTCATTACGATCTTGCTATAGCAAATTTTTTATTGTTTAAGCTTATAATACCCTGTTCTCTCCTCTCCTATCTGCTGGTTATTGGTCTTATTCCCAGTTACATACGTTTTTTTGTCATTTTAGGTGAGCTGACCCCTTTTAAGTATTTCCTGTAATTGAGGCCTTGTAGTGGAGAATTCCCTCAATTTTGTATGTCTGGAAAGGTCTTAATTTCTCCTTCATATCTAAAGGAGAGCTTTCCTGGATACATTATTCTTGGCTGGTAGTTCCTTTCATTTATTAGTTTACATTTTTTATTCCACTCCTTTCTGGCTTGTAAGGTTTGTCTTGAGAAATCCGACAATAATCCAATGGGTTTTTCTTTATAGGTTACCGTCTTTTCCCTGACTTCCCTGAGAATTTTTTCTTTGTCATTGAGTTTTGTAATTTTAATACAATGTGTCTTGGTGAAGGCCTTTTTGGGTTGAGATAATTGGGTGTTCCTTTTGACGTCTTGAATTCCAAGGTCCTGTTCATTGCTTATATTTGGGAAATTCTCACATATTTGTCTGAAAATGCTCTCTAATCCCTGCTCCTTTTCCTCACTTTTGATAATGCTCATTATCCTTTCCTGATGGTATCAGCTAGTTCTTGTATTTCTCTTACATTCTTTTTCATTCTTTAGTTTCTCTTTTTGTTCTGATTTCTTTCTAGATTTGTCTTCGATATCACTGATCCTTTCCTCCATTTGGTTGACTCCATTTCCCAAGCTTTTTATTTTATTCTTCATCTCTTTAAGTGAGTTCTTCATATCCATCAGTTTTATGTATTTAATTTTATTTCATTTAGAGTTTCAATCTCTTTGCTAAAGAACTGATTCTGCTCATCCAGTTTTTTTTTTTTTTTTTCCATTCCTGCATTCCTGAAATTCTTGATATGAATTGTTTTGGATCTCTTTGAATTTTTTAGAAGTACCATCCTGAATTCTCTGTCCTTTAAGTCAGTTATTGCCATGTTTTTAAGCTTTTCTTCTGGGGATTTTTTCCTCTTTCTGAGCTGCCTTGTCACCTTGGTTGTTTAATGGACTTATTGCTCCACCTGGACATTAATAGAAGTGTATTCTGCTTTCCCTTCCACTCCACCCCACCCTAGAAAGAAGATTTGTTATATAAAGGTGTCTCTTTAGCCTGTTGCAAAGAAGACGTTTTTATTTTAGTTTTATGTAGATGGAGTCTAAGCTTCTTGTATCCCTTCTTTATATTAGGCCTTAATAATGCCTTTTTTTCTTTCTTATAGATGTTTAATCTCGCTTGCTACCCTCAGTCTCAGTCCCTGTCAGTGTTAGAGACTGTTTCGGTAGCATTTCCTCATATTCTCCTGGGGCTCTGCGGTGTTTAGTGTCAGAGGGTATGGGGCAAGGGTCCGTATGGGTTGGGAAATGGAGGCTGTGGCTCATTCTTATGTTTCATAACTGTTACTGATAAAAATGAACAGTTGCTTATCTGCCATCCCCATTTCCCCCTGTCCTTACTTCTCTGGTTTCTGCCCTGATACCTGGGCACTGCCCCCTGCCTTGTAGAACTCACAGCTCTCCTAGACAGGGCTATTCAGGGAATCTGCTGCACCTTCTCTCCTCCCCTCCTCATGTTGGGAGCTGTGGCTGCTAGAGGCCGCTTCATTTTTTCTCCCAGTCCACCACCCTACACCCGGGATTCTGACCTGTGGTAGCTCTTAAGTACAGATCTCACACTCAAACATGATGGTGTGACGTTTGGGTGTTTTTTGTTGAGTTTTAGATGTTCAGCTTATTGTTTCATGGGGAGAGATCTAGGGACGTCTCTCACTCTGCCATGTTACTCAATTACTGTCTTACTTAACGGAAAAGACTAGGGACATTTTCAGAAAAATCAGGAGCAATGCAAAGATGTTGACTGTCTCCATTGCCCCTTGTTATTGTACTATTGTACTATCAGTGTTATCTTGTACAGTTAGACAAGAAAAATCAATTAGAGACACAACCTAACATTCATTAATTAATAGCCTATAACAACAATAAAGAGCATAGTAGTAGAAAATTTATTTTTTAATATCACCAAAGTAATTAAGTATCTCACAATAAACTAAAAAGATACTATGATTCAACAACATAAGGATGTTGTTTTTCCCTAAGTTAATTAGTAAATGCAACACAACATCAATAAAAAATGCTAACAATCTTTTCAAAGGAGTTAGATAAGTTCATATGGGAAAACATGCTAGACTAGCCAGGATAATACTGCTGGCAAGTTGTATGGCTTATACTAATTCTACTAGATATTGAAATATACAGTAATGCCCATATAATTAAAAGTATGGTACTGGCAGGTGAATAAGTTAAATGGTCTAATAGAGTATCATGGAATTGCCAGTAGTATCTAGGAGTAGATCTAAATACATAGAGAAATTGAGTATATGATAAAAGTAATAATCTTATATTCCTGGGGCTGTGGTGGATTTATTCATAAATGGTTCTGGGACAACTAGATGGCATTTAGAAAAAGATAAAATTAGACCCATAACTAAAACCATTTGCAAGAATAAACTATAAATGAATTAGAGTCAAAATGTAAAAATTAATATTTTACAATTACTAGAAGAAAACATGAATTCCTCTTCAGTGTTGATGTAGGGAAAGGCTTTCTAACAATGGCTCAAAATTCAGAGGCAATAAAAAAGAATGACCAGTCAGTTCAAATAATATAAAAGTAATTTCTAAATTCAGAGGACACCTATGAACCTGGGAGAAAATATTTGCATCACATACCACAAAGAACTAATATCACTAATTTGTAACAAACTTAACATTTGAGGGACAAAGATACAAAAACCCAATAGGAAAAACAGCATGAACCAGACACTTGACAAAAAAGATATAACATCGGCCCTTATCCAAGTGGAAAAGTATTCAAACTCTGATTTAGTAAAAGGCAAATTAAAACAACACTGAATATAACACTGAAAATTATAAGTCACTATGGAGGAGAAACAGTTACTCTCATGCACTGTGATAATGCATACTGGTACAATGAATCTGGGCCAGAATTTGGCAGTAATGTAACGAAACTATTTGCACTTTACCATTTGACTCAACAATCCCACATCTAGGAATATACCTGAAAAAATGTGAAAATATATAGGGACAAGAATATCTATTGAGACATTATTTGTAATCGCAAAATATTGGAAATAATCTAAATGTTATATATAGGAGAATGATTATAAAAACTCTGGGGAACATTTGGTGATGGAGTGCCATGTAGCTGTAGAAAAGAATGAGAAAGGCTGTGTGTGTGTGCGTGCATGTACGCGTACATGTGCACACATACACAGACATAAATATGTTTCCTATCTTTGTTTGTTGGGAGGGCCTAGAATCAGTGACTCACCTCAGTAGCAGTGAACACCACCCAGACCTTCGTTTATAAATACCATTTTTTCAAACAAAAGGAACCAGAGATTCTTGGGAATAAGTGGGAAAGTCCATGGCTTAGACAGGGATACTACAGGATGAGCTCTGGAATAGTTTATGGTGCCAAAAAGTAAGGAAGTACTCAACAAAAGATGGGGGCATGTGGAAAGGATACAGGAGCCATCTTGAGATGGGATTTCCAGTCACCAAATGTGACACAAGTTTAGAAGCAAAGGATTATAATGAAATATAAGGTATAGAATAAAATGTATTAGTGTATACAGATACAAATGAATAATTGAATAAATAAATGGGGGAAATGGGGATACGTAGAATTTCAATTAATGTATTAGGAATATGACAAATATCTCTCCACGATGTACTTAATTTCAAGGAAACATTTTTCAAAATAACAAGCGAGTACTTTTTATAATTGCCTCTAAATCAAAGACTGAAGATCTATCCGAGATTGGAGGAAAGTAAGGTGACAGGCTACCTGGACACAGTGTTGGATCGTCAGTTAGATCTTAGCCCAGAAAAAGCACATTAGTGAGAAAAATGGTGAAACAGGAATAAATTATGTAGATTAGTTAATAGCATTTTATCGGTGTTAATGCTGTCAGTCTTCTCTTCATGTATTTTGAAGCCCTGTTATTGTTATGCCATCCTGATATGTTAGTCTTTTATAATTGTTATATATTTCTCTTTTTCTCTGGTAATACTCTTTGCCTTGAAGCCTACTTAATCTTATATGAATCTAGTCATTTCAGCTTTCTAAGGCTTATCCTTTGCGTTGTATCTTTCTCCATCTTTACTTCAACCTCCTCCTATCTTTATATTTAAAGTGCATCTCTTACAAATACTCTACTTTTGGCTCTCACTTCTGTAAATTTATTCTGGCAGTCAATTTTATGTTGTTTGTTTCAAATGTCTAGTTCATTTATAATTAACATGAGTTCTGATATGGTTGCATGAAGTTGGCTATCATTCTTGTAGCCTGTGTATTTCTTCATTTTTCTCTGGCTGCTTTCAAGGTTCTTTTCTTTACATTTGGTTTTTTAAAATTTGATTCTTATGTGCCCAGGGATTGGTTTTTCCTTTTCATTTATGCTTCTTATTTTCATTTATTTATTTATTTTTTTGGGATTCGATGCTATTCATCACTTCTGGAAAGTTCTCAGCCATTATATTGTCTGTATTTATTTTGCCACATTCTTTCTCTCATCTTGGACTACAATTACACGTATGGTAGAATATCTGTTATTGTCTCGTACGTCTTAGATGGCTTTTTAAAAATACTTTCGTCTGTTTTTTGCTTTAGTTTGGATACATTTTTTAAAACTTGTTTCCAAATTCTTTGATTTATTTTAAATCTCTAGTCTCCTATTTAGTCTATTTAGTAATTTTTAAAAAAATTTTCAGATTGGTATTTTTTCAGTTCTTGAATTTCCTTTTGTTTCTCTTTCAATGCTCTAATTTCCTGTCTATTCATTATGAATTTTTTTTTCTTCTCTGTGAACATGGTTAAAATAGCTGCTTTAAAATTATTTGCATATTTCAACATCTGAGTCATTTCACCATTGATTTTCATTAATATCCTTTTCCTTTGGACATGGGTAAAATTTTCTGATTCTTTATAACTGGTAATTTTTTCTTGGATACCATGAATAATACATGGAGAGTGACTTTGTAATATTTTTTTGAAGATTGATATTTTTGTTTTATTAGCCAATTAACTTTGTTTGCTCAAGTAGCACTTTAAACTTTGTCACCCCTGTGGTAGGAAGCAGCAGCATTTTCTCTTTAGTTCTTTAGGCTGCCCGGCATCTGTTATGTTTATGTATCGTTCATTGGTCAACTAGAGATTTGGGTCGAGTTTAACTGTAGAATTTGGTGTTCACTCTGTCTGACTCTCTCCTTCCTGGAATTTCTCCCCTTGCGTCCAGCTCTTGTGATTCAAACTCTGTCCTCTGATTCTTCAAGCTGGTAACATGGCTGATTTCTATTTGAGTTCTAACCAGCCAGGCACTGATTGGGGCCTGCCTTCAGGTGAGAATCCTAGGAAAAGGGGATTATCTAGTGCCATTCCTTTCCTCTGAGTGTTAACTTCTCTGGTTTAGTCTGATTTTGGTTTCCAGTGTTTTCTGATTGTTGACTTTTTAGTATTTTAATCAAATATTAAAGCTGTCTGTGGAATGGTACTCCAACATTAACAGAGGCAGGACTTTACTAAACATCTGTAAAGATACACTCATGTTGCTTTTTATATATAATTTATAATTGTTACTTAAATGTTCTATTGTAAGCATCTGTCATATTTTGTTTCCACTCACCTACTGTGACATAGACCTAGGGTGTCCAACTCCCTGATACTAAAAATAGTACTATTTAGATCATTACTTATTGGAATGTTTCTTTGACATATATATCCCAAGAGTGAGATTGTTAGATTGTAGCATATTTGCAGGTATAATTTCATGTGTAAACCTTCTTCCAGTAGGGCACAAGAGGTTTATTTATTTATTTTATTTAAACTTACATTCCCACAGTACTTGAAATCACCTAACTTTCTTATGGCAATCTGATGGCCAGAAGGTGGTAACTCATTTCAACATGCATTTTCTAGTTTCTAGAGATACATACTTCTTCACATATTTTTCACCTTTTATTCATTAATTTTTATATCCATTGCCTATTTTTCTGCTTATGTGTTTCAAGTCAGATCTTTACTCTTCCTTGTGATTTGTGCTGTTTTGGCCATGTTGAATAAGTTCTTTCCCATCTCAAGGAATTACTCTCCTACATTTTCTTTTCTTAGCTTTATACTTTTACCTTTATTTTTTTACAATAATTTTTTTTTATTTATTTTTCAGTTATAGTTGGCATTTATAATTAGTTTAAGGTGTACATCATGGTGATTTATACAACATTTATATAACTAATGAAGTGATCACCCTGATAAATCTAGTATCCATCTGATACCATACATGGTTATTACAATATTATTGACTATATTCCCTATGCTATACTTTACATCCTCATGACTATTTTGTAATTGCCAATTTGTACTTAATAATTCCTTCCCCCTTTTCACCCCCCAATCCTCTCCCATTCGGCAGCCATCAAAATGTTCTCCGTACCTCTAAGTTTGTTTTTACTTTGTTTATTTTGTTCTTTAGATTCCCCATGTAAGTGAACTCATATGGCATTTGTCTTTCTCTGATTTACTCCACTCAGCACAGTACCCTCTAGATCGATCCATGTTATTGCAGATGTAAAGATTTTATTATTTATTACTTTATTTACTTAATGACTGAGTCATATTCCATTGTGTATATGTACCACCTCTTCTTATCCATTCATCCATTGGTGGACATGCATGCTGCCTCCATATCTTGGCTTTTGTAAATAGCACTGCATCGAACATAGGATTCACATGACCCTTTGAAGTAGTGTTTTGGGTTTCTTCAAATAAATACTTAGACGTGAGATAACTGGATCCTTCTTTGTCTCTTGTTTTCGCCTTTGTTTTAAAGTCTATTTTGTCTGGTATAAGTATTGCTACCCAAGCTTTTTTGTTTGTTTCCATTTTCATGAAATACCTTTTTCCATCCCTTCATTTAAAGTGATTATTGATAAGATACTTAGTTATTGCCATTTTATTATTTATATTTTTGATCCCTCCCCCTTCACTTTCACCTCCACATCCTCCTTCTCTGTCCCTCTAACATTTCCTGTAACACTGGCTTGGTGGTCTTGAACTCCTTTAGCTTTTTCTTGTCTGGGAGTCACTTTATCTGTCTTTCAATTCTAAATTATAGCTTTACTGGGTAGAGTAATCTTGGTTGTAGGTCTTTCCTTTTCATCACTTTGAATATTTCATGCCAATCTCTTCTGGCCTGCAAAGTTTCTGTTAAGAAATCAGCCTATAATCTCATGAGTGCTCCCTTGTAGGTAACTAACTGCTTTTCTCTTGCTGCTTTTGAGATTCTCTCTTTGGCTTTAACCTTTGGCATGTTAATTATGACGTGTCTTGGTGTGGGCCTCTTGGAGTTAATCTTGTTTTGGTCGCTTTCCCTTTCCTGGGCCTATATGTCTATTTTCTTCACCAGGTTAGGGTAGTTTTCAGGCATTATTTCTTCAAATAGCTTCTTCGCTTTTTGCTCTCTCTCTTCTCCTTCTCGTACTCCTATGATGTGAATATTGGTACATTTGATATTTTCCCAGAGGCTCCTTAAACTATCTTCATTTTTGGACTTTTTTCTTTTAACTATTTGGTTGGGTGTTTTCTGCTACCTTATCTTCCAAATTGTTAATTTGATCCTCTGCTTCATCTAATGTACTCTTGATTCCCTCTAATATATTCATTTCAGTTATTGAATTCTTCACTTCTGATTGGTTCCTTTTTGTGATTTCTATATATTTCCTATTTCTTAAAGTTCTGAGATCATTTAGCATCTTTATAACCAATGTTTTGAATTCTACATCTGTTAGATTGTTTATTTCCATTTTATTTGAGTTCTTTTTCTGGAGCTTTGTTTTGTTCTTTCATTTGGGATATTTCTTTGTCTCCCCATTTTGTCTGCCTCCCTGTACCTGTTACTATGTATTAGGTATGGCTGCTATGTCTCTCAGCCTTAATAGAGTAGCCATATGTAGTAGGTGTCCTGTGGGATCCAGAGATGCATTCTCCCTGGTCACCTGAGCCGGGTGTTCCAAGTGTCTCCTTTGTATGGGCTGTGTATGCTTGCCTGTTGTAGTTGAACCTTGGTTGCTGTTTACTTGCCAATGGGATCGATTGACCCAGGCTGATTGGTTGTGAGGATTGGCTAGTGACTATAGTTAAGGAGCTATTGTACCGGGGCTGACCTTATGGAACAAGGTGATTTAGCAGGGCTTTGGTGGCTCCTGAGTTTTCTCTTTGGATATGTCTTCCTCTGATGCAGACCTGGCTGGTGCTCCAATTCTTTTTGAAGATGGCTACTGCCAGCACCAATGCCTCCCTGCTGCAGGCCAAGTTCAGCTGTAATCTGTGCCTTACCTGGGCCACCTGGTAAGAGTCACCAAGCAATCCACAAATGGCTGCCACCAGTGCTGGGTTTAAGTGCCTCGAGAGGCCAAGCCTCGACTGAGGCTGGCTGCCACTAGTTCTAGGTTTGGGGCTGCTCAGCAAGAGGAATGGAGCACGCCGAGGCCAGATGCAGCTTGTTTGGGGTTTGTGAACCTTGAGAGAGAGACTTTAGGAAAGTTCGCAGCATGAGGCACCACAGGCCTTTTGGCAAACAGGAGAAAGTTGGGAAATTTCAAATACTGTGGGGATGTGAATTGAAAAACAAAACAAAACAAACCTCTCATGCCCTACTGGAAGAGGGTTAATCATGAAATTGTACCTGCAAATATGCTACAATCTAACAGTCTCACTCAGAGCAAGTGGGTCTGTCAGCAAGTAAGTCTGCTTGCAGGCTTCTTAAGAGAAACATGTGCTACTTCAGCTGACCTCTGTCTCACTCAGCCAGTCTCTCCTGGTTTTCACAGTGAGAAGTTGTGGGGACTTCTGTTTCTGGCACTGGAACCCTGGGCTGGGGATCCCTATGTTGGGCTGGAACCCCTTGCTTCCCTGGGGGAGCCTCTGCAGCCGAGATATCTCCTGATTTTTAACTGAGATATCTCTTGATTTTTAAATGTCACACGTGGGCATGGGACCAACCTGTTTCATGTATCAGTCCCTTGTACCATTCTGGAGGTGACCTCTTCTGTACATATGTCCCAGTTATAGGATTTCTGTTCAGCTAGACTTCAGACAACTCCAAATGATGGTTATTCTGTGGTTTTGTTGTAATTTTGATGTACTTGTGAGAGGAGGCAAACCTCGCATTAACCTACTGTGCCATTTTTACCAGAACTCTTACCTTTCATATTTAGGTCTTTAATGCAGTTGCCAGTTATTTATATATGGTATAGGTTAGAAATTCAACTTCATGTTTTTCAGTATTCAGCCACACTTTTGGAAGTATGTTTTAGCATTTATTGAGGTACTTCCATAAAGTGGTCTTCCTAAAATATAAATCCAATCATATTGCTTTAACCCATTTTGGTGGTACTCCATTCATTGTCTTAAGTTACAGTCTATAGTCTTTAACATGGTTTAAGAAGATCTTCGTGAAATTGTGTCTGATTGACTCTTTATTTTCTGCCCAGCTTGCTAGTACTCTAAACTTTACTTGTGTTCTTTCTTCCTTTAGGAAATATCATGTTATTGTACACGATTTAATAGATTTTGTTTGCTTTTCTATCCGTGTTCTTCACTAAACTGTACTCCTAGCAGTTCGTTATGTACTAGGTATTCAGTAAATATTTATAGGTTGTAGGAATTGAGTTGAATAACTCGGTCCCTATCCTTCAATAACTGTCTAATTGACTTTTTCACACCAGATTAATGTTTATGGAGAATTAATTTTGCTGATGAATGAACATTTATGTAATAACTACTGTTAATCTCAATGGACACTTCTTTCAAATCTTCTTCATGCTGACATACTGTATTCATAGAGCTCCTTAATTGTTTCTATAGCTTTTTACTTATTTGATTCTTAGAAGAACTCTAGATAGAAAAATCAGTCATTGCCTCTATCTTATGGATGTTGAATCATAGTTTAAGTGAGTTGCCTGAGGTTTACACAGCTAGTATTGTGTCTATGTATGTAATGTTTTTTGACAAAAATTTTGTTTGCTCAGGCAACTGTGTATTGTTGGTGACATGAATAAAACCATGTCAATCCATTGTTCTACTGAGTACATTTTAATGGTTTTTCTTTGTTGGCTTTTCCTTTTCCTTTTCCTTTTTTTTTTTTTTTAAGTTGTCTTAAGCTTTACAACTGTAGCAATAATGGGTTTCAGTCTTGTTAGTACTTTTGGGGAGAGAACTGGGTAAATGATTTCATTTAGAGATTTGCCTGTGGAACGTTAAATAGTACAAACATCATTAGATGTAACTCTATGGGAGATTTGGTGTCTTTAAAATCATATGTATTATAAATTTTTTCATAAGATTTTTTATATGCCAGTAACTGTATTTTTTAAACTTAGGTTTTTAATTGCTTATTGCACTTTAATTTTGTAAAGTGTTTTTAGCATGCCTTGTATTGTTAATAATAAGTTGCTTAGGAACTTGGTATTTCTAGGCAGATATGCACTTAGGAGGTAGAATACTTCTCTGGCTTCATCAGTGTTACTAAAAAAAGTTGGATTCATTTATGATCTTGAAAAGGTTGAGACACTTTTCTTTTTAACTGATCGAGATTTGGGGAATTCTTAAAAAGTCGTATTTTGGTGCTGCTTTGTTATAGTGAATGTTTTACTGGTTTTAGGTACTCTGAAGCATGGTCTAGTAACCACAATTGTCTAGTGTTATAGGAACATTCGGTAATGGAATTGGCACTTTTTCTTTCAGTTCATTTAAAAAAAAATGTTTAAGGTTTCAGTATTGTGTAAATGTTAATATATACGAGCTGCTTCTTTAATTTTATTTTTCTTTAAATCTTTTTCCTTATCTTTAGAGGAAGTATCATTCTGCAAAGGAAGCTTATGAACAACTTTTGCAGACAGAAAACCTTTCTACACAAGTAAAAGCAACTGTCTTACAACAGTTAGGTATGTAATAGTAACCTTTAGTGTATTATAAGTACTTTATGTTTTTTACATATCAGGGATGGCAGATACTTGGCTCATGTATCCTATTCCTTTTCCATCCTTTGCTCAGAGTTGATAGAATTAATCTAAACCCGGCCTATTTCCACCTCTTGCCAAGCATTGTCCGTCTCGCAATCCATCTCATTATAGTTCTTTAGTGCAGCTATTCTTTTTAAATTCTCAAAATTATTCTCTAGTACTTAACCCATGGGCAAGGGATATCGGATAATTCCTTTACGCCAGATATGCTTAGCACTCAGTGAAGTTAAATGATTTGTCTAAAGTCACTTTGTGGTTGGTGAGCTTGCTTTCATAGCTCTATCAATATTAAATAAAACATTTTATTTAAAAATTGTGGACTATCTAATACTGTTATTTCTGTACACATGCAATTCTGTTATAATGTTGAAGATAAAGGAATGTAGCCATTTGGATATTATGTGTCACTATCACCAAGAAGATAGTAATGGAGTCCTCTAACATTTAATTTTGTTGCTTAGTTATTATGTCAAGTTTCTTGTCTGTATTTGGTATTTGGGTTTATTGTTTTATTTTCAGCTTTTGTTTACTTGCTTTTGATTTAGGCAACTAATGTATTCTTAATTTTTAATCAGCATAATAATATGAATGTGACTGTTTAATCTTTAGATCATTTAAGGTTAGATTTCGTCACCTTCATGATATGATTATATATTGTGTAATTAATTATACAAAATCAACACATTACCTTCATATAAAACTTTTATTTTTAGTTTTGTTTTTAATTTAGTCTTCGGTTAGAATTTCACTTGAGTTATCCATACTTTTAAAAATTGTAGAAGTATTTAAGTATTTGTTTTTAATGATTTATATACAGTATTTGAATAATGTGAATTTATGTCTTTAAATGAAAACAAGTTTATTGGTACAATAAAAAAGTTTTTGTGTTGATTCTTAAGTAAAAAGAACAAGGTAATGCCTTTAGAATATATAGCTTACTCATTCAGCTAATATTTGAATATGAACTGTTTTTTTGTCCGTATTATTTATAATTAATTTTTTATGCATTTTAGCTGCTGTGAAGAAGACATCAATAGCAAAAATGCATACACCTTTTAAATTTAAGAAATGATTGAAATAGTTTTTGTTTTAATTATGTCTGAATCACTTGTCCTCTTTGGTATTGGCTTACCATGTTTCAGAGAGTATATGTAAACTTTTCATGGTTTCAAAAGGAAAAATACTTCCCCTAATTGAGTCTAATTTATGCCTGCACATCAACCCTTTCTACTTGCTTGTCCCTGCTGGGTAAACAGCTCCTTTTAGAGCCTGATGCTCTAGATTCTGTTCTCAATTGTCGCAGGAGAGATAACAGAGAGGAACAAATGAATAAACATGTGATTGACTTATATTTCCATAAAACATGGTAACTCAATCCCCTTAAAGTTGTCTTTTGGAGCACAGCGACTATAAAAAATGTTAGAAAGTAAGGGTTCTTATTTGTTATATATACTATAGTCTACACACAAAGAACAGAGTTGATTTTATGCACTCGAATTGACCCACAACCGAAATGGAATTCCCTGGCAAATTAAACCAAATTATTTCTGTGTGTCTTGAAGGCTTAGAATAGAATACACTATTCCATGATCCACACTTTCGATTGCTTATGTAACCATCTATCTATCCATCCATCTATAATAAAAATTGTATTTTTTAAGGCGTACAACATAGCGTTTTAATATACCAGTACATAGCAAAATGATTACTATAGTCAAGCTAACCAATATATTCATCTCTCATAGTTGCTGTTTGTTTTTGTGTGTGGTAGGAGTACCTTAAATCTACTAGCAAGTTTTCAGTACACATTACAGTATTATTAATTATAGTCATTCTGTTCTTCAGTAGCTCTCTAGATTTATTCATCCTGTATAACTGCAGCTTTGTAACCTTTGATCAACATCTCTTTCCCCCACCTCCCTTTTCCTGGTAACCACAGTTCTATTCCCTGTTCTTATGTATTTTAGATTCTATATATAAGTGTGATTGTACAGTATATTTATGAAACGTTTGTAATACCCATTTTGTATCCTTATTTGCATCACTTGAATATACTTTCTTTTAGCTTTTGGATTTTTTTGAACTATCAAATGCTTTATAGTTTTTATTTTATGTAAGTTGTGAATATATGTGGTCGGTGTCAATAACGTAGGATATGTGTGTCTTTTACTCTGAACTATCATTGATTATGTAGCCTATATTTATTTCTTGGAAATAAACATTGAGTTAATAGACTGTCTTGAAGAGTCTTAAAATGCACATAAATTTTTATGTGGAACAATGGATTAAATTTAACATCTTTATATTCTTTGTTTCATAATTTGGAGTTTTTTCAAATAACAGAATTAGGAACTATAGTTTGTGTTAAGTCACTACTTAAAATTGTCTTAATTTCTCTGGAGTAAAAGTTCTTCACAGCTTTGTACCTTTCTGTGAGAAACAAGCTTTCTTATGGCCAGAATTGGTAGTTTGGTGTGCATACCAAACTAAATGAATAAATTGACTAAAAAGAGTATTTTTACTTGTTTGTTTTCTGTTTGGTAGTCTCAAAAATGGAACAACAATTAAATCATTTAGGTAAATATTTCAAATCATTTAATATAGGTTGGATGCATCACACTGTAGATCTCCTGGGAGATAAAGCCACCAAGGAAAGCTATGCTATTCAGTATCTCCAAAAGTCCTTGGAAGCAGATCCTAATTCTGGCCAGTCCTGGTATTTTCTCGGAAGGTGAGACTTAACCTGACACTTAAGTTTTGCTTTTATTTATTTCAGCTAAATGATTTGAATTATAATCTAAAATGTTAGTTTACATTTATAATCTGTTCAGTGTATTTTCCCATTTAAAAATATTATAATAAAGATTTCTGGAAGTTAAAAAGTGAAAGAAATCTTAATGTAGTGGTTGGTGGTTTTCTCATAGCAAAATCTGGTCTACCAGAACATTTCTTATTTTGCTTATAAGATTTTCATTTGACTGGAATTATTGCTGGTTTTTAAAAAGTCTTATCAGATAGTAATTCTTCATTCAAATATTTAAATGCCTTTTCTTCTGATTTTTAATTTTTTCTTTATATGTCTATTTAACAGAAGAGAGAATTTTTCATTCTGCTTGGTGACTACCAATAGCCAATGGAAATCTTGCTATTTATAATTTTGATTAATGACATATACCTTAGAATGGACATACTTGAGTAATAGTAGGTCTAATCAAAGGTCTTGAAATCTTACAATGAGAAAATGGATACATTATGGGATTTTTTTGGAAAGCAGAAGTGTCATGTAATGAACATAGTGAAAATAGTTTCCTGCAAGTTCATAAACTTTCTCTGTACTTTGAATGTCTGAATTGTGCTCAGTGATTCTCTGAAGTAGATCTTATTTATGTATATCTGATAGATTATATTTTTGGATCATCATCAGATTGTATTTAGCTAAAACCAATTAGGAACTAAATACAATCTGAATCGGTTTTAGCTTTTATGTTATGGTGGAAAGGTCTATGCACTAGGAACTGAGTGACTTGGATTTAATTCTTGGCTAGTCTACCATTTGTGGAATCATGGATAGTACAGTTAAATCTTTTGAGGCTTTAATTTTTTTTTAACCTATTAAATAAAAGGACTGTATTAGATTGGTAGTTCTTAATTGGGGGGGGGTATTTTGCCCTATGTGGGATATTTCATTATTTTAGGAGATATTTTGGTCATCACAACTATGGGGAATGCTACTGGTATCTTGTGGCACAGCCCTTTATAATAAAAAGATTAACTGGCTCAAAATGTTAATAATGCTGAGGTTGATAAGCCCTGGATTAGATTATCTATCTGTTAAGCACCTTCCCACTCTATATAGGAGTTCTTTTGAAATTATCTATTTCTCTTTCATTTTAAGAATATATTTTGAGAATTTTAAATATATTTTAGGTATGATTTTAGGAATATTATACTTTGGGTGAGTTTGCCATACAATCACATTAAATTAGCATTTTTGTATGATTTCATTTTTCCTTTACATTTAGCAAAGTGTTATTTGTTCCCAGTCTTGTAAAGTTGTTTAATTTAAGTTGTTCATTAGAAAGCTTGAAAGTTCAAACTTTCCCTTTCTCTTTCACTAAAGATATTCAGGAGCAGAAACTGGATCATACCGTCTTTGTATCTTGCTTAGCAAACTGGCTATTCAGTAAATGAACTGATTAAACACCATTTGCGTTTGGAGCCAGCACAGTGGGAGGCTTCAAACAGTGACTGGAAAAGAGGTCTAAAACTCAGAAGTAGGGGTTGCCTAGTCATTCATTGCCGCTAGTGTCAACATTTGTATATGATATTTTCTTTTAATATAAATTAAAAGGAATGTGTACCAAAAAGTATTTTCCTTTTGATCTAAGGTAAAGACGAGCAGTGTAATATAATACAATCTTGTGGATGTCTTTTTAGTATGAGGTTTTTTTTTTTAATTCTAAGCATAAAAAATTACTATATAATGAAGCATATAAAATTACTATTTTAGTAATGTTGTCATTTTCTGCTCAGCAGTATTCCACTGGAGATTTTTTCCAGTTAATTGATTTTGTATTTTTAAACCATTGAGATGCTTTTTTTATTTGAATCTTTTTGGAGAAAATTTTCCAAATATATAATATACTTTATTGACTTTCAAACAATGGATAATTACCAGAATTTAACTTGTTTTGGGATTCAGATTATCATGTTAGATGTTCTTTATCTTTTATCTGTAATAATATAATTTGAGAACTGTTTTAGATTTCTTTTGATGTTTACTTTTTTTATCCTCCGTCACTACCTTTTAATGTGATGCTTCTAATGTGGTTTTTTTTGTGTGTGTGTATGAGAAAAGTTTTATAAACTGTATTTTAGAAGTTATTAAAGCTCTCAAGACATCAGTAAGCAAGAATGGGATTTGATGGCCCTAATATTTCTGAGTCTTTTTATTACTTACCTCTGCATTCAGGTCTATGTCGAAGATTGAATTTGGTCGCCATTTGGCATATGTATATCATAATGAAAGTGTATGTAATGTGGTAATGCTGTTATACTAGCACCAATCATTGACTGTGTTATCACAGAATTATAGAATGTTAGAGCTGGGAGCGACTAGGTAGGTCATCTAGTTCACCTTGTAAACCCTGTCATTTTACAGATGTAGAAAGTGAGTTCAGAGGAGTGAAATGTTTTGTCCAAGGTCACAGTCACACAGTTAACTAACCAGAGCAAGGACTAGATCCTAGGTTCACCCAGTGCTTTTTCAATTACACAAACCTGTTTCAGGGGAACCTAGTTAAGTTTTATTAGAGGAAAAGTAGTTGGGAGTTCAACTGTCATTTGTGTTTGGGCACATTGGTTTCCTACTTTCACTTGGTAGCACTGGAATGTGAAAACATTGATTTGGAGACTTACTGCTTATTCCTCCCAGTGGTTAGACAAATTTGTCTATAAATTCGAGATTTTGCTTTGATATAACAACAACAACAAACAACATGTTTTCTGCTCTCTTTTAAGCATTCCTTTTGTGGTGTCTGTCCATGTTTGTCATTGTTAATGATCTCTTCTTTATACTCACCTCATAAAACAGTTTGTAAACATTCTCTGACATTACCTTTTTTGTCTCCATCACTGACATTTCTTATATTGCCCTATCCACAAGATTAGTGATTCTTCAGGTTTATTTTTACCTCTCCCTTGTAGATGTCCTATGTTCTTATACCCTCTCTTCCACTTGGATGAATTCCAAATCTAGATTTCAACACTCAAAGGTATTAAACTCCAGGACCACATCTCCTATTCTTTATGTAACATTACCCATTTTAATGTCTTCACTTCATGTCAAATCAGCATATTTCAAACCTCATTCATCATTTTCTTCCCCAAACCGGTTCTTTCTCCTGTTATTTTTACCAGTGAAAAGTCACCATTGTTTCTTTCCATTTAATCATGGTTAAAATTAAGTTATAACCCTACTCGCCGCCACTCCTCCCCATGAATATCTAATCAATCTATCACAAAGTTTTTATTAGCCTTTGGTTTATTGTTTCTCCCATCTTTGTGTGTGTGTGTGTGTGTGTGTGCGCGCGCGCACACACACACACACACACACACACACACTACTTCCATTACTTTAACCCAGTCTGTTGTTAGCAGTTTAACATTCCTATAAAGTCCTTTCATCATGTCATTCTCCTTGTTAGAAGAACAAATATGAGGGTATTCTTGGGCTGGATTTAAAACTCTCTACTCTTTGTATCTGTGTTAACTTACATACATTTAGTTTTGCTCATACTGTCCAAGCAACATTTTGAAATGCCTTCTGTCATTTTCTCTGCCTGAATCAGGGGTTCTCAGACTTTTGGATTACATTGATCAGTAAAATTTCAATGAATAGTTATGAGGATAAAAACATGGTATTTGGGCAAGTGAAGATTTAAATTTTTTTTTTTTTTGCTGTTTATTTGGCCAATAATATTTCAAAATATGTCAATTATAGCACAGATATTAATTAGTTCAGTGGAAAACTTATGTATGTATATGTTATTTTTCCATTTTGTTTGCTTGGCCACATTGCCGTAAACTGGCTATATAATTGGGGATCACTGATCTGAACCATATAATATGCATACACACATATTCAAATCTCTTACTCTTACCTTTCCCTTTATTGCCTTTCCTAAATCCTGTAGTGTGTATTGTGGTATCTCCTACCTCACATTTCTCAGACCAGTTATTATCTGTGCTACCCACTTAATATGGCATTGTGACATTTATGATGTTTCTTCATTTCTTAACTAAATTGTAAGTTCCTTGAAGATGGACTGGGTTTTCTTTTTCTTTTCGTTTTTTTTTTTTTTTTTCTGTTTTCTGTGGTACCAAGCACTAGGAAGTTAATTTTTATATTTATAATTTCAGCTTCTCTTATGTGTATCCATTAGGTATACCTGCATTAAAAAAAAGTTAGGTCCTTGAAATTGTAATCATACCTTGCCACTCTTACTTACTACTATTCTTGATAGGTAGCTTAATATTAACTGTCTTATGTTTGTATTTTTTTACGAATCAAAGAAGTATTGCTCTCATTGTTATTTAGGAAAGGAGAATTGAAATCTGACTCAGCAAGTCTTACCAACATAGAAAGTTTTTCTTGATTTTTAACTTTATGTTCTTACCAAATAGAAAACCAGAAATCAAGTTACATGAGTGGTGGTGGTGGTGGGTGGGTGTGTGTTTAACTCTCAATATTATAAATACTGAAGTGATACGACCTTTAATTATTTTAATAGTGTTCATTAATGTAGCATGCTTTAGCACCTATAAGATAGACTATAGTTTATTGAAGGGTTAATTATAATGTACAATATAATTATATGTACACATTGACATAAATATTTTAGCTTTTTAAGTTATTTTCATTTGCTTTGACATATACTTCATCCTTTCAGCAAATTAATCAGTATTAATGGTAGTTTCTTGATTTTTTCCCTCCCCTCTCAGGTGCTATTCAAGTATTGGGAAAGTTCAGGATGCCTTTATATCTTACAGGCAGTCTATTGATAAATCAGAAGCAAGTGCAGATACATGGTGTTCAATAGGGTAAGACTTTGTATAAAAATAATGGCATTATAATTTACACACAAAGATAATTGCATCACATATAATGTACTTTGCAGTTTATATCATGTTATGAAGCTAAGCAGTTCTTTGTCGACTTGTTTTTTCTTAATTTCTCTTTCCAGTGTGCTATATCAGCAGCAAAATCAGCCTATGGATGCTTTACAGGCCTATATTTGTGCTGTACAATTGGACCATGGCCATGCTGCAGCCTGGATGGACCTAGGCACACTCTACGAATCCTGTAACCAGCCTCAGGATGCCATTAAATGCTACTTAAATGCAACCAGAAGCAAAAGTTGTAGTAATACCTCTGCACTTGCAGCACGCATTAAGTATTTACAGGTAAATTTTTTAAATAGCAGTTTTTTAAAGGCATGTTTCCCCATGACAGGCAGGAGGAGGGTGGTTGGAAAGTTTTCTAGTTGTGTTTTGACGTCTATAATTTGTTTCCATATTTTGAAAACATACCATAGCTTGTAATATTATTTTTTCATTTTAAGTAAGATATACAGTATTTTAAAAGATATGCTCTTTTGCGCATTTACTCTGTTGATGCATATAAATTTGCATAATTCTTTCTATGTACTGTCTACATTTTTAAGTTGTCATAGCATTTTAGAGGAAAGAACACAAACACTGTCTTTCACTCTTGCTTGGAGTTTCATGAGAAGACAGCTATGAGAACTCTTAAAAACAGAGCTCTGCTTTGTTTTAATTCTCACAAAGGTTTATATTCTGGTTACCCTCTTTATACTCAGTATATTTCTGAAACCCCAAATTATAATCTATTTTCTTTTAAAAACAATTAGTTATAGCATTTAGGAAGATTTAGTGGACTTGCTCTTACTCAAGTAGGCTTGTGTTAAATTTGCTTTTTACATAATTTTTCCTAGGCTCAGTTGTGTAACCTTCCACAAGGTAGTCTACAGAATAAAACTAAATTACTTCCTAGTATTGAGGAGGCATGGAGCCTACCAATCCCCGCAGAGCTTACCTCCAGGCAGGGTGCCATGAACACAGCACAGCAGGTGAGAAGTTGGGTTATGTTCTGCAGGTGCCCAGCTTTAAGGGTTCTTTTCAATCTGTAGTGGTCAAGTATATTTTATAAGCACAGGAGGCTTTTATTAATGAAAAGCCTTTTGATTTAATTGCAAAGGGAATCTAGATCAAAATAAAACTCCCTCTGATATGGGAAGAAATTTTGGGGTGCCATTTAGAACCTTTGTGCATTTTCATGATTTTGAAGATTTCTTAAAATAATGCTGCAGTGGTTTGTTTAATTTTTAAAGGAAGTTTTTTAAAGGAAGGTACACATTCCTCCATTGATGATTCATTTGATTTTGATTTTTAATAATTGCAATCAGCGATGTCCACATAGCTTTGAAAAGTATGTAGCTTTTAATGTTTTTAAAATGTGAAGGAATGAATTAAGAATATATAGAACCCTATTTTTGTCTTCCTTCTGTGATTCTTAGGCATGTAAACCTCATCATCCAAATACTGAACCTGTATTAGGCCTCAGTCAAACACCAATTTCACAGCAATCCTTGCCACTACACATGATTCCTTCTAGCCAAGTAGATGACCTGTCCAGTCCTGCCAAGAGGAAAAGAACATCTAGTCCAACAAAGGTATATATTTTAGAGAAATGGAAAATCCTGTCAAAAAAGAAACTTCAACTGCTCTGAACTTGTGCAGTTTGAACATCTCCTGTCCTTTATTTTAAATCTGTGGACATCAAAGAGTGAAAGGGTTGAGTTTTTCCATTCCAAATTCTTAGTATCATATTAAATATATAAAGTAGGGATAAATTTGCATTCATCAAATCATTTTTTATTCATCACCCTGCCGTTAAGATCTCAAAACACTTTTCATCATCACTTTCTCCTGACATTGAAATAAATTAAATGTTGGATCTAGTGGACAGTGTGATATTTAGGCTAGCCATTTGGGCCATAGTTTAGGGGTGGGCCTTTTTGGGTGGCTTATTAAAGAATAAAAATTTAAAAAAATTATAATTTTCCATATTTATGCATGTAAATTTTTTAAAAAACAAGTTAATGTCATAACATCTTTTATATGTAAATATTCCAATCATAGTCATTTGGCCTCCATTAATCATTATTGTTAACTGTACATTTCACCAAATATTCTTTGATTATTTTTTTTATCAATTTTTCTCAGAATACTTCTGATAATTGGAGTAGTGGCCATGCAGTGTCACATCCTCCAGTACAGCAACAAACTCATTCATGGTGTTTGACACCACAGAAATTACAGGTATGTAAGATATGTTTTTGACAGATTGTTTTATTCTATTAAAAAAGAATAGAGGCAGTAAGCTTTAACTTTTAAAAGTATTCTTAAAGTTGAATAGCAGTAAACTCAATAGGCACATAAGTAAAATGAACCCACATTTACCAGATTAATAGAGATAATTCATTTATTATTTTTAAATTTATTTTTAAGGAGATAGTATATTCATTCACATGGTTCAAACTGCATCAGTATGAATATACGGTATATACAGTAAATTCTCTTTCCGACTCCTGGCCTTATCCACTCAGTTGCCCTCCTAACAAACAACCAGTGTTAGTAGTTAGTCTTTCTAGAGATAATGTGCATGTACGAGGGAATATGTCTCCCTCTTCTCTCATATATTATTTTTCTCCTTTTTTATACAAACAGTGGAGTGCTTTATATATTGTTAATAATCTCTTTTACAGACCATTTCATGTCAGTATATAAAGAGCTTCCTTGTTTTTTTATGGCTATGGCATGTTTATGTAGATGTCATAGCTTTATTGAAACAGATCAGTAGTTTTGGGTAGTCAAGTTGTCTTCTGACTTTTCCTATTCCAAGGTACTGCTTTGAGCTCTCTGTTTGAATACCAAAAAATACTGTATTAATGAGTACAATTTCATGCCCATTTATCTCAAAGGTCACATTGCAGTAAACCTTCAGTTGAATATTTATTTTTTTATCACTTTTTTAAAATCGAGGTAAAATTGGTATATATTTCAGGTATACAACAGTGTAATTTGACATGTGTGTGCACTACAAAGTTGATCACTGCTAAAAGTCTAGTTACCATCTTTCACCATTAACTCTTTTCACCCATTTTGACCCCTAACTCCCTTTCCGTCTGGTAACCACCAATCTGTTCTCTGTATCTGTGAGGGTTTTTTTTGTTTTGTTTTGTTTGAATGTTTATTTCTTAACTGTCTCAAACTTCTTAAAAGACTTCATCTTGGGGTTGATTGCTATTGGTCAGAAATCAGTTTCTTGATTAAAGAGTGATTCTGAGTTTATCTAGTCATTTCAGGGAAAGATTACTTAGAATAGTGAGCTTGAGCTTGTTTCCTAGATATGTCTTTGACTATATTCTTTTTTTCTTCTTTTCTTCTTCTTCTAGCACTTGGAACAGCTTCGTGCAAATAGAAATAATTTAAATCCAGCACAGAAACTGATGCTGGAACAGCTGGAAAGTCAGTTTGTCTTAATGCAGCAACACCAAGTGTGTATAGAATTTATTGCCCCTAAAATTTGCTAGCATTTTGAGTATTTTTATTGACTGGAACATCATTTTAGAGCATTTTCAAGCCCACTTCTGCTTTCTCTCAGTATTTGTAGAAGAATTTGTGCTTCTTGAAAAACTAATAATGGACAGAGATTTTTAGGAACAAAATAGCTACAAATTTAATTTGAACACAAGACTTGGTATTTGATTATTTATATGCTATTTTGTATGTATTTTCAAGGTTCGTTTGTATTATTTAACATTAAACAGGCTATTCTAAACAGAGGTGGGGTTCTTTAGTGTTTGTTTAATTTGGAGGATCTAGCATATAAATGCAATAGATTGAAATTTTGAGGTCCCCTATTTTGTGTCTGGCAAAAAGACATAAATTCCAGTCACTTTCCATAATATTCAACTGCTTCCTTTTGTCATTACTGAAGGGATATTTTTTAAAAATGAAGCAGATATCTGCTTTTCTGAGGAAGCTAATCTAAATATGAACAATCACAATTTATAGTTTTAAGGTGTGTATTTTTCAACCTAGAGAAATTAAATGTTAGGTGAAGTCAGAGATTACTTGGTTATACACTTTCGTATTCTCATTCTTTTCTCCTATGGGCCACACAAGCAGCATTTATTTTTCATTTGTTTTCAGCAGATGAGACAAACAGGAGTTGCACAGGTACGATCTACTGGAATTCCTAATGGGCCAACAGCGGACTCATCACTGCCTACAAACTCAGTCTCTGGCCAGCAGCCACAGCTTGCTCTGACCAGAGTGCCTAGCGTCTCTCAGCCTGGAGTCCACCCTGCCTGCCCTGGGCAGCCTTTAGCCAATGGACCCTTTTCTGCAGGCCAGGTTTCCAGTAGCACATCAAGAACGCTGGGAAGTACAGACACTATTTTGATAGGCAATAATCACATAACAAGAAGTGGAAGTAATGGAAACGTGCCTTACCCGCAGCAAAACGCACTCACTCTACCTCATAACCGCACAAACCTGACCAGCAGCGCAGAGGAGCCGTGGAAAAACCAACTGTCTAACTCCACTCAGGTAATAGAAGGACTAGCTGCCGTGTCAGCGTCTCACATAATAGTTGTCTTTATTCGGTTCGATGCATTTTAAGAGAAGATGAAATAAAAGTTTGAGAAACTGGCTTTATAAGCATCTTATAGTACTACAGTGCTATTTACTATATTGTGATTCGTGTGTGTGTATACATATATGTATATACATGGGAGTATATTTTCCATCGTAAAATTTATACACAGATAATCTTGTAAAGTTCTAAAGGAAAAATCTTGTAAAGTTCTAAAGGAAAAATAGATCATGTAATACCCCAAAACCTACCGTTTATTTACAATGGCATTGTAAGCATGTAATGTAACCTAGTTCATTTCTCCATGTATTTGCCTGCTTGAGATCAGGTGCCAAGCTACGTGGTAGGTAGTCACTTTAATAGGAGAAAAAGACTGTTAAAGAAGCAGTTATAAATTACTTTAAAGTGTAGCTTTCATGGACAAGTGCTATAGAGTACCTAGGAGGGCACATAACCAAGATTTTAGAGTATTCAGAAATTAGAGAATTTGGGAGAGGAGAGGGCTGGTAAAGTGTGCCTATAGTATAGATTATGAGCATATATAGTTGTAGATTAACAAGGGAGGGTGAAATAGGCTGAATGAGGTGAAGATTGCCTAATTTGTCTTAAAGGTAAAGTAGAACCAGTAAAGTTTTCAGAACAATAGTGGATTTCATGAACATTATTTTTATCAAAGATACGTGCCATATTTAACTCAGTAGGTCACGTTAAACATTTAATTTCTGAGTTTTTACTTCTGATTATTTATGAACATAGTTTTTCCTATATTTTAGATTATTTCCATTGAGCAGGTGCTTCAAAGTGGGTTATAGAGTAAGCGTTTTAAAAAATGTTGCCAATACATGTTGTCAAATTACTTGTACTTTTATTGGTCTACTATAAGAAATATTTACTTATTGCTGGTTAGCCTTATGTTATTGATAAAATTGAGATAAGTTCCTTTTCTAAGACTTAAGTTTAACCTTGAAGTAGTCTTCTAGTGTGATTAGTAGTTTTTATTCATTCTTAAAGAAATATTGAATACCTATTATGTCCATGTCCTATTTGAGGTTCTGGAGATAATTTAGCAAAGAAAACAGAAAAATGTCTTAATTCATATAGGTGAACAGACAATAAATAAGCATTACATATAAGAATATTAGGTAATGATATGATTAGTTATATGGAAAAATATATTAGAAAAGGAAGCTGGAAAATACTAGAGATTGGTGATAGAGGATTTACAGTTATAATAGGAAAGTCAGGGAAGGCTTCACTGGAAGGTGACATTTGAATATAAAGACCTGAAAGAGTTAGAGAAGTGAGCTTTGAAGATGTGTGTGATAAGAGTGGTCCAGGTCTGGGGGGACAGCAGGTAGCAATAGGCCCTAAGGCAAGAGTGTGTTTTGCATATTTGAGGAAAATCAAGGTGGTAAGGAATTGCTGAGACTGGCTGAGCAGCTAACAAAAGGTGAGAAGAGAAGCAGATGTGGTCCACCTGGAAACATGCTAAGTTAAATCACGTTCAGCTTTGTAGGCCATTGTAAGGATGTTGGATTTTATTTTGAGTTAAATGGAAAGCAATAGAGGGATTTCGAGTGGATAAGTGATGTGATCTTAGTTTTTATCTAACTCCTCTCTAGTACTCTGGATAGACTAAAGGAGGCAAAAGTAGAAATGATGTGAACAGTTTGAATATTAAGCTATATAATCCAGGTAAAGAGAGATGGTGGTGGCTTGACCCAGATTGGCAGTGGTAGAGCTGGTCATCTTTTGGTTCTACAGTTGACCCTTGAACAATGCGGGGGTTAGGGCTGCTAACCCCCACAGAGTCAAAAGTTCACCTATAACCTTTGACTCTTCCAAAGTTTAACTACTAATAGCCTACTGCTGACCAGAAGCCTTACTGGTAACAGTTGATTAATACATTTGTATATTATATCTATTATATACTATATTCTTATAATAAAGTATAAACGAGGGAAAAGAAAATGTTATTAAGATTATTGTAAGGAAGAGAAAATACATTTACAGTATTTTTAAAAATTTGTGTGTAAGAGGACCTGCGCAGTTCAAACCTGTGTTGTTCAAGCATCAACTGTATTTGGAAGGTAGAACCAACAGGATTAGCTAGCTGATAGAATGGGTGTGAGAAAGAGGAGTCTAGGTTAGTCTGACCATCTGGAAAGATGGATGAGACTAGATGAGATCACCAAAGGGGTGCAAGTGAGAGTGGATTGAGAAAATAAGAGGAAGCAAGACTGGGCCTTGGGACATTCTAGTGCAGTAGGTCAGGAAATTGAACTAGCAAAGATGGCTGAATAGAGTAGGAATGATCTACTGGGTGATGTGAGATCCAGAAGAATGTGAATAATGCCCTGGAAACCAAGTGAAGAAAGTCAAGGAGAGGAGAGTGTGATCAATGTGTAAATCAAATAATGCACATAGGTACATAGGCCAAGTAAGGTGAGGAGTGGAAATTAACCATCTGAGCTATTTGGCAACATTGCTGGGGTCAGGAAACTACAGGCTACAGGCCAAATCCACCTCACAACCATGAACTAATGGTTTTTGCATTTCTAAAGAGTTGTTAAAAAATGAAGAAAAAATGCATAGCAGAGACTATGTGGCTCACAAAGCCTGAAAGATTTTCTTTCTGATCCATTATAGAAAAGATTTGCTGACATTTGGATTAAGAGTGATTTCAGTGGATTGGCAGGGGTAAAGGCTTAATTGGAGTTACTGTAAAATGGAAGGAGAAAAATTGGAAATAAGCGTAGACAATTTCAGCACAGATACCTATAGTTAGTCATGTGGGCTACACATTGCACAATGCCAGGGTTGTCATTCCCATAGACCATGACATAAAAGGGAAGGAGAGAAACAGATAGCTAAAGGGGAAATTGGGATTAACAATTGTTTTTTGTTT